>NW_022280043.1:5930433-5940767 GCF_004355925.1 Anarrhichthys ocellatus
AGAGAGAGAGAGAGAGAGAGAGAGAGAGAGAGAGAGAGAGAGAGAGAAAGAGAACAAGAGAATGAGAATGACTGCACTCATCAGCAGGATAATGTCTGGAAATCAGTGAGTGTCATGGAAAATAACTCAAATATCCCCGATGATTTCTTTATCATCCCTTTAACTTAATTTTAAGTGCATCCCCCTTTTTATTTGTTTTGCATTTACAAGGTTTAGGGAAAAAAATCGATGCCTGTATGAAACATACTCCAGAGAAACAGAAAACATTAATAAATCATGATCACAACGCGGCTAAACTGAGAAAAAAACCTCTGCTCGCAAGATTAGTTTTTATGTATAGGACGGAAAGAGAGAGGCTCAATGTTGAAGAGAGAGAGAGAGACTGAGAGAGAGAGAGAGAGAGAAAGAGAGAAAGAGAGAGAGAGGGAGATAGAGAGGGGGGAGCGTTTTGGTTTAGCTCCGAATTGAAAAGTGGTGAGAGAATGTTAAAGTGTTGAGAGAATGTTAATGATATGCAGAGAAAATAAGGCCAGGCCAGATGAAAGTCCAGCTAAAATCTTTATAAACTCAAAGACTCTTGGAGAGGGAGGGAGGGAGGGAGGGAGGGGTGAGGATGGGGAAGTGGAGGGGGTGGGTTTGGGTAAAATTGGTCCTCATGGAGCAGAAACAAAAAGAAAAGTTAAGATTAAGAGCAGAATGTATCAAATATATTAAAAATTGACTGAAAAACAGAAGATATGTTGTATTTGTGTGCATGCAAATGCAGCTGATGCAGATTTTGAATTATATTGTTCTATATCTGATTATGTTTTTTTAGATTTATAGATTTAGAATTTTTCCATTTACATCATAATAATTAATATACGATAAAAAATCACATAAAAAGCATTAACACATACACACACACACACACACTCTTGTGTTAATTATGGACACAAAAGAAGTCTCTAATTTTAAATACATCAGGAGTGGAAGATGTGTTCAGATAATTAACTTAAGTAAAAGTAGCAACACCATACTTTAAAAATCCTAAAAGTATTAAAATAGATGTATTAGCAAACATGTGCTTAAATTATCAAAAGTACAAGTACTCATCATGCAGATGGCGGCTGTTTAGTATGTAAAATATAAATGTGAAAACTAACCAGTAACCATAGCTAAAATAAATGTATTGGAGTGGAAAGTAAATGTCTGTCATGAATGTACAGTACTTTAGTAAATGTACATTGGTTACTTTAATGCATGACATGAATCTATCGCTTTGCACACACACACAGTAGTACATTTATATACACACACAAAAGTAAACATTAGGCAGCGGAAAAAAGTATCCGTGTTCCTCGTGCTTCTTTATTGAAGGTGGAGCTCAGATTGTGATAAGTGATCTTTATTGTCCCTCTCTGCTGATTGAGCGCCAGCTAAAGTTTCCCTCCTCTCAGTCAGACAAGTACCAACACATACTGTAACTCCCACACAGAGTTTTTTTTACTGTCTTTGTGAGTCTGACTGGTTCAACGTTTGATATAAGTCAGCATAAACACACATACACACACACACACACACACACACACACACACACACACACACACACATGTGGCTCTTTTAAAACATTAATTCCCATCTCACTCCTGCTTTGCCTTGGGGTCCCATATCAACAACTCTCCTGGTTCCTGCTCCATTGCTGTGTTTTACTGCAAACCCTTCAATCTGAGTCATTATAGCCCAGGGGCAGTAATGGTATACAGTTACACCAGCAATACTCTGTAATAAAGTTTCCTTTAAAGGTAAATACCAAGGCAGAGGGGTTGTGGGTCCACATTTAACGGGCCAGGCCAGATGCCGAGAGCCAGAACAGATAATTCAAGTTTACAAGTTTACATTATCAAGTAATCCGTTTGAAAACAGCAGAGCAACATTGTCTTACATACAAATGGTTAACAAGGTGAAAGCACAGTATCACGTGTCATATTCCCCAAATCTCAGTTCTGCTGCAACAAAGAAACTCCCTTCGCCCCCAAAAGGCTCCTCGTTGAATTTCATTCTCCAGTGTTGTTGAAGTCACAGCTCCCGCCCACAGGACGATCTGATTGGACGGCGCGCCTGCTGGAATATTCAATCAGACACCTTGCCCGGGGACGTGATTGGACACAGCCGGTGCAGTTATGCAAATGAGCACCTGGTGGCGCCTGCTGGCCTCAGCTGCGGAGCCCGGACCGAGGCTGGAGCTGACGGGGATCAGATTCAGAGAGAGGCCGAGGCGAAGGGACCCTGGAGGCTGACTCGCTGAAGAAAAAAAACTAAAAAACATTCTCCCTCATTGTCGAAGAGTTTTAAAACAATATACCCTAAACGAGTGTCCAGTGACGGTCAGGCTGCGGGTTTAACATCAGCCGGTGCGCGCAGCAGTTTTCGGTTAATTTCTTGTTTTCCGAGTTTTGCCAGAGGTCGTTCACTGCGCGCAACAACTGCCCCGGAGCTGCGTTTGGATTATTCAGCGGGTTTGCGTGTTGTTCCCTAAAACACAGCTTCACTTCGTCAAACACAGACTTCGTCTCAAAGTTTGGACCGCTGTCAACGCGCACCTCTCCGTGTTCTTTTAGGTAAGTACTGACAAAACTCCTTCAAACCCTTCGCGCATTTCTTCTCCGCGCACTTTACTCCATTAAGGCTATAATAATGTTGCAGGGGGATATTTCCAGCTGTCTGTCTGTCTGTGTGTATGTCTCTGTCTGTCTGTGTGTATGTCTCTGTCTGTCTGTGTGTATGTCTGTGGCGTGGCGTCTACAAGTCTCGGCGTGAGGCGGGCACGCCAGCTCTGGACGCCGGCCACGGACTGCTGGGAAAGCGCATATGCGGTGTAACGTTGCGCACATTTGTGCGGCAGATACATTGTGGCATTTGCCTACTGCGTGGCTGAAATAATCCGCCAGTGTGTACCATGATCTACACTTTAAACTGTGCAACATCTTGCTGTACGTGGGTCCTTGGCAGCAGAGAGAACCTTTTATTCAGAGTCCTGACTTGTGCTTTTGAGACTTTTGTTTTCACACATTTATCTTCAAAATAGACTTTTTATTTATTTTCAGGTTTATTTCCAGTCTGATGGCCACAGACTTGGTTCAGGTGTCACCAGTCATGCTGTTCTTTGCAGACTGTTGAACTCATTCTTCACTGGCTTCACATTGCACCTTATTCAAACACACGAAAACCACTCACAAGTATTTCTTCTTGGCATGCAAAGCTTTTAAAACTGCAGCTGCAGCCTCGATGAATGGGGTCAGTTGAAGTGGTTAATGCTCAGACCTCCAGGCATCCAGGTGGTGGTCATCATCACACCCACCATTAACCCCCGTGACCCCACAGCACCACAGGTGACCTCCAATAAGGCCGGCCCGCTCTGGTTTCATTCAGCTCTGGTCTGTAAGTGTGGTGGTTCTTCCTTCGGGGAGCTAATCCGTCATCAGAAGCAAACCTGGAATTATGGCCGGGCGGCCTGATGCCGGAGAGCAGAAGCGTGTGTTAATACAGAAAACATTTTCAAACTCTGGAGAGGAGCTGCCAGAGGGTTAGGACTTTGAACTGAACATGCATTTTGTGTTGTTCGTGTTTTTTTTTTTTTGGTTATGAGCCAGAAGAAACGGGCGGTGAGAGTGAATTAGACATGTGGCTCAATAAATGATTCTCATCTTCTCTGTGAACGAGATGGTGCAGGGATCGAGAAAAAGACAGAAACTGCATATTTTCAGCTTCCTGCCTCACTCTGTTTGAAGGAGAGAGAGAGGTGAGATTGTGGGCGAGATTGATTGTGTTGCTGTTGCCAGCTTGTTCCTGTGTGTTCGTGCATGCCTTAGTGCCATTAACAATGGGCTTTAGTGGGTGTGCAGTGCAGCGGGCAGTCACCTCTCCCACCACATGAACACTGTAGATGTGGGTAGCTCGTTGGCCGGGGGACTGAGCAGGCAGTCCAGAGGAGGTGTAGCATTGTTGGAGTGCTGGGAGGAGGACGTGGAGGTGCCTGTGCTATTTGCCAATAGACAGAGAGGCAATAAAAGGCAATTTTGTCTCTCCCCACCCCTCCCTCTCTTCCTCTGTAGCAGGGGCATAAAGTGAGGAGGAGCCCTCAGTGTGGACACACAGTCCCTCACAGCAAACTGCCGGATCCCTATCTAATGGGCATCTAAAGTCTCCCACAGCATCCCACGAGAGCCGTTGGCCCTGCATAGCTGCTTTTTATCAGCTGTGCAGTCCAGCAGAGGAGACGCAGAATATATCTAATAACTGGATAGACCAGTTATGTGAGTATAATTGCACACGCCCACACTTGGGGGGGGGGGGGGGGGATGATTAATGATTAATTGCATAATATGATTTGTGGAGAGGTATGTACAGCGCAAAGTAATTTGTCTGACAGTGTCTGGGAAATGGCTGTTTATTTGTTTTGTTCGGTCCTTACACTCGGCAACAAAAGTCTTGGAAAGATGTTTTTTTTTTATGTACAAGATGAGAAATAATTAACGAGTTTTCTTTGCAGTTTTGCATTATTGCTGTTTGTTTGCTTGTTACAAAAAACAACACAACAGATGCACAGATACACACCAGACACACACACACACACACAGAACACAGACATAAGAAGCATTTGGTCTCCACAATGAGAAGCGAACACTGGTTTGTGTAGTCTGGTCGATCATTGACCTCAGTCTGTTGTCCTCCTATCTGCGTCATTGTTTCGACGGCGGCCATGCTTTGTGACTTTGTCTCGGTGTTTTCTGCTTGTTGACCTTTCTCAAAAGACTTGAGCAGGTGGATAGGAACCCTAAACCCAAAGACGGATCCTGCACAATAACTGAAGTGCGTGTTTGGCACAGTTGTCTGATCTTTATGGCGATGCGGCCGATGTGGCTAGTTATCCAAATAAAAGAGCACAGTGATGATGATGATGATGGCGCTCTCATCCCTAAGAACGGCCTTTTATGTGACTTCTCTCACGATGATCATGTATTGGGCAGCAACTCGGCTAAAGTCTGTGCTTGTTCGTAATTGGCTCCCGACAGACTGATCGAGGACTCAACTGTCCACCCGGTTTTCCCTAAACCAATTTCCCCTCAAGTCTAGACAGCTGTACTTTTCAATTGCATTTGTCGTATGTGTGGTCACATGCAGAGCGAGCTCGTCGAGAAACAAACTCGCGCAGTAATGGGCGGTGACACTTCAAAGCGAGACCCGGGCTGTTCTTGGTTCTTAATTTCCTCCCAGTGAATCTCCATCACTGAAGTCCTACCTTCTTTCAGATCCGGCCTCCATCCCTCCCTGACATCCAGCACACTTTTTGATCCCCTAATTGATCGATTTCTCTCTCTCTCTCTCTCTCTCTCTCTCTCTCTCTCTCTCTCTCTCTCTCTCTCTTTCTCTCTCTCTCTCTCTCTCTCTCTCTCTCTCTCTCTCTCTCTCTCTCTCTCTCTCTCTCCATGGAGCACATATTCTCCCTCTTCATATCTCCTCCTTCCCTTTGAAGCAGCACTAGATGTTTCATTTATCTTCCTCCCCCTGCTCATCCATCTCTCCCTCAGCCTCCTATCGTCCCGGTGGGTCTCCTCATTTATCTGTTTGCGCTTCCTGTCGAGGGTGCCCTGCGTAGATAACAATGTTGCTGCTTGGAAGTAAGCAAACGTGGGGTTATATTTTGGCTGCTGAAGTCTTCAAAGAGTCTGTCGCACTATCTTATCGAGGAATCTCAGGACGTCGGCTTGATGCCTCATATTAGCTCAGGAACCTGCAGAAATGCCTCTGCATATAAGCCCCAAGTGGCGGTGCTAATATAATATGTGTGTATGATATAATTCATTAAGATGAAAAGTACAGAAATGTAGAAGTTGCCAAGTAACACCTCTCTTATGTGCCATTTCTCAACTGTATTACATGTTTTTTATGACTCATAAATAATAAAGTCCTCTCACTGAAGGAGTTATCATTGCACTCCTGTAGCAATGTCTGACTTTGATGGACATTTTTAAATAAAAGGATCAAAGTTGAACCATTAGATATCGTGTTTTTTTTTTTTATTGATGCGAGTGTGTTTACCGTTATGTTGATAGCAGCTAACGTAGCCTCGAGCGTTGATGAGGAGCGAGCTACTGAAGTCTGATAATTCTCCCTCTGAAGGCTCAGACGGCTTCAAAAAAACTTTTTCCACATATGCAGCACCTGTACCTGTAAACACACTTTGATTTTGGAAAATTGATGAAATCCCCGTTTAAATCCTATGATGTTGAGTTAATGATCTCATCGGTTAAGGGTGCTAATGCTGAACCCTGTGAGCTGAAACCAACCGTGAATCCCGTGGAGTTCTTTCACACGTCTCCTCAACAACTGGCAGGTGAAGTTATCGCTTCTGGAAAAACCAGACGAACCTTATGAAAGATGGAAACTCTGTCAAACTTAAAAGCCGGTGTGCCTGCTCTGTTCTCTCCCTCAGACTCTTTCTTTCTTATCATTTTTTATTTTTTTTTCCTTCTCTTCTCCATTCGAATCCTCACACTCTGGTGCTGTTTTCGTCTTGAAGTGCGAGCACACCGTGGCTCAAAATATAACGAATAATTACTAACGGCTCCTGGCCAAGTAGGTGCTTTTGAAACCTTGTTGGAACATGGACGAAAAAATTGTGTTCAACATCAAAGGTGAATTTCTCTTTACATGTGCCTTCTCTTCATATGATGCATTTGAAATTTGTAATGAAATCCCGGCTGAGTGGGACCTATCGGTCTCTCCCTCTCAGGGGTTTGGAAAGGCATATTAGCATCAGGAAGCTGCTGTGTGATGTGCAATGTAGCTCTTTTTAGGAGGCTTTCTGCTGAGAGGGAGGAGGAGGAGGACCGCAAGTGTGATGGAGGTATCTGCCTGTGCCCGAGGCTTTCAACAGTGTGTGTGTGTGTGTGTCTGTGTGTGTGGATAGAGTTTCAGCAAAGCCCAGACTTTTATATGAATCAGGTATATCTTTGTTTCCCCACTGCAGTAGACACTAAACAGCTCAAAGACGTCTTTAAATTGTTTCTCTCTGCTCAGCGGTGATTCATTACAACGGAGGAGAAGAAGATGTGTGAGAGGGCTGGGTTGGGCATGGCTGTTTTTCTCACTTTGATTCTAAATGCTGAGTCTCAATGAAGTCATTCCTGTTTTGACCTGGTGTCTCTGGTTTCTCTTTCTGCTCTGTTCCACTCCAGACCGTCCCTGCTTCTCACCCTCCCTCCCTTTCAATAGCTGCTCGCTGGGTTGATAATTCTCACCCTCCTGCGGGCAAAGAGTCTCCTTTTGTCCCACGCTCGCTCTGTCATTCTGAGTCTTTTCGCTCGGGTTCTGGAGGGGATTTTTCACCACCACGGCATTCTTCTGTCATCCTGTATCTGGTTCAGAGGCCGTTTTCTCTCTGGCCATTGTGAGAGTCGCACTGTGCTGTCACATGCCTCCCCCTTCTCTCCTTTCACCCCATCCTCCCCTCTGCTTCTCACTTGTTCTCTGACAGGTGGCAGTGAGACTTTGCAAATTGAATTCAGGCAATTGGGCTGCGGCTTGCCGTCACACTGCAGCCCTCAGACGGCCTCGGTGTCAAACTAGAAGCGTACACTTACTCTCTGCTGTCATATTAACATGCTAATGCTGCCACGTATCTGCTAGATTCTCATTAGAATTGTTACACGCACGCTTCAGCTCGGGTCAAACTCTGAGCTAATTTTCCCCTCGGTAGTTTTCATGCAGCAGCGTGAAACTCTAACTTCTAAATTTTTAGTGTAGCAGGTGAGAAAGGTCTTTCATGAACTCACTTTCACTAGAAAGTGAAATGCCACTCCTTTCATTCCAGATGCATTATAGAGAGACAAAAAGAGCTCAGAAGAGTTAAACTACATGCACTGACTTGTATGAAGCTGCCAGCGCTGGGAACCAAAACCTTTTTTCCAGTTGCTGTCACTCAAAAACCAGTTTCCCAAAAGAACTTGTAATACACTCTCTCTTTCTGTGCACAGAGAGGACTCCGCTCTTTGATTCAGATAATGCAGCTAACGAACCGCCCACTTAGATCCCACTGATTGCCAGAGGTGCTCACAATGCCTTCGCTTGCTGTTGGTTTTATTTTTTTTGGTCTTGTGCTGGCTGTTCTTTGTCACGTTTCAGCCGTCACCTGTCATCTTTTGTTTCGTTGTAGTTCACTCTTTGCACTCTTGTGCCTTTACACCTTGTGCCTTGTGTGTTGTTACTGTTTATGTATACGATCAAGCTGATTTCCCTTTGATTGCTTCTGCAGATGCCAAGTTATTGGAGCACAATGATGCAATCCAGATGCAATATTTGTGTTTGGACTGCAGGCGTGTAGCTGTAGGCAGATTTTGGATCTACCTGGGTGCGTCTTTTTGATTTGTAGACAAACCTGCAAAGGGCACTTTTTTTTTTCTTTCTTTTTTTTTTCTCTCAAGTTCTTAATTGGCACGTAGGTTGGACAAATTTGCCGCCAAAAATTAACATTACCAGAACAAATATGCAGCATTGCTCTGAGAGCTCTGGAACATTGTGTGCAGGATGCAGAAGAGGTTCTGGATAGTCTGTACACTGCAGGAAACCATTTAGACACTTTGTTTAGGCAAGACCCAGATAATGTGTGCAATTATGGTTTTGAATAATTCTAAACATTAAGCCTGTTTTTAAAACTACTACGCAGGAAAGACCAGGAACTAACTCATGACGGGAACTGGATTGTTGTGGCCATATTTGAGATTTTAAACAGTCTGATAGATATATTGGCTGATTCATTTTTTTATATCATGTAAACCTCTTTGATAAGGATCCCTTGAATATGTTTATTAAAGATTTGTGTCCACTATATGTACTGCCCAGAACATTTTTCAGTTGAAAAGTAAACTACTTCTTACTTGTTAGTACTTGTATATCATCAATAAGGTAATGTCAGCTGATATATTGCTCTAGCTCTGAACAGTATCTCCAACAAACATGTACAATATGACCGATACCGCCTCCTACAGCCACAGACTACCCACCTCCATCGGGCTCTTAAGTAATCACCTTTTTGAACTGTCTTGGATAAATGTGAATATTCTGTGTATTATATACATTTTACATGTGTTATAAACTTGTCTATGTGTGTAGGCCACTTACACAAATCAAGTTCCGATCATGTTTCTAGAAAAGTGTGTTTCTGGCTACAAGTTGGGTGAATTGCTTTGTCTCTCCAGCTACACCAAAGGTTTGCGTGGCCGCTGTTGATGGAGGCATTCTTCATTTGCCAGACCAGCCGAGGGTAATCTGTCATCATTTGTCTCTGTCCATGCAGATATGCTGAGCAATGCTGCAACTGAGCGGCCAAGTGGACCTGCGTCCAAGTTTAAAGCAGGCAGCGAACAAGGGAGGAGATGGAAGTCTCGTGTTAGTTGTGATCGATTTCAGCTTTGTGTAGCCGTATGCCAGTTCTTTTTACCCGTTTTTCGCGCTACCCTCGAGCCTCGGCTCATGTCAACTAAAACCGTGTTAGCTTGTTAATTAGATTTGTCATGACCTGTGTTGCTGCACAGCACTACTGTGCTTTGTCTGTGTGTTTTGAACCGGGCATTTTTGGGGTGAAAGCTGAGCTGTCTTAATGAGTCATATGATGTTCAGCACAACCTAACAATTAACAGGTTTTTGTTTGTTTTACAAATCCCCCTTTCCATGCTTCCTTTGCTGTTTCATCGTGATTCACCACCTCCTTCAGTCACATGACGCACTTTCTCCTTCTCCTGTTACTGCTGTTTAATTTGTTTTTCTGACTCGGCCTTCTCCTTCAGCTCTCATGGCTCTGTTTAAGTGACTCATCCATTCTTCCCTCCTGCTTCCTCAACCTCTGGTACAACTCAGGAAGATCAGATTCCACGGCCGTGACCGGCACTTCCTTGTATAGATGAATGTTGTGACACACAGCAGTACGATTTGATGACTTATACGTGATCAATGCTATGACTAATAGCAGGGCATATCAGACTTACCCCGCAGCTTCCTGATGTATCATGGATCATTTGTTGATGTCGGTGTAGGTAATTATTAGAAGTGCACCGCCTTCATTTTCAGTTTTAAGAGCTAATGTCTCCAGACTCCCTAGATTCCATCCTCGCTGACTAAGGGGCAGTAGCTTTGTTGAGTGGAATTTTAATTTTCAACCAAAGCAAGCTAAAGAAAATTCATTCAAGATGAAAAAAGGAACCCCGTGGACAGACTGGTGCAGCCAAAAAGTTATGCCTGCCCTTCCCACTGAGCACTAGAAATAATTTCAACATTGCATGATTAATTTATTTATT
>NW_022280043.1:5940867-5954659 GCF_004355925.1 Anarrhichthys ocellatus
AACGGATAGATTTATAATTTTTATATTATATATATATAAAAAAAATAAAAAAATTAAAAAGATATTTTCAATGTGCTCAGTGGGTTAGAGTGGGTCTGTAGTAATAAGGAAACAGTGGCCCCGCAGGGATCAGCACACAGCAACAAGCCTGTTTACAGGAAATCCATCAAATGACCTTGTTTCAAAGGGTTGTGGAGTTTATGATTAATCCAGGCTTCCTACTCTGCAGGTCTCGGAGGGTAGTGGCGCGTACGATCTCACCGGTGTCCTCGCACACTGATGGAAATTCAAAACAAAGAGCTCACTACGTTTATTCTCCCAGCGGCCTTCAGCGTGTAACTCTTATGTGGCCGCGATTGGAGACTCCACACAGGTCTGTGAACGGACAAAGACTGTGAGAAAGAAACGAGGCGTAAAAGTTTAAACGTGTTAACTGCAAATGCCTTATATCACTGCTGACCATTTTCTAAAAGATGCAAAACAGTCTAGATACATTTTGTACCATGTGTGCAGCAGCTGGATTCACCTGGCACATAAAACATACTTATGATGGGTAACTCATCATAGTCAGCATGAGGAATCAGTTTATTTTGTCGGCATTAAGTGATCATCACACATGCAGTTGAGAGAAGGGTGTGTTTACAGCCATGAATGTCATTGGTTTTACAGGTAGTGGAAAGGTTACCAAAGTCATCACAATTCATTCTGTGGGGGTCAAGAATGTATGCGCCAAATTTCACAGCAATCTGTCTTTATAGTTGTTTAGATATTTCAGTCAGGACCAGGGGTGACTACTTCTCCAACAACTCTCAACCAACATTAGTACGTTTGGCTGCCAAGAAGCATGTCATTCAAATGACTTGTTCCATAACCAATCATTGTTAAAAGTATATTGCAAGTTTGCTAGTTTCTGACTTTTGAAATATTGCTGTTCAGCAGCTCTGTTGAGTCTCTTTTTTTTTTTTTTATTATGTTACCGTAGAAAAGAAAAGTCTAAATAATGAATGTGATTGATTACCTCACCTAGGTTTCAAATCTCTGCAAGATGATTCCATACTGTACTGGCCCAGTCTTAAACTAATGGCTGTATGAAATGTAAAAGCCAATAGTAATGACATTCTCTGCAGTGATGTAAAGCATACACAGTTTGCAGTTAATAGGCTCTGTGAACCAACCTGAATACAATCCTTTAGGTCACTTTGGACTCGCTTCATTATACAACTGGAAAGAATAACGAATGCGAACATTTGGTTTTGACACGAGGGGGCTTTCTAGAAAAGACTGTAACCAGTGCCAAAGCAGCCCTGCCAGTTTTTCACTGAAGCAATCTAATTATAGAGACTCTGGCAAACGGTCTTTAATGATGCAATGACTGCAAACTAAAACCGTTTTTCCCCGTGTGTGTGTGTGTGTCTCTCTGCTCTTGACTCTCTTGTCAGTTGCGTTTTGTCGTGCAGGACAGGAACAGCAGCTGCTCATAAGTATTCATTAGTCCTGCGTATGGATTAGCCGAGACAAAACGTTTGAGTGTAGATTGGACTCCACACTCTGCTGCCTCCTCCAGAGCACAGCAGGTCCTCCTGCCTCTCTCTGAGCACTAACCACAGCTGTTCGGCACCACTTGACTTTTCCAACAACAATGTTCTCTGATGGCTCTGGCCACTTTTTGTTCCTGCTCGCCAAAGCATTCGTCTGGCGGATTTTCTCCGTCTCTCTTCGTGGCGTGTTGGATATAAAGGCCGTTTCCTCCTTTCATTGACAAAGCGGTGATGAGCCGCTGTCGAGGATGAAGTCTGTTGATGTCACAGTGGTTGTTATGGCCCAGTCATCCGATTTTCAGCTCTTAGTCCTGTCGGCAGCATATTTCAGCATTTTGCCATCTGGCGTACTCGCACACATACTTACTCATTTGGACGACTTGTGAGTGTTTTTCTGCAAAGAAAGAAATGAATAATTTCAGCCTCTCTTTTCCTTTCTCCACTTGAACACGTGAGCTATGTATGGGTTGTGTCTCCCGTTCAGGACAGCTGCACTGGCTGGATATCCCTGAGATCTCCTCTGTGCCCACATACGCGACCCACGGACCCGTGCATACACACACTGTGCGAGGCCATAAGTCACCCTCTCCACACCACCTCCCTCCTCCCAAACACACACACACACACATGTACACATGTACCCATGTCCCCATGTCATCGCTGCTCTCGTTCCACTGTCTCCGCCCTGTTGTGCCTGAACTAACTATTCACTCTGTTCCCCCCCCTCCACGAACCCCCCCCCCCCCCCCCCCAAATCTTCTGTCACTACAGCTGTGCGTCAGCTGTCGGCCTGTCCCAGTCTAGTCGGATAGATGAAGCCCAAACAGAGGGCCTACAGGGAAGACAGCCTGGCCTCTCGGGTCTCTCCCAGCTGTCACTCCCACTTCCACTTATCATGAGGTTTCTTTCCTCCCCCTTGCTTCACCACTGGAAGTCTCAAAAGTAAAATATGCACGAGGGATAGAGCAGTGAAATGTGCTTATTTTTTCACATATTCTACATCACATATACTGTAATTTTGTTAAGATCTATGCTCAGTTGACCGTTTGTTACTGTAGGTACATCTAGCTTAAACTAATTCTAATCCAAGAGTCCTGTAATAGAATCCTACCTTCATGAAGGTTATAATGTTCAGTTTCTGTTTAAACTGTTGAAGAGAGGTGTTGATTCAACTTCTGATCATTTTGGAGGCAGCAGAGAGAGAAATGTGTCTCTTGTTTTGTCTATCCCTACATTTTAGAAACACCTCTCTGTATATCACAACATTTCAACAGCTCCTTCGTAATGATCATTATTTGAATCGCCCCCTCTCACATTACAACCTTCATGAAGGTAGGATTTCATAACAGGACTGCTGTATTAGATATTAGCATTAGTGTTAATGTACCTAATAAACTGAGTGTGAGTGTTTTAAGCTTCCAAGGATTTTTAAATTCACTTAACATCACATACAAACTGTCTGTGATGTGCCGTGCAATTCACTTTGCACTAACCGTGCACAGACCATGTTTGCATCTCTATTAACTCAAAAGACTTCGTCATCTGTCCCTCTCTCTCACTTAATGGCTTTCATTTCTCCAACCTTTGCAGCTTCATCGGTTTGTTATTTATTCCAAACGAGCATCACCGACCGGGTGCTCCAAATCCTACTCCGTGTCACACAGAAGGAATAAAGAAATCTCTGGGAGTAAATGGAGTCTGCTAATTCGACCATCTTCACTTACCAAGCTGTTTGTACCCAGCAAAGTATCATCGCTAACAGAGAGAAAAACACATTAGTGTGGGAAAGTGGCCTTTGTTATACGGCTCTGTGCTTGCTCCACTGGGATTCGGTCCATTGCTGAGCTCGGCATGCAAAGTGTAGAGAAACGAATGACTGTGAGATATGCTGTGTGCTTTAGACTAAGATGATTTGATTGAGGGAGTTGAGTTAACGATGGAGAAAGTGAGCCAGGAGCTCAACAGCCGTGTGTGTGTGTGTGTGTGTGTGTGTGTGTGTGTGTGTAATGTATATGCGGGCGTGAAAATAAAATCATTTGTGGTTTGATGGGGGGGTTGGTGCAGTTTCTATAAGCACAGACAGGAATCCTAAAGTGGATGTCAATTTTAAATATCTCTTTCTCTGCCACAGGTATGCCTTTGGACATCAGCGTGTCCCCGGACAGGTAACCAGGTGTGTTGCTGCCGTCATGGCCTTGCCAACCCCACAGCTGTTTCATGTCACCATGATCACAGTCCTGGTGGCGCTGGTGTCGTCTTCTGGGGACCACGAGTGGCACTTTAACCCAGGTAGGATGTCGTCTACACCCAAAGAGAACATCTAAATTGGTGATGGATGACTTGTAACCCAAATTCTGTGTTTTTTTTTCTTTCTTTCTTTGACTGTTGTACGTCCCAAATGCCGCAGTTGGCACATTACAAGGTTTTTATTACCACAAACTCGGACATGATTCCACTTTCAAGCCCTTCCCCTCTTTTCCCCCCTCGTGTCCACTGGGCACAGCCAGCGTCCGCCCTGCTGCTCCGACATTCTCCTCACATTCTCAGATCAGTAAGGCTCATTCTCTGTCCGCTATCAACAGGCTATCCTGTGTCCTCTCCCTGTCTGCCAGCCAGTCGTGTGTAATGGGAGAATGAGATAGCTAGGCCCCCCATTCTGCTTGCCAAGACCGCTAATGCACAGGCAGCTCATGAAAGTGTCAGTCAAAATGTCGGGGAAGGGAGTGAATGAGGGGTTGGTGAATGAGAGCCAACCAGGTGTAACCAGAGGAGACTGTTTCTGCCTGCAGCAGCTAGACTGTATATGTGACTAGGCTGCAAATATTGATCATTATTTTAATGTTTTCTTCTTCTTTTTTTATTATTCAGCGCTTAGTTGAGAAACTGGATCCATCAAATGTTTGGATTTTTGTTTTTTGCTTTATTAATGACTCATCTGATTAATAGATTATCCTCATTGGAGCCAAGACAATCACTCAATTAATCAATTAGTCAATCAACATAAACATATCTGTCTATTTTTATGCATGCTAGCAGCGTAGCTCTTGTGATGGCGATATTGTCTGTTCATCCACCAATTGATTCATTGACTAATCGTGTCTGCAGTACATTCATCTAGGATTAGATTGATGGAAAAGAAACCGTTAGAGACAGATGAACAGACTGGTATGGCACACACAAACTTTCCTTTTGAAACACCTGAATCAATGTTGACAGTGTGAGCAGGAAGGTTTGGTGCATGGGCCAAAGTTTTATTAAAAGGAACTGTCAAGAAGAGAAAGTAAAAGCAGAGGACACACAGAGCGAGAGACGCAGACGGAGAGGTGAGAAGATTGCAGATGGCGGGGTGTTGACTGGCGATGTGTGGTGATGATGATGTAATAAAATGGGCACCTGTCTGCAGGGCGTGGATGGTGTGTGTGTGTGTGTGTGTGTGTGTGTGTGTGTGTGTTGCACCCGTTGGGGTTTTTAGGGTTTGTCATTCAGCCCAGCATTCCTGTTCGCTGACTCAATGACAGAAACTGAGTCAGACGCCCACCCTCCCCCGCCTCTTTCTGTCACCCTCAGCCTCCCCTCCATATCTCTGTCACTCAGTACGACTTTCCACTTTATCACTACCCGAACCCCCCCACTTCCTCAGCCTCTCATCCTCCCCCTCCACCATCTCCTCCTCACGACTGAGAGCGGATAGCTGGGTCGTTGGGTAATCCATGCCTGGGACCACGCTATCTGGATCATTTGATAATGCTGCTGCTGGACTCGAGTCTGAGCAGATATCTGAGACCTGTCTGTGTTCGTTCATTCGCCCTTGGTTTCTCTGTCTCTTTTGTTCTGTTCCTGCAAATCCCCGGGCAGTGGTAACCGTAACGGGGTCTGTGCAGGATCGCTGGAGCCCGGAGGAGGTGGCTTTGTGTGGGACGGAGAGCTGGGGTTGGAAAGACAAAAGGAGAAAAATTTTAAAAAAAAACACGAAAGGTGTAGTCTCAGAGACGACAAGTCACGGGATCTCACGGGAGGCACTGGATACACTATACTCTTCAGATTAATTTTAATGACCATCTTTGCTGTTTTACTTTTGACAGGACAAAGGGGATTCACAGGAATAAGTGGTGCAAAGCACTGCCATTACGTTTCACATGAACTCATTAGTACAGAATCTCCCCGAGAGATGCTGTAACAAAATAAGGGAGGACAGGAGCATTTATTGTGGAGTTTGGTATTTCTTCTCCCTCCTCTCGCCGTCTGTGTGGGTTATGAAGCATGAAGTCCGGAAGTTTTCCCAGAGATGACATCACAACATTATGCTCCATGACCAATAATGGCTGCTGACGCTCTAATGGAAATATTAAGTTTCCCCTTGGACATGTTCTCCATACGAATGAGAATGTTGCTCATGTGTGTCTCTCTCCCACTTTCTCTTTATCTCTCTCTCCTTCTCTCTTTTCCTCAATCTTTCTCTTGCAGCTCAGTGTCGTTACGCCCTCGGGATGGAGGATGGCATCATCCCAGACTCTGACATCACTGCCTCCAGCGCCTGGTCAGACTCTACTGAGGCCAAACATGGAAGGTAGGAAGTGTGTGTGTGTGTGTGTGTGTGTGTGTACAAGGTAGAACGTTACGAAGTACATTCCTCCCTCCACAGTAATCAAGTGTACTTTTCTCGTACTGTACTTTGTGTGGTTACAGTCTGAAAACTGTCATTCTACTTAAAGAGTCAGGCTGATCACGCCCAGCATCACTGCTGCTGTTTCACCTGTAACCACACCCAACAGTGATGTCACGGTGTACTGAGTACACGTCTACATCACTGCAGCGACGGTCTGCCGAAAGCACTTTGAGCTGGTGACAACTTGCTAGATTTTGTTTAATTTTCTTTAAATAATGATGAAGTTTCATTTGAAGGACCATTTCATTTTGGCATTCATTCTATTTGGGATAAACTGCATTACCATGAAGGTAACATTGACATGAATTAATGCAGACTGCTGCTAATTGGTGTTCATACTATACAGAGATGAAAGGAAACCCTTTGAACAGAAGTACATTCAGATCTCTAAAGCTTAGCATCATGGTTTGTATAAGGATTAGCTGTGATGTAAAGTGTCTGTTATTGGAAGTAAATAGACCGAAACAAGCAAAAGCACACATAAAGCCCTCTAAATTTGGCTTGAAAGCTTTCAGTCAGTTAAGAAACTGTCTTGTATAGAAAACATAATTTAATGTAAACTTTTAGTCAGAGTGGCCTTTAAATGAACTACTAATATACTGAACTGTTGGTCGGGGAAACTGGAGTAAACTTCTACTGGAGTAAACGTTAAATGGAGTAACAGGAGAAATAACACATTTTAATACAGGAACACATGCACGCATCACTGTGGACTATTGGGTTTGACTGCTTGCTTTATTTTTAGTCTGTTTGCACCACGCTTAAGTAATTTGTTCAAGGCCTAATAGGTCATGATGGAAGAGTGATGGTGTGTCTTTCTAAAACCTTCTGGGTTATTATATTCCCACCATGTCTGTCTGGCAGTGAGGTCAGAGTCATGAGAGCCAAGTCAAGACTGCTACACACTCAAGCCGTGCATTCAGGGGTGTGTGTGTGTGTGTGTGTGTGTGTGTGTGTGTGTGTGACAATTGTATGTCCCCATAGCAAAACATACTACAACTTTAGGATTAGGCTTGTAGTGGTTATGGTTAGGCTAAGTCTCCAGGAAATGAATGAAAGTCAATGTCTGTGTGTGTGTGTGTGTGTGTGTGTGTGTGTGTGTTAATTGGTCTGTTGGCAGAGTGTCTCACCATGTGGAAATTATTATTAGCCCGAGCTTTTTTGTAAGAGACATCGGGGAGAGTGGATCACTGTGATGGTGCGCTGAAAGCTGCAGAGAAAGTAATCTGAAAACAGGGTTGGAGGGAAGGTGTAGGGTTAAGGGAGGGTTGCTGAGCCAGTAGGTATTAAGTAGCTGTTATTACTCTGAGGGAGTGAAATATCAGCATAGTGGGAGTGGGGAACAGTTGGAGGGAAAAAGCAGAATTGAGAACAATGTGGAAGGGATGAATTGCTGGCTGGTATTTAGGTAGAAAGCAAAAGATGGAGAAATAGGAGAGAGATGAGTTAGTTGGCAGACCAGCGTGCTGTAACGTTAACCCTGCTGGCTGCTGAACGGTGGACTGAGCTCTGCCCAGCCACATTCTTCCCCTCTCTCCCTCCTCATCCTCGTCTCCCATCACAGGACACCATGTGGAGCACTAATGTGTTGATATCATCTCACGGTTTCCGGCTGCATGATCTCACCCACCGAGGGGACTGATTGAAATACTAGCGCCACTGTCGGTGTGACCGAGTGGGTATAGTGATTTGTTTTAGCGGTGTGAGCAGCAGCTTTCATTTCGTAGAGAAGCCCCACAGTGGTCGGAGTGTGGTTGTGGCCTGGCGTCGGTTCCAAAGCTCCTCGTACGAGTTTGTCCGACGTCACAGACACACCGAGCCAAGTCAGTGGTCTCTGTGTGGCCAGTATGTGGTGGCGGTGTGGACTTTTCCTCTCAGGCTGGATTGACGAAGGTCATACTGAGTGAAAGTGTGTGTGTGTGTGTGTGTGTGTGTGTGTGTGTGTGTGTGTGTGTGTGTGTGTGTGTGTGTGTGTGTGTGTGTGGTGTCATGGCAGGCCTGAGGCGCTGCGAGTAAAGATTGGTCCTGACGTTCTGCATCTTGTTGTGAGGTTTAAAAAGCCAGTTATTTTCACTCTGCCCCTTTCATCTCTTTTCTTTTCTTCATGTGCAGTCTCGCTCGCTCGCTCGCTCGCTCTCTCTCTCTCCTGCCTGCTGTGCGCCTTTAGCCATAGCCAGGGTTTTCTCTCTTTCAGACAACATTGCCCCATTTATATGTGAACGTTTGGCTGTTGTGGAATCAATATGTTTGGTGGTAGAGGAGGGTCGCAGCGTGGTATCCCAGCGTGTTGATGTACTCGGTCTTGTTGTGGGTGTGTTTGGATCTCTGCATGGAAATGTTTTGGTGTGGGACTGGGATTTGGTGAACTTTTATGTTTTTTTTCTTATTTTGTCATCTAACATTTATAAGCCTGTTTCTCGCAGGTTGAGCACTGGAGAGGGGGATGGAGCGTGGTGTCCTGCAGGAGCCGTTTTCCCCAGTGCATCAGAATACCTTCAGGTCAGATCCTCCGTTTACTCTGCTCTGATTCACGCCGTTACATTCTGGAAGTAATGCTCAGTACAATCGCTGTATTGGGACTATTATAATAGTCATGGATTTGTTCTGCTTTAATTCACTCAAGGCCATGCTTTAGAGGGACTTTAGAACAGCTGCGATGAGTTGAGAAATACACTTTCTTTTTCTTGCTGAGAGTTAGATTGATACCGCTGTCTGTTTATCTGCCCACTAAATATGAAGCCAGAGCCACAAGGCGGGTAGCTTAGCAAAAAGACTGGACAGGATGGTGCTTTTTCTCAAGAGAACATAAGGAGATCAGTAAGTCCTAAAAAAGAAAAGTTGGTCACGGCCCATGGCTATTGAGCAGCTAGCAGCAAGCTTCAACAGGAAGCTCCTCCTACAAACAAAACAAGTCAGTGCATAAGAATTAAGTTGGATACTAATAGTATAAGTTTGGGGTACTTCAAAATACTTTCCCCCGAAACATTGACACACCACCAGAGATGTCAACCTACTCCTTTAAATCTACCTTAACATTTAGAAGTCTAACAAATTCAACTTTTTTTTTATGATTTCCCAATATCATTCTTTTATCTGTATCTCAATCTGTTTGTCTGTATTTTAGTGTTTTGATGATGTATTTCATGTCTGCAGGTGGACCTGCACAAACTCCACTTCCTGGCTCTGGTTGGTACTCAGGGCCGCCATGCCGACGGGCACGGCCAGGAGTTCGCCCGCAGTTATCGCCTCCGCTATTCCCGAGACGGAGTGAAATGGATCACCTGGAAGGACCGCTGGGGCAAGGAAGTAAGCAGGCTCTTTCAGTTTTGTTCATTACAGCAGATCCCACTGTCCCTTTCATGTGTTCACTAATGAAGGACAGCGAAAGTTTAAATGCCGTTAATTAAGCTTTGGGGGGGGGGATCAAGGAACATACAGTTGAGTCCAATGCTCCATTATTGATAGGAAACGGCTCAATGTCCGGTGGCTGTTTTAATATGAATGTCTTGTTAAACAGAGGCCTGGATTATTCATCTGCTTTTGATTTATTTATCATTTATTGGCAAGTGGAGCAGTTTGGCAATGCACCAGCTAAACTCTGTCCTCTAACTTTTCTGTTTAGACAAAATCTGCCTTCACTGCCTGAGTTTTCAACACTTACCTTGTGCAGATAAAGGCATCTTACTGTGTTTGGTAAATGTCCAATATTTTCTTTGCTGACTATAAGTTCTGCACTGTGTTTTGTACAACTGCTACATGATGGCATGGGAATTTAGACCTCCAACAGCCAATGTTTCAGGGAAAGAATCATACTGTTTTTTTTTCCCCTCCCAGTTATTATTTTAGAACATTGCTAAGCAACAAATATTCAGAGATTTCCAGCCAATGTAAATCTTTCGATGTGGGCTGCTCCACCAGAGGCTCGCGCTCGAAGAGCAGTCCTACTTTTGTGTTTTTAAGAAAAAGCGGTTTATGCTCGCCTTTAGATGAATAGAATTTGAAGACACGCTGAATAAAAAGTCAGAGCCGTGAGGCGAGATTCATTGAACCCCACAGATAACAGAGGAGACGAGCAATGTACTGTGTGATGTGATTTGATATTCATGCCTCTCTCCCTCTAGGCGGTGTCAGGGAATGAGAACACCTATGATGTTGTGCTGAAGGACCTGGGCCCTCCCATAGTGGCCCGCATGGTGCGCTTCTACCCCCTGGCTGACCGAGTTATGAGTGTTTGCCTTCGGGTGGAGCTCTATGGTTGTCTTTGGAACGGTGAGTGTTTGCGTGGAGGTGAGAGAGACGTGAAGAGATCACAGAAATACAAAATGTTCCTTCTTTTGTTGTTACTGGGGTATTCATTTGTTCTGTGTATTCTGGGGCATGCCCCCCCCAGACATTGATTATCAGATCACATTTCATATGGGGAAGGTGACGGAGGTCACTATCATCTTAAATTTACTGGAATGGTACAAGGGGGATTTGTTAGATGGTAGTGATTAAGAGTGTGTTTTCGCCATATGTCCCATGCATTGATTTGAAGCATTGCATCAAATTAACAGCCCCGCTGAGGTTTTTCCGGTTAAAGAAGCCACATGGTGATAAATTGTATTCGTCTCCAAGTTCCCTGAAGCGCAACACTGACAAGCTGAGTATTTATGGCTGCCTCACCTCCTCTCCAGCCCCATCCACCTCCCTCAAACAGCGTCAGGCCGCCTGTAAATCAGAACTGTCACAGAGGCCAAAAAGCCGCAGGTCCTGATCTGTGTCTTCGGGGAGACCATCTTTCTAAAATGTGCTCTAATGTGCATTCAGTGCAGCTCCGTTCACCCACAATCCAGAGATCGTACAGAATGTCAAGTTTTTACGCACATTCTGCATCTCACCTCATCTCGTATCAGATATTATGGCGGCGCAGTGTCTTTGCTGTATTTATTCTTCTACATCTCACACAGCTAAGTACATAATCGCATCCACAGACACTCATTTATGTGCAAACAGAGAATACTGCACATATGCTTTAAAGGCATTGTGAAGTGTTGTTTATTATGGGGAGCAGAGCAGAGGGCTGTAGTCCGTGTTGCTGACGTCACCTCTGTTCTCGGGGAGAGGGCTGATTAGCTGTATATTGGGGCGGAGAGGCTTGAATTTCACCGGTAAATGTCGTGTGGGCTGTTCAGGCCCGTTCTTCCGTTGTTTTACTACTTTAAAAAACAGCTATAGCCGTTTCCCCGCGGCAGTGATTACTGTTTAATGTTGGCTCAGTAAAACGTGTAGCTGCTCATTATGAATATATTAAGTTTCACATGCGGCTTGTTCAGGTCTTTCTCCTAAATAGAAAACAACAATAAAATGTTTTGTCTCAACAATCACACGACTAGAATTGAATATTTGTACATATCTCTCTGTCACTCAGACGGGTTGAAGGCTTACACAGCTCCAGTGGGTCACGTCATGCATCTGTCTGGCATATCTGGCATGCCTGTCTATCTAAACGACTCCACCTACGATGGGAGCACCGAGCAAGGGTAAGATCTTCACACCGCTCTTTTAATCTTTTTATTACCATTTGCATTTCTATGTATATTAAGTATCTCATCTCCATACATTCCCTTAAACTGCTCTTTTTGGATTTCGTGTTCATGGAAAAATGCATGATGAAACCGACACGACCAGTGCGTGGAAATTGCAACACTGCTTATGCAAATAGGATCACAATGAACATTCACAAGTTTTACGGTCAGCAGCGTGGAGTGATCAGTGGAATACCAAACTCTTCTCTGCAGCGCTCATCACATCTGTTCGCAGTGAAGAGGGGTCTCGGGCTAATCTCTTCTTGAAAGTTTTTTCTGGTGTCCGCCTAATCGAAAGGGAACGACATTATTTTCTTTGAGTTGCTCTGGGATTTGAGGCGCGTTTCCTGGCCGTAATGTTTTGGCGGGGAGCAAAGGAGGGCTGAACTAGGAATTGGTGGGGGTCCGCACTTGCATGGGCTGTGTGGGTAATGGGGCTGAAATGTTTTGCTAGCGGGTGAGTTAACACGTTTGATGTAATCCAGACGTGCTTTAAGCAGATGGTGTGTGTGCGTGTGTGTGTGTGTGTGTGTGTGAGAGAGAGAGAGAGAGAGTGAGCAAGCTTGTTTGCATTTACATCTATATGTTTATATGCTTATTTAGCATCTTTGTATGCCAGTACATGAATACATTTGACGGTCCACTGCCTCCAGAACCGTTTCTGCACAGAGCTGCATGTTAACCCGTCCAGTGTTTGTGCAGGATGCAGTTTGGAGGCCTGGGTCAGCTGATGGACGGCGTCCTGGGAGGAGATGACTTCATAGAAACTAAAGAGCTGAGGGTGTGGCCTGGCTATGACTACCTGGGCTGGAGCCGGGAGGCCCTTGGGCAAGGCAGCGTGGATATTGAGTTCCACTTTGAGAAGCCACGTGTCTTCCACAACATGCAGGTAGGCAGTGAAAGTTTGTGTGACCGTGCATGCGTTGTTGTCTGTGAATGAATGTGAGAGGGTTCTGCAGGACTTATTATCCCACTGGAATCTCAGACGGCATGGAGCTGCCTGTAAATCAGAGACGTCATTGAGGCTAAAAGCCCAGATTTCCGGTCTGTGTCTTCGGGGAGGTCTTTCTAAAACACGCTCCGAGGGGGACGACGAGTCACTGCAGCTCAAGTTCGTCCACAAGTCACTGAAGCCAGAGAACATGCAGAATCTATAGAATGTCCAGTTTAATGCACATTCAGTCTTTTATCTCACCAATTGTCAGATCTGATGACGGGTGTCTTTCTAGTGTTGCGTGTAAACGAATGCCAGAGTGTTATGTGGGACATTGTTTATTGAACTTCTATAACTCCTTGATGTTTTAAAATGAGATCCTTGTTTCTGTGTGTTTGGTGAAGACCAGTATTCACACAAAGCTCTGTTTGTTAATTAATACCTATATTTGGTTAACCAATAACCTCATTAGCACATGAAAAGCATGTCATACTGATTATAGCAGGACATTAGGCTGATTAGATTGTTTTGTTTTTAGCGTCTGATGAAACTCCTTTTCAAATCCTGCAGCTCCAACCAGTACAACCTCATAAAAAAGAAGCATAGTTATGCGTCTGCCATCTCACCATGAAGCAGCATTTTGACCAGAATAGCTCTGCGGCCATTTAATTAGTTTTAATTTGCCATTGTTTATCATGGCACAGCTCGTCTGTGCTCGGCTCTCTGGGTGCCACTGAGTTGCATCACAGTTTGTTTGTTTGAAGCGAAACCAAAAGATCAGAGGGAACTCATGAATGTAGGTTATATTTATGATGAAAGAAGCAAAACATAATGAATGCAGTGTTATGCTCTCAAATTAAGCTTTGCGCAGGTCATTTGAGCTGTTCTCCCTGAAGGAGTAGTGAATTACTTTGGTTCTGTTGACTTATAGGTCCCCCACCACAAGCATCAAAACACACCCTAACCCCCCATTTTTGTCCCCTTTCAGATAGAATCAGTTACACATTAACTCAGCATCTGGTGCAGCTGTTCTTCCTGCCGTGTGTGTGTGTGTGTGTGTGTGTGTGTGTGTGTGTGTGTGTGTGTG
>NW_022280043.1:5954669-5991728 GCF_004355925.1 Anarrhichthys ocellatus
GTGTGTGTGTGTGTGTGTGTGTGTGTGTGTGTGTGTGTGTGTGTGTGGATTAGGTTAGCTGGCCTCGCAGTAAGTGTGAGGTTAACCTGTCAGAGCAGCCTCCCCTTCTCTCTTAGCGGAACAGAACCTCCCACCATCGCCTTACGTTTTTATCTCCTAGATCTATAGTTTTGACCTCTCGCTCGCTCATTTAATCAGCCTCCCTCCTCCTTGGCTTCTCCTCTCTTTGGCCTTTCCCTGCTTGTAAAAACAGGAAAGATATATCATCCCCTCCAATCGGCCTTCTGTCACACACTTTCTTTTCCTGCATCCTTTCTTTACCCCTCCTGTGTTCTAATTTTGTTAATTTGTAGTCCTGCTCGGCTCTTAAGTCGTGCCAAAGCAATTACGGGGGAACAGGATGAGAATGTGTCATTAATTTTGTGTGTTAACTGAATCTCTATGTGCCTCTCCGTGAATAATGAATGAATAACGCATGAGGGTTGAGCTAAATCAGGTGTTTGGATAGTTACAGGACAACCTCTTTTATCTCTTCATCTGTCTTTCTATTACCCTCTCTTGTCTCCCTCCTCTAGGTGCACAGTAACAACCGCCACACTCAGGGTGTGAGAGTCTTCAGCAAGGTAAAGTGTCTTTTCAAGCCTGGCATCCTCCAGCCCTGGTCCCCTGAACTCACTCTGCTGGTGCCCCTTGAGGATCTCAAAGACCCCTCCTCACGACCCATCTCCCTCCCACTGGGCGGCCGGCCGGCTCAGATCCTCCTCTGCAAATTCTACTTCGCTGACCGCTGGCTCCTCATCAGCGAGATATCCTTCCTCTCTGGTAGGAAACCAGTTTCTGTGTTTCTGTGGCTCTGACAGGCTGTTTTCTTTTGTCTATAATGGCTTTGCTTTTTTTTTTGCCACACATATTCTATCAACTATGTCCAGCACTGTGTTGGAGGTCCAGCAGAGATTGTACTTTGCCCGAACAATAGCTAAATATAGACGGCCGCAACAGGAAAGGAGACAACTGAAAAGGCTTGTTACAATGGGTGTAAGTCCAGTCGGCATTCTTGAAATGCTCAAAGTAAAAGTCAAGTGAGACTCAACGTGAGCGAGATTTGTTTCTGTGACAGAACCACACGTTTTTGTCCTCGCTGTCTTCTTTTAATTGATTTAAGGTATCAGAAAAAAATACTGCTGATGTCCTTTACAAAAAACATTTCAAAGGGTATCCGTTATTCTTTATACCCTCCTGAATTTAAAAAACTCGTTTCCTTCCGTCTGTTATCTTCACTATCGTCCTGCTGACGGACTGGAACAGACCCACGCAGCAAACACAAAGGGGGGTTTTTGATATCTTCTGTAAAGACAGGATTTAGGCGTATCTGATTGGAAGTCAGATAGAGGACTCCTCTGCTGCTTTCCAGCTGAGATTGCTGTGACTAATCGGTCAGTTTGAGCGCGATAAGAATCAGCAAAGTGCTCCGTAATCACACCGTACTCAGGTAGCTAAAATTAATTGACCCAGCAGTGATCTGGCATGTCGGCTTCTGCCACTAAACCTCGCAGCCTAATCTTCTTATATGGGACAGCTGATGTTGTTGTTGCCATGGTTGGTTGGCCAGTAAATTTAGGGTCGCCACGGTAACAGTTCGTCAACACAAAATCCTTCAGATTAGTCACGTCATATAAAACATGATTCATTTTCATTAAATGGTCCCCCCACGCTCTTCCTCTCTTTCTCTTTACCCAGAGCCATTCGAGGAGGATGCAACAGAGAAGGATTCATTTCCTAATCTTCCTAAGATTCCTACCACCACTTCCTCTCCTCCGCCTGTCAACCTCACTTCCTCCTCTCCTACGTCCAGCCACAGCTCCTCCAACATCACTGCCGGCCCATCCGGTGAGTCCTGCTGTTCCTCCTATTCGTCTTTTATCCCCCCTGCTCTCCACCTCCACATCTCCTTGTTTACTATCTTCCTTTCCACCAACCGTTCTTTCTCAGTGGTCCCCTTTTGTCACCCACCATCCTGCTTCACCTATAATTTCTGCTCTCTCCTGCCTCTCTAATTCCCCTGATCTCTCCCTCTTCACCTCTAGCCTCTGTGCCCGTCTCTTTCTCTGCAGTTATGATGTGTGAGCAGTGTGTCTAAGCCATGTGTCTAAAGCAGAGACAAAAGGCAGGCAGTGCCAAAAGAGGCCCATGTCTGGCGAGCCGCCCTCTTTATCACAAGCTCTGAAACGCCGGATGCTTGTCTTATAGATTTCATTATACTTAAAGGGCAGGAGAAATCTGGTTTAATATTAAAGGTCAAATGTTTCTATTTAAAATTCTTGAGATTTTAATCATTTCAGTCTGGCTTTTAAAAAGTCGGTGTGAACTTTTAGTGATTTTGATTTACATGGATGAAAAGCCAAAAAAGCCTTCCTCTCCTCATCACCCTCTTCTGAGTCTTCACCATCTCTCTTCTCACACATTCCTCCTTTGTCCATCCCTCGCTCCTCCAGAACCCCCCACCAACACCTCCTTCATGATGGACATCACTGGTAACTGGACGCTGTCAGGTGAGAGAGCAAAAAAACAATGAAATGGACAGAGCAGATGAACCGAGGGACGGTTCAGCTAACTCTATCCGCTCTGGCCCTCCTCCAGCATCTTAAAACTGTCCCACTGCTCGGTGGAGTGTATAACGGAGGAGGGGTTGCAGGGACAGGCTTTGGCACTGGACTCTGTCCCCTGAGTTTGAAGATATACAGCTGTAGGAAAAACACTAACACAGCTAAAGTACATCATATTTATGTACAATAACAACTTGGCTTCCTGCGGTCTCTGCAAAACTGCATGTTTTTATTTTTTTTCGGGAAACTGCCGCTGTTCTACACAGCTAAACAATAACAGGCTTTTTAAAGAAAACTGGAAATGGTTTTCTGTGGCGTGTATGCTGCTTTGTCCTCATTACTGGCTCTGGTTGAACGGCTTTGTTTGGGTTTATTTATTACCCGCATGGTGTTAAACAGACTGGGAGAGAGAAAGCGGTTGTTTTCTATTATGACAACGTGGTGGCTTGTATGAGTGTGTGCTTGCAGGTGTGTATTTGTGTATGAACATGAAAGCATTATTTTTGTGTGCCAGTTTTTTGGTCTTTTTTTAAGCTGTCCATGTAGTGTTTTTTTTTCTGACCGCCAGGGTCTTTTTAGAATGATTTCCCCAACGAGCGGAGGGCATATGCGACCGCATATTTCCGCCTAGAGAAAAAAACGCTACGCCAAGCGTCTGTTTTCAGAGTGCAACCCAATTGCACTTGTAGTTGAAAATTTCTGAACTTTTCAGAAAGCCACTGTGGATGAAGCCCCCCCCCCGCCCTGCCCTCCACCCTGCCAGCACTTTTTCTGCTAGAAAAAAAGCGTGACATGGACGCTCAGCCTTAGCTGAGCAATCCATTACAAACTGTCACTTATTCTGTTAAAGTTGTTTTAAGAGTTCAGTTCCATCCTTCATTCAAATAGCATGCCACATTTGACCTTCAAGGGAGAGAAAAAATCACTGGATCATTGTGATTAATATTTAACTCCGAAGCTGAAGCAGAGCAGAGTTCACATTCTGTTCTCAAAGCAGGGGGCGATGAGAAGCTCTGCAGGCTTATTGGATGCATGCAAACACAGACAATCCCCATCAGATGTTTCATAAACCTGATGAAACCACGTTGGTGTGCGTGACTGCACTGAAAGAGCTCATGCTCAGAGGCTGAACTGTGCATTAACTCATGCCAGCATGTTAACACACAGTGAAATAGATGCTGCTGCATAGTGATCTACACACATCCCATCAGACCTACGAATAACACCAGGCTGCAGTCAATCAAGCTCGTACACATACAAAAACCTAACATTTCCGACCGTGTTTTTTCCTCCTCAAGATGCAGAATTTGGTGCCAACACTCCAAGGGCGGGACTTCCTGTAGCCAAGGATGACAGCAGTAATACAGCTATTCTGATCGGCTGCCTGGTGGGCATCATCCTTCTGCTGCTGGCTGTGATAGCTGTCATTCTGTGGAGGCAGTACTGGAAAAAGATACTGGGCAAGGTGAGTCAACATGCAAAAGCAGTTGGTGATTTGGCCGTAGTGGTGGGCCTCACAGCAAAGAGGGTTACTGGGCTCGAACCCGCTGGTCGGCTCGGGCACTTCTATGTGGAGTTCTCCCCGTGTTAGCCTGGGTTCTCTTCGGGTTGTCCGGCTTCCTCCCACAGTCCGAAAACAAGCGGGTTAGGTTAATTGTTGACTCAAAGACCTTGTTCAGACCTTGCAGTAACATGTGTCTCGGGTGATTTATAAGTGCAGGTTTGAGATCCGATCGCTCAGCTCTGAGTCGATACGGCCACATTCTCTCAACAGTGTGTACGTCCCTTGCCCGTAGGTGTGAATGTGAGCGTGAATGGTTGTCTGTGTATGTCAGCCCTGCGATTGCCTGGAGAACCCCGCCTCTCGCCCCAATGTCAGCTGGGATCAGCTCCAGCTCCCCCGTGACCCAGTGAAGGATAAGCAGTGACAGATAATGTGTGGATGTAGCTAAAGAAGTCTCGATTTTAGTAGGCAAACTTTTGGACCATCTGTCTCATGAGACATCTGTTACCACCCAAGTAGAAAAGAGGTAAAATAAATGTTGTTTGTGTTGCTCAAGGATCTGAATCTGATTGCTTTTCCAGAAACAATGTGATGGTTATTTTGGATAATCCATAGATCTTTCTATTAACAGCTTTCATTGTAACTACTTTCCACAGAATAAATAACCCTAAGTGAGAACATGTATTCCTGTGTGATTAGGCTGAACTGTTTCTTTAAACCAGATGGAAATGATTGATAACAGGCTAAGATAACAACTGCCAGTCTTTTGGCAGAGCACCACTGGATCTCCATCTGGATGTGAATTGTTCAAGATTAGAGGTTTCCACAGTTTGATCACCATCTGCTTTAGGAATTCAAATGTTACATCCACACTCTTATTAGATACAGGTAGATAAAACTGATGCAGTCCAAAACAGCCAATTGTAATGTTCAGTGAGGAAAAAAGAGGTGTTGAGAGGTAGTTTTGTGTTTTACTGAGAGGTGTAGGTGATAATATGCAGCCTACCCTCATAAATGTGTACGGGTTGGACATGATGGTAGATGAAGTGGACTCAACACTTCTCTGAACATGAACAGGGTTTATTGCTGGACTGTTGTAGTAGGCCCGCATCTTGTATTTCCGGCATTACCTGTGAATCCTCTGCCCTCCCAGGCCCAGGGTAGTCTGTCCAGTGATGAGCTGCGGGTTCACCTGTCAGTCCCCTTGGACAACGTGGTCATCAACAACACACACAGCTACTCGAGCCGCTACCAGCGCATCCACACTTTCCCCGACGACCGCGACCATGACCGAGAGGGAGAAGGAGAGTATCAAGAGCCCAGCGCTCTGCTCCGGCCAAGGGATCCCAGAGACGGCACAGGTTGGTTTCAAACGCACATATGTGAGCACACACAGTTATGGAGTCCATTGATAGATAGGACCGGGTCTGTTGTTTCTGTTGGAGCCGAGTGGTTTAGTCCAGAGAAATCACATTGAGTAGAACATGCCCACATGCAGTAAAACAGTCCGCATGCTAAATACATGTGGACAGAGATTGATCTGTAGTCAAACACAATTAGCAAGGAGTCAGTGGAAAATGTGAAACAACTTTGTACATAATTGAAATTTCCGCAAATATGTATGTGGCTTGTGAAGACTTCGTCGTCTGCGTGCTTTTCATTTGTTGATCCTATCAATGAGCAAACTCGTGTGCAATGGGGAAGCAACAAGAGAGAAAATGTGGCACGCATATCAAGACACAATGGTCCTACAATGTGTTTCACCACACCAAACACAAATAAATCAAACCAAACACCCCGAGAGGAAGAGTGCCTCCATAAAGATGCGCGGCGCAGAGGGAAGCACAAAAGAGCCATTGTTCTGAGAAAAGAGGGAGGAGAAAAAGAGGAGTAAAGAGGGAGAAAAGCATTCCTTAGCACCACTGGAGGTCTGCATGCCGTCGTTACGAGGCGCCTGTGTGAGTTTGAAATAACACGAGAAACAGAAACATTATTCCATCCACTGTTTCTTGTTATGTTTGCTCGAGTTGTGTTAACTTTGCCTGTTCTTGCTTTGCTCATCTGCTCCATGCGTCAGTGCAACCCCTCCTCCTTCTCTTGTGTTGTAATGGACATGCTAACAATGCCATGCTAATGGTTGTCATTGTGTTTCATTGTGTGTGTGTGTGTTTTGTGCCACTTTGTATGATCCATATCATGACTCCTGCGTGCGCCTCGTTCCGTACGTGTTTGTGTGTTTTTGGTTATGTGTGTGTGCTCTCCCAGCCTTGCTGTTAAACAACCCAGCCTATCACCTCCTCCTGTCAGGTCACAGAAATGGCTCCAGATCCCTAGTCGTCCCCAGCACCTCTCAGGCTCAGGAAAAGAGCCTCAATGTGCCCCAGGGTAAGAGACCTCAGACTGGGCCGACACAGTCAGGAGGGGCCCCCTTCCTCTCCACCTACCTACCTTTCAGGGCGGGGCTTCAGAAGTGCTCTCACACAGAGATGCTTCTGGGATATGATAGTGATGATGACGTCTCTTTTCGCATGTGCACGACCATCATCATCCTTCCTGTTACTCACATAATTAGTCGCTCTCATTCACTCACCACTCCAAATAACTTTGTTTGAAGGGACAGTTTGATATTTGGGGAACTGTACTAATTTTCAAACGTACCCAGAGAAGTACAAACTCACAGACGCCTTTTTGTTTAGCCGGCGTGGCTCTGTTGATGTCTGGCTGTTTGGTTCATCAGTTTGGTCTTCACTGATGTCACACGACAAGTGTTGAATGAGTCAACATGACATTCTGTACAGGTGCCCAGTGGATGAATCCTACTGAATTTGATGACTTCTAGCTCCACCGTCAGGTTTTAATTTGTTGATTACCTGCAAAACTAATGTCGGCTTTGTACCGTGTTCAGTGCTAATCAGCAAATGTTACCATGCATTATAAACCCTATACCAGCTTAACAAAAACATTTTAACATTGTTGGGATGTGAGGATGTTAGAATGCCGACGTCAGCATTTACCTCGGAGCACCACTGTGTGAATCTGTGGAATAACAAAAGGCCCTACTTAAAAAAGATTACATTACTGTACATGTTAAGGGTTGTGTACTTACAGTAGGTGTCAACACTTTTTGTTGAATATCTTTGAGTACAGCATCAATCGTATCTGTTATATTGCGATGCAGTATTCCCATTCGTGGCTGTCTGCATTATTATTTTAACAAGGTTGTAACAACTTGGTATTCAGCCACACTCCTCACAAGTCTTTGACTTATGTACGCTGTCAGAGCCTCGTTGGAGCTGATCGTGTTTTGTTAGGTTGTTGCACCTTTTTGTTAAATCAAAACTTGAAATCGTATGTGCAAGTACAGCAGTAGATTCTTATTTAGTTTAAAGAAAGTAGAAGAGAGCTCTACAGCATCCCAGAAAGATTCATCCATCACAGTTGTGTTTTTTCGTAATTTGAATACCTGCTATGTGATCAAAAAGACGTTCAGGAATTAAGCAGGAAAAATAGTAATAATAGGCAATTCACCAAAGGTGTTATCCGTCTCTGTATGTAATTTTATTATCCTGTGTTTTATTGTTTTAGGTTGATTTATTTTTAAGCTTCTGTTTTCTGCACAGAACCTTATGAAGATATGTTTCTAAAAAGTGTTGTACAAAGAGGTTTTTTAATTTTATTTTTGTCATGAAATTCCCTCAAATCCAAACTATCCCTTTTATAACCGGTTTGTGATGGCATGCGATTCTCTCACTAACAACTCGTCTTCAATCAACACAAAGCTGTTTTTAATCACACAGCTCTTCAAATCTCTTCATTTAATCCACCCTGTCTGTCTCGTCCTCCTCCCTTCAGCCTGTGGTTTGGACATGGACATGGAGAAGGGTTTCCCCCCAACTCAGGAGGAGCCTCCTCCCTACCCTGGCTCTCCTCCGTACCCCTCCCTGTCCCCCCCTGTTTCTCCCCCACTGCCTCCCAGCGTTCCTCATTACGCTGAGGCGGACATCGTGAGCCTGCAGGGTGTCAGCGGTAACAACACCTACGCCGTCCCTGCCTTGACCTCCTCGAGCCCCGGGGCCGACACCACCCCGCTGCCGGAGCTGCCGCGCCAATATCTCATCTTCAAGGAGAAGCTAGGAGAGGGACAGTTTGGAGAGGTGAGGAATGACCCGAAAATGTTTTGTGTGTGTGTGTGTGTGTGTGGAGGGAGGGGTGGTTGTGCTTTTACCAATGTCAGTATTTATTTGGTCAAAGGTTCACCTGTGTGAAATCGAGAACCCTCAGGACCTTACCAACTTGGAGTTCCCCTTCAATGTGAGAAAAGGTCGCCCTCTTCTGGTGGCAGTGAAGATCCTGCGCCCGGACGCCTCCAAGAACGCCAGGTGTGTAACATTACACACAGCCGAGCCTGGCGTCATTGTGGTTCTCACTTCTTTCCACCTTCTAAGGCTTATCTTGAAAAGAACTGCAGTGTCTCATGACCCATTATGTTTTTAAATTTCCATGTCACGCTTCATACCCCGACTTGTTAGGTTGAAACGCGTCAACATCCATGATTTAATAATGCATTTTTAACTTGCATTCAGAGTGCCTCGGATGTTTCTGGAATATCAGGGTTTATTTACCTTTGTGTGGCTGGTGCCAGGAAAATTGATTGACTTCCTTGACAACTCAAGTATATATTTTTTAGGAATGTACCATTCAATAAAATTTTAGTTTTAGTTATAGCTTTAAAATCTTTCTGCTGAAATATTATTTTCCAGGTGATAGACGGAAGAATGTGGAGCCAGCCTTCACAAACCACATCATCTTATCAATTCCTCATTATCAACTGCATGAAATTACTGAGCTGTTCAGCAGAAGCATGGCTGAGGTTCTTTTCATCCGTCAACTACGATTCTAATATTTTCTCACATTTTAGCCCTGATTTGGTCCTTCAGCTCTCGTTAGAAACATACCTGGGCCTCTGTGGTTGTCTAGATGTCTGACTCTCGTCACCAGCTGCGTGCTTACTTTGGCTCTCTGCTCTTTTTGCACTGGGCAGATAAAGCTCCTATCTCATGTGAGCTTATGTGGTTAGTGAGAACCAGAGCAACACAAACGTATTGACCCGAAAAAACAAATCGATGAGGTGAACAGCCGGCCAGAGCTCCAGGCGGTGGTGTTGATTCAAGCCACTTCTTTTTTTTTTTTTTTTTTTTTTTACATGAGGCCTAAAATCCGCGTGTTTCACTCTTTATCGTTCCTGTGCAATATCCCTTCATCTTGGTTCCTCCTTGTCCTGGTAGGAACGACTTCCTGAAAGAGGTGAAGATCCTGTCTCGCCTGAAGGACCCGAACATCATCCGTCTGCTGGGAGTGTGTGTGAGCAGTGATCCCCTCTGTATGGTCACTGAGTACATGGAATGTGGAGACTTGAACCAGTATCTGTCCCACCGAGTGCTTCTGGACAAGACAGGACCTACACATAACACCCCGACCATCAGGTAAGCCAGAAATGTGCACACACACATCACACATGCACTCAGATTTAGATGAACACACAGTCAAAGTTTTGATTTATTCATTATTCCTTCTATCTGTCAACTTTTTCCCCCAGTTACCCGGCCCTCATCTCCATGGCCAGCCAGATTGCGTCAGGAATGAAGTTCCTCTCCTCTCTCAACTTTGTGCACCGGGATCTGGCCACGCGTAACTGTCTGGTCGGGGGTGAGAAGGGTGAGAGCGGAGAGGATCGGGGCGGTGAGCGTCACATCAAGATAGCTGACTTTGGCATGAGCAGGAACTTGTATGCAGGAGACTACTACAGGATCCAGGGCAGAGCTGTGCTGCCAATACGCTGGATGGCCTGGGAGTGTATACTCATGGTGAGAGGACAGGACTGTGTGTGTGTGTGTGTGTGTGTGTGTGTGTGTGTGCGCACATCTGATGGTATGTGATGATGGCAATACTGTATGTCACATTGTTAACCAGGATCAATTATAATAACATGTTACAACAATGCATTTGTTTTTTTAAATCTAGGAGTTTGTTTAAGTTTGAGTAAGAAATACCAACTACTTTAGAGGGAATCTGTTCAACAAATCAGCTCAAATGAATTTTCTCCCCTTTATTTTCCTCTTTTTCTGGTTTGTTTGTGCAACAAACAGGAGCTTGTTTACTGTAAACTTTGGTCGTCAGTGTCTTTGTGTAGCAGGAAATGCAACCTTTGACGCATGAATCCAGGGGAAACTTGTTAAACACCTTCTGCTTCGTTTAAAAATGAGTGCAAAAAAAAACCGTAAAAATATGTAAAGTTCAATAATGATGAACTCGTTTGTAAAAGAAATTGAGTAAATGTGTCATCCCATACCAACAATTAGGCATCCTATGATAATGATGCGGATAGTACTTTTGATACTGATGGAGATTATGATGTTGAAGATGAACATGGTTGTGTGTTCACAGGGTAAGTTCACCACGGCCAGCGATGTGTGGGCGTTCGGGGTCACTCTGTGGGAGATGCTGAGCGTTTGTCAGGAGCAGCCGTACTCCAACCTCACAGACGAGCAAGTCATTGACAACGCCGGGGAGTTCTTCAGAGACCAGGGCAGACAGGTACAACACAGAGTCTGGAGTACAAGCGCTCAGATGTTTTATTCTGATAATAACAGAGCTGTTCTTCGTTTCCTGAGGTGTTTTCACGTTGTGTTCAGAATGTAGTACATGCTACTGACTTCAGACGGATGATATCCGTGGCCCTCTAGTGGCCGGGCTGTGGGCCACGGCTCTTATTTGTAAGAACAATTAAAGATGTTTTTCTGCAGGAGACAAACTGTGTTGGACCAAAAAGAAATGTGATAAAGATTAATTTAGGTATTTGTCAGAGTTGAAAACTGGTAGACTTTATCACGTGTTTTCTTATTATTTGTAACATGTTCAAAATAAATCTTATCTAAATCTAAAAAAAGTCTCATTAATGAAATGGTCCCCGCTTCCTAACACCTTCCTCCCTTCCTCTCTCTTGCAGGTGTATCTGAGCAGGCCGGCTGTGTGTCCTCAGGGTCTCTTCGAGCTCATGTTGAGCTGCTGGAACAGAGACTGCAAGCTCCGCCCGTCCTTCGCTGACATCCACTCCTTTCTTACGGAGGACGCCATGAACATGGTGTAGAGAGAGCAACAGAAGGAAGAGAAAGGCAACGCTGAAGAGGGGAAACGCCTCGTTCGTTTCTGCATCCTTGCTGCGGTGGGGAAGGTGTGGTGGAGGTGCTGCACAGCAGAGGCAGATGAGAGGGGGAGAGTGGGTTGCGCGCTTTTATATTTGTACTTTTTTGGGTGGATGGGGCTGAGACACCGCTGGTTCGGTTTATTTCCACATCAGACCCCCAACCCCAAAGGCAAAACTAACCCCAGCTTTAGACCGGTGAGAGTCCGAGCTACATTTCAAGGGTGATGGGTGCAGTCTGCATAGGAACTTTCTCTCCTCTCAGATACTTTATTACAAGGGGGCTTTGTGTTACTGGTGACTAAGTGCTGTAGAGTTAATGACACGGGAAGCTGCTGAGCCGAAGTGACGGAAAGTTCTCCGAATACGACCGTAGCAAGCTCGGACATGAACACTTTGTTTCATGACTTTTGCATATCCATCATAAATGCTACATGCAGGGTAACGGGTGACTGTGCACATGACACATAAACTTGTCTGAACAGCACACCTATTGTTCGGACATGAAAGTGCACATGCAGGGATTGTCTTAGTATTTATCGTATGTATGCACACATGTTCATCAAAATCGGCTTCAGCCCCTTTTTGCCCATCTGAGGCACAAAAAAATGATAATTTGACCAAAAGTCTATGAAAAGATTTTCAGACGTGGCTGACTGATAACTTCAGATCTCACCATGTTTGTCGACCCTTCGACAATCCTCTTATCTTAACCCCAAAAACGTACACAGTGACCCTCATCCACAGCTGTAACTTCCAAGTTATTGTGGACTAATGTGAAATGATGTGGACCAGACATCTCCCCCCCCCCCCCCCCCACATTGTAGTCAAAAAGTCCAAGCCATTTTGAACCCCATCTTTGAGCCACAGAGAGAAGAGCTGTGCCAAATGGACTTCTAAAACCTGAGGAAACGGGCACAGAAGAGGAGGGTCTGCTGCTGCCGACGAGACGTGACCCACAAACTGGAACGGCTTTTCCAAGCAGAGAGACAATACTGCCATCTGGGGCAGAGGCCGGGACGTCTTCAGATGCGCCTGCCATCTGGCTGCGACCCAGACACAAAGGATCAAATGAAAAATTCCACAACCAGCTGCACTTTAAATCCTACATGCATATCCCCGGCCATGATGGAAGTCCTCTCTGCGAGGGGCCTGATATGATTCCTGTCGATGTGGATTCTAATGCATCTCACCTGCAGTGATTTCAGTTGTTTAACCAATGGAGATCAAAATTCAGGACGGTCTTGTCTTCCTTGTTGAATCCTCTCCCTACAAGGCATTGCCAAACCAAGAGATGTAAAATATTATTTAAAAAAACAAAATGGAATGGCACCATCAATTCATCTCATTTTATGACGACTTTTTGTTCGGTGTGTTGAGACGCGTCTACTCATCGAATATTCAATCTCTGCTCATCCAAATGCATTACCGTGCTCTACAAACGCACTGTCGCGGTATTACTCAAACTGAATTCTGGGAGTTCTGACTTTAGTGTGAATGTCATCATCAACCTCTGCATTTTCCCACGTTAATACATTAAGCTGACTGCGGTAGAATCAATGCTATCTACCTTACTGACTGTATAGCACTGTAAATCAGTCCCGAGGTGATCAAGATTATCAAGTAATACATGTTTACTGATTGTCAATGGTTGTGCCATTTGAGTCAATTTTGATACACTGTAGTTCAACCAAACCCATATTTTTATATATACTTTATGTACTTAGACACTCCTTGATGTCTGATTTCGTCCTTTGTGTCTTTTGAGGTTGAGCATCATAGTATGTACATATTTTAAGGACAGAATTGTAATTTCCTTTACTAATATATGGAAAACTCTTTGTAACATTTGGGGTCTTCTGTATCTCTGTAGAACGCTTGCTACCTTGATGCCATGGTAATTCATCGTTGTCTATTTTTGTAGATGTTTTAATAAACATTAATCTTTTCAAGAAATTCAAGAATTGCTCTTGGGCTGTGACTATTGATTATTGTCATTATTGAATAATTGGTAATTTTGTACTCATGTTTCATTGACCATTCATATTTTCTGAGGGCCTAAAGGTGACCAATAGTCTAATACAAATATATTCAATTTACAATTATATAAAACAGGAAAGCAGCAAATCTTCACATTCGATGAAGAACTTAATTTTACTATAGTTTATTCATAGTCTGATCTATACCTCTAGTCTGCTCCATGTGGTCTCAAATAAAACTTCAATGAAGTAATTAAAGAAATACAATAAACAGGTTACAGTGATTAAACCATTACTTTATTGTTGAACATTTCACTACAGATAAATCTTGTCCACTACTTTAAAGCTATGTTATTTTGTCAACTTAAAGTACACACATGCAACGGCACGTTTAATGAAGAGTAAAAGATTAGTCACAAGAAGAAACAAGTGGAGACTGATTTGGCTTTCATCTACGGTCGTCCCTAGTGACGTCCCATGGCTTTAGGATCAGTGGGATATGAGGAAGAGTTCCCTGACAGAAAAAGTATAATGGGTTTAAGTAAGGAAGTAGACTTGACGGTTGTGGATTGACCAGGCACTTGGCAATAACAAAATGCATACGGCTTGACAGCTGAAGAGTCTGAAAACAAGAGCTCCAGATCAGAGACGCTGAACTGTTACTCAACACCTTCCAATAGGCAAGAGCTAAACATCTGTTAAACTTTATAATAGTCACATCATAGAAAACGCTATACACTATTTAAAAGAACAAAAAACAGACCATCTCCCATATGTCAGTTTAAACTCGAGACAGCAAGCAAAGCAGCAGGCAGCATGCATGGCTCTCCTTGACTCGTGTCTAATAAAGACTCCTGAAGACGCTGCAGCAAAGTCAACTGACATCGTTTCTTTTCCACCACAACAGACTTTCATTTCTTTCAACGGGAAACCCCTGTAGCTCGTTCCCACCAACCACTTCCTTCCCCTTCATTCTGAAACGCAAAAGAAAATCCATCAAACTGATATGATTTTGGGCTCAGTAACTTCAGTCAGTTTCTACAAAAGAGTAGTGGAGTTAACCATCAACCCCCCGACTGTCTCTTTTTAAAATGAACGTGAAGCTCGGTCCAGCAACAATTCGCCCACACACACAAAACTACGAGGTGATGCTGTGATAAAGAGCTCAGCACCGTTTAACTGAAAGGCACAAAAAAAGAAACTACAGCCAACATTTACTACATTAAAAGTAAAACAAAAAGGAATGACAGTCAGTTGATTAAATCCATATACAGAAAGAATGAGGCTGGTTGGTTTAGTAAAAAAAAAAAAAAGATTGCATACTTAAGGTCAAGTATAAAACAGCAATGAGAGGAAGTCCTACTTTGGGGTTTTGTCTCCTGGTAATAACAGCTTCATTAATAATCCTATCCCTTGCAGCTACTTTTTGCTGTCATCTACAGCACAACAGCTCAGAGCAGGAACATGACGGAGAACGTTTAGATGGAGGAGGAACAAGGAACGAGAGACACACAAAGTGAAACACACATGCACATACGATCGGACAAGACTACGGTGCTGCAGTGGTTATAGGCACAAGGAGGAGACGTGAAGCTCCTAGTCTGAATGTGGGGGACACCTCTCCTGATTACTTCTTGCTCTTCGTCTCTTCTTAACGCACGAGGCCGGGCGCTCCTACAACCTGCAGAGTCGACGAGAGAAACGTGAGACGATTACCGGCTGCAGCAGTCTCACATCAGACTTTCACACACACGTGTGCTCCAGCTTACCTGGGAGATGTGGACTCCGGTGAGTTTCTCCACAGCGGCAGGCAGCCTGGTCATGATATCTAGCACCTCCCCAGTGAGTTTGGCCACTCCCACCTCTGAGCCACCACTGGACACCATCGTGATCTTTTTAGACGCCAACAGTGGCTTGCTGATCTCCTCTGCCATCTGCAGGACGAGAAACAACAGAGGAATTAATGCAGAGAAGAGGGGACAGAGATCATTATCATCATCTATTCACTCATCCGTGACAGTCAGACTGACCATTGGCAGTTTCTCCAGCAGCATGTCCACCATGGCTCCGTCTTTGTACTGCTGGAAGGCTTCTGCTTTCTTGGTCATCTGCTCCGCCTCGGCACGGCCCTTAGCCTCCATGGCAAAAGCCTCGGCGTCGCCCTTCATCTATACAGACACACAGAAATGTACAGAGTTAATATTACAATATAAATGTACAGGGCTAGAGGAGAGGGGGGGGGGGGGGGGTGAAGTGGAAATGGCATTGAGTATTTTCAGAAAAATAGGAAAGATGCGCCAGGACTCGCCTTGATGCTCTCGGCCTCTGCCTCGGCCTCCATGATGAGCTGCAGGCTGCCAGGAGGGAGGAGAGGAGAATTGTTTATATTGAATTTTGTCCTTTCTCTGTGCTGTTCGGATGTTGGATGCACATCACTTGATGTTTACATGTTTCATAGATCTCATCAGATCAACACAACAGTATCGTGGCTCCAGGACTCACCGCTGAGCCTCAGCCAGTCTCTCCAGTCGGTACTTCTCTGCTTCTGCCGGCTTCTTCACTTTGGCCTCCAGCTCCTTCTCCTTACGTGTGATCTCCTGCTCCTGCAGGGTAATCTGCTGGGTGCGCTCCACCACCTGAATCTGCATTTTCTCCTCCTCAATGCGCTGCTTGGTCTTGGCCACCTGGCAAAGGAAGAAAGAGGAAAAAGAAAATTCCAACACTACTGAACCTTCAATCACGGGAAAGTAATCAAGTATCATGTACAATCTGGATTTGTCCTGTTAGTACAAACTCAACCAGCCAGCCCAATAAAATGTGTGGACGTGGTGTGCACAGGCTCAACAGACAACATTTCACCAGCACAACAAAAACATATCAAACTTAAAAGCAATTGGCCCGAGAAGATCAGCTCATGAACTGTACCTGAAGCTGATAGGCCATTTCTGACTCCGCCTTCTTAGTGTTGACCTCGACATCATAGGCGGCCTTCTTCAGCTCATAGTCTCTCTGGGATTTTGCCATCTCAATCTCGTTCTTGTACTGAGCTGAAACCTTCTCCTGCATCGCGTTGGCCTCCTGTGTGGAGCACGTAAGCAGGACAGAAAACCGATGAATTTTGGGGGATTCTTTTCAAACTTAACGATTATTCTCATTTTCGGATTTGTCCATAGAAGCAGATTTTACCCTCATGACAGAATCCCGTTTGTACTGAGCCTCTCCAATCCTGGCATCCTTCTGCACCTGAGCTGTTCTGGCTTTACCCAGAGAGTGAAGGTAGTCCTGTGAGAGAAACGGGGACGGTCAGCCGTGAGACGAGCATTAAAAAGGATGGCAGTGAATTCAGCAAACAAAAAACAAGAGACGGTGTGGCTACCACTGAAGACCTAATTCATCACTAATGTAAAGAGCAGCTGGAGGTCTCAGAGACAGTGAGTCAATATCATTACTTAAGTCCATTACTGCAACAGAGGAAATCATGTGACGCTAAAAGCTTTCATATAAAAAAACGTTGAGGCTCAAAGCGACACTTAAGATTCCTGCTGCTCCAGTAATCAGTGGGTGGTGTTTTGATCATTACATGTTTGCCTGGCAGAAAATGAACCCAAACAGACAGGAAGTACCTGATCATCATGAACATCTTTGAGCGTGTAGCTGACCACACCGATCCCCATGTTGACCAGGTCAGAGGAGGCCACTTTAAAGACCTGCTCAGAGAACTTCTTACGGTCCTGATAGATCTCCTGTACACAGGGAGAGATTATATTGTATAAGTAAGTGATGAGTCATAAACATAATCTTTTAAAGATGGAAAATGTCAAGCAAATCCATTTGACACGCTCAGAACACCAACCTCCACAGTCAAATGGGCAATGATGGCTCTCTGGTGTCCCTCCAGTGTTTCTAGAGCAATCGTGGAAATCTCGGCCTCAGACTTGCCCATAAACATTTGGCAGGCAGTGGCCAACATCTCTTTGTTCTGGCCCTGGATCTTCACCTGCACAAAGACAGGAGAAGAGAATGTGAAAAAAGATGAAGCAGGTCAGACATGAAATAAAAATCTGGCATTATCGATGCCACAGCCAGATGTTTTTTCTTTCCATTTTGCACTTTTAAAAACAATCAACTTCCTATAAAAATAGCCAAGGACTCACTAAATTCTTTCTCTAAGGGGACGTCCCATTGGCCCTCTCCATCCATCTTCCTTTCCCTTGTTTACTAACAGTAAATAACCTTTAAACTGCACTGAACATGCATGCTGTGTGTTTATAAATGGTACGATGAGTCTAATCCTCTGGCAAAAATATTGGCACAAGTTTAATTTGCTTGTGTTTCAGTATTTTGTATTTATTCATGTAATCAGACAGTTACTTGTTCCCGTCCACTCATACTGTAAATCAATCAGTTATGCAGAGCATCAGACCTGTTTCTGTAGACAGGTGTTTCAAATAGCAGCTGAACGTCTTCCCTGCCTTTTGGTGTATATGCAAAACATTGTAAATCTATTATAATAACGTTTACAATATATCTAAATATAATTTTTCTTCGTGGAAACATACCCAGCGTTTTGACTCAATTCAATAAAAGCTGTACGGTATTTCCAAAGCATACCTGTGCAATGCCGGTGACAGAGATAGGGACCCCATGACGGGTGTAGACTTTGTCACTCTTCACATTTAGAGTCAGAGTGTTGAGGGCGATTCTGAGAAGAAAAGGCATAAAATAAAAGGAAAGGGTGAGATATAATAACAAAGAGCAAGAATGACAAGGCACAGCATAAGAGAGACGGAGGGAATTAAGTCAATTATCAGCCACAAAACAACAGCTAATGGATACAGCAGTCAGAAAAGTTACCAGCACATCTCTCCTATCAACATCCATTTCCCTTGTTAGCTGACCAGTACATAAAATCAAGCTGCTATGAGGAATGGAGACTGAAATAAAGGATCACCTCTGGATCTTCTGAATACATGGGAGGACAAACACTCTTCCTCCAGCAATCATTAGAGGAGGAGACCGGCCAAAGCCTGCAGACAAAGAAGGGAGGGGAGAACACATAACATAAACGATACGCTACCATTCATTAACATACAGCTGGTTATTGATAGAGTAACTGGATCTAGGACATAGTTTAACGTGCAAACCCAGTAGTACGACAATATCAATATAATGCTGTTTATTCACAACAGCTTGAGAGTACACTTTACAGCAAGCTGGAAAATTCTTAGTTTACTCCACTTTCAGTGTTGCTCAATAACATGTCATCACAGGACATGTGGTAATTAAATCACATGACGCAAGTTTTCCACAAGTTTTCAGTTCCAGTGTAAACAAAACTCATTTTATCACAGGATTGTTATGACACATCACACAGTACAGTGGCCTTCTGAAAGTGTGTAACAATATTACATCAGCATTCAATATTTCATTACTCAACTTTTCATACCATCCTGTGTTTATTGTGAGAGAAATAATCATGAGATGTAGGCAAAAGATGTGAAAGAAATTATCTCACCAGACACCACCATGGCTTCATTGGGTCCACATGTGTAAAACATCTTGATTTCTGATTTGAAGCAAAGATATTATATCAAGAGCATGTCAAAAGGATGGACATCTAAGTATATTTATGTATTGTAGAGAACCACTGCTCAATGGTCATAAACAATATTAGGGTTTTATGACAGTATTAAACACTATTTTCTGTATTGAACCTTAATAAATGCAATTTAAATTGATGGCACCACTATACAATATTGACTGATATTAACATTCCGAATATTGTTAATACCGTGGTATCGTAATTGATGGATTATTTAGGTGTAAAAACAGTGCGGTAGTAACACAACTGACATGTTTATGTCAATGAAGCTTCGAACGTTCGACTCGAACGTTATATTTTCACAGAGAACAAGCCCCGCCCCCTACAAACAACTCCCATACAGCGCAGACAGCTCGTTTTGACTTTCGCCTTTAAGGACCAACGTGTTGTCAAATATTAGAATAAAAACGCATCGCTGCTCGTAAAAGAAGATGTCGGACATATAGTACAACGAATGTAGAACCGAATAACGGTCTGCAAAGACGGCTAGTTCGCATGCTAACGTTAGCTAGCTGATAAAAAAAAAAAGACAGCGGAGTAGGGTCTGGGTTGATAACGTCACCAACGTACGCCTGTGGAAAACAGTCCAGCGTTTAGCTATCCCACACATCTATTCACTACATGATGTAACACATCGAACTGATCACTCCATGTAACTTACCGATATCCGGTCGATGCAGAAGTAAATCCTTTTTTAAAAGAGTAACTTGAGGTCAGTTTAGTGTTGCAACGGTCAGCTACTAAGCCGTTTTCCCGTCAACTGGAATGGCAAAAATGTCTGCGAGAAGAGGGGGAAGTGTGCAGTGACCACGCCCATCCTCACGACACGAACGTCCGCCGTCAGTCGCCACCTAGTGGTTGATCATGATAACTGCACTCTATCTATCCATCTATCCATCTATCCATCTATCTATCTATCCATCCATCCATCCATAAAATCCAAAAGTGTTATAGTATTCTGCCCCAACTGTATGTAAATGAAAAGGGCGAAAAAAAAAATCACAAACACCTATCAATATGTTGTAGTTACCTTAGTAGTAGTCACCTTAAACTTGGACCTCAGGGATACACATATAATTTAATTTTGAGATGGTTTAAAAATGTTGATTTTCGTGGACTTTCAGTTGCCAGATATCACAGTGAGGTTTGCGACGTTGCCTGAATCTACATAATAATAAATTCCACTGCTTAATTGTGCATTGAAGGTCCGATTTAAAATTGAAGATTTAGCAGACAGAGAATACACCAAACAGAACACAGTCCGAAACACATATTATCAACAATTATTAGGTTTAGGTCGTGATATTAAAAGTAATTGCCCATACATCAAGTGTCAATCGCAATGGAGTCTTGCATGACAATTAGACTCAGTGGTAGGACTATGACCGCTTCTAAAATAAATTCAGAACTAGACTATTTCATATGAATAAAAATCATCCTGCAGCAGAGATTAGTTCATAACTCTGTAATCCACTAACTCCAATCTGATTATACCATAAACATGGAGGATTCTGGATTTGTTCCTGTCTGATGGGAGCTGCAGGGACCTGGCTCACCCATCCTGTCCACTCTGACCAGACCTCAACCTTTTGAGCCCAGACTCTTTGCCGCTGGTGTGAGGTTACATAGAGCAAAGATTTTTCCTTCTCCTATTTGTCCAGGTTGTTGAGTCGAGAATGAGTGAAGTTACTTCTCCTCTCTCTCATGAGTTACAGGACAATACATGCACAAGACTGAAAAACAGCGTCTTACCCAAAGCTGTTACCATACACACACACACACACACACACACACACACACTCATATGTATACAGTATATATATATATATATATATATTACTCTATTCTTACACTGCTACTGCTACTTGTTTACACCTTGTGCATTTGCTAGATTTTATGCTGCTATTGTGTATTTGTACACTGGACAGCACTTTGAATACTGTTCTTATTTTGAAATTATTTTTATTATTTTTGTCTATATCGTAATTAAGTTGTATTGTTGTCTTGTGCAACAGTATAATGACAATTCTCTCATATCTTATCTTAACCAATTGAAACGAATGTTCCTGTTACTGCATATTTGATTTACTTTCATCAAACAGAATTTTAGCTTTTTGGTATCAGTAACAATCTAACTCTTACAGTACGGCGTTGTCTCTGGGAGGTCTGGAAGAGTAAAGGGCAACTTTTATGCTGGTTAATAATTATACGCTTACATACATGTATGACCAACAAACTTTATTATAACACTGTCAGCTCACAAAATCCCAAAACCCCCAAAATAGATACAGAACAGCTTGGACCTTGAGGTTAAATTGTTTTTTTCAATTTCCAAAGCTAAAAATGACCTTGAGCTTTTAGGCCGTAATGGATAAACAATCTTTGAAGTGCCCCCAAAAAAAGAAAAGAAAATCTTATATCCATGACAACTGGTCAAACTCCAACTGCAGATGGAGATTTAATTTGATTTCACTTCATTGCTTTCTGAAATGGGTCCTGCGTCACAAGATGTGACCTATACTCTGTTTCACATAACAGTCCACAACATTCATACAAACATACACATCAGACATGGCGATGAAGCAGCTGCAACGCAACACAGTTTCATGGTTTGCTTTCACATTCAGTGCTTACCCAGACCTTAAAAGAAGTGCAGCATGACTCCAGGACGACTGAGACCTGAAGCTCTGAATTGACCATTCGACAGACAAAGGCGTTCTTAACTTAATCAACAAGATATGTAATATGATAATAAACAACAACAACAAATACTCCAGAACAGCTACTAAATGGGCCTTGTGGTGAGACAAAGGACCCTGAGAGGGGCTTGAGCTGGCTGACCCCATCTTGTCCCTGGTTTGAAACTGAAATGTCTGCCATCTGTCTACTCTGCAGGGAGTGTTACAGTAAGAGTGCTTTTAAAACTGCTGATTGGTTATTCAGCTTTGAAATCTGAAATTAAAAAAACTGCAATATGTGTCAGTCACCAGCTGTTACTGGACAGCAGCTGGTAAAATGCTGTTCACTCTCTATATCTTATTTCCACACCCAGATCTGCAGCAGCGCCCCTCCTCATTCTGGCTCCGGGTTAGCCTTCTCAGCCAATCCGCGTTCAGCATCAGCCGGGTCTGGGTTTAGCCACGCCCACTCCCCTGCCCCAGCCTCGCTCTGGAAGCGCTCCAACACTATAAATGCATTGTCCTGCGCTTCTACATTAGTCTTGGGTCGGCTCCTCGTCCCTGCGAAGTGACTTGTCTGCTAGTCGTTGTAAAACTTTTGCATCCGCTATGAGGGAAATCGTTCACATCCAGGCCGGCCAGTGCGGTAACCAGATCGGTGCCAAGGTAAGAAAACATAATTATCGATCGAATAGTTATTCTTTTATAGCATGTTTCCTCTCACTGTTAAAAAAAAGAAAAAAGAATTCACCGGCTCATTATGCAAGACACACCCATTAAGCGTTTTAAAGTCCCTGATTGTTTTGTCTGTGTAAGAAGACAAAGGACTCCTTTTGTCTCATTGTGCATGAATAAAAAAACATTCCGTCCATACATTACATAGCGTTATGTATTTAAACACATCACAAATCATAACTGTTGAATTTGTTTTTCATCACTTTTCTGTCTGGATTTTGAGCACTGCGGTATCCGGTATAGGTGTGTGTGTGGAGCAGCGGACTGTGCTTACATAGAAATAACGGTTTAACGGGGCTCTTGTGTCTCGAGGGGTTTTTGTTCACACAACACCGGGCGTGTCTGCGTCTCAACAGCTGAGGACTCATCTGACCTCAAGATATTGTCTGGGGAAAAGAAAGAAAAAAAAACGGGTCTATTCTTCACCTGTCAGAGCCCCTCAGTCAGAGTATTCAGCACTGGGTTCTTTGTCTTGCACACACAGATATGGCTGGTATCAGACAATGAGTGGGAGCTGGGATAGCAACACCAAATGGCCATATTGATTATATTTTATTCCAGCGGGTTGTAGATGCAGACTGCTGCTTCAGCTGGTGAGAAAGCAGGGAGGCGGTGGAAAGGGTGTGGCATGGATAATTGGATGAGAAAGAATTGTTCCTTTAAAATAGACTGATGAAGTGCATTTCATGAGAGACATCATCAGCGCTTTTAGCAATGAAATACTCTCACATACTTACTTTTGTCAATTTTGTATTCAATTTGAATGCATTTGACACTATAGTCTCCTTAATAGGGCCCTGCAGTCTGCCTCACATCACCCACCCAGTCTCACCCAGTAACAATAGCAGTCTGCTATACAGTACATGTCTTCATGGCCCGTTATTATCCCTGTCTTATTACCTGTCTTATTACCTGTCTTATTACCTCCTTTTGTTTTACAACTGATCATTTGCTACAGAGAGCATATGTTTGAATGGGATCTCTCAAACACACACACACACACACACACACAGGAATCTTGCCCTGTTCAAATAGAGTTTAGAGACCACAATGGCCCATGTATTACAAGATACGTCGTTATCGTTGTGATGCTCGGCTTGCAGAGATTTTTATGTCCAGTAAAGCAGGGCCTGTCTGTGTAATCAGTTTATTTCCTCTCTTAACCATATTAGGGGAAGGGTGGGGGAGGAATGGAGGAAACAGCTGATGCGCAGTGGGTGAAGTCATTGGGTTCATAAATGATATGCCTCATGAAGAATGGCTAGTAGAAAGAAACACAACATATAACCATTATATATACTTCTATTGAGTTTGTATAGCAGTTGCACCACAGAATGTAAACTTCAGTACATAGTGTATAGGCTTATGCAATTGGAGTTATTGCAGTATATCCATCTCCCCTTCTAAAGCATGGGGCATAACTTGTGTCTTTGTATTGTCCAATGGTGTTACAATAACTACTGTGAGGATCCACATTTGTTTCCAGTCCTTCAGGACTCATTGACTCAGATGTCCAGTGGATATGATTGACAGAATTGCTGAAGAGCTACATTGTGGTGAATTAGGTCAGGGTGTGGCATTGCCGTCCTGCTTATTGTCCCCATTCTTTCACTGTGAATGTTTTCAGTCTTTACTGATAGCCAACTACTGTGTCACTGTCAAATACGTATATGTCAGTTTCTCAGTCTTTTTGGTCGTTCTTTTTCAACTCTTTGTTCTCTTTATCCTGCTGTGATCGCACTCATATTAAGGTCACTTGGTCATTTTTGTTTTACGTGGTCTTATTTAAATGTCATGATACTCAGACTACAGCTGACTCCCAATCTCTTAAGTACTGAGCAGCAATACAGCCCGCTTATCCAGATTACTCTAAATCCTCCCACTGCTGCTGTTTGCAGAAAATGACAAAAAAAAGCCCTTATTTGGGAGATATCAGAAAAATATGCGCAAGCAAATGTCTGGCTGCATGCAGCAGTCCCGCCTACTAATGGGATTATACACAGTGTGAGTGTGGTCTTTAAAGAGTGAACAAGACATGAATACAGATCTGAAGACAAGCAGTCTCTCCAGTGTAGTGTGACTGCCTGCAAATGGAGTTTGTTTGCAGTGTTGCCCCTGGAGTGATCTGTAGGCCCTTTGTGCTCCCTCCTTTGCATTTTACATGTGAAAGAACTGCATTCTGCTGAGTCATCACTCGATAACTTAGCAGGGGGAAAAAAGCAGGAAATATGAACAGCTGCATTGTATTAAATGGGTTAATATATGCCGTGAAAGGAAGAAAAATCCTGTCGTTTTTTTACCAGAATCCAAAAATGCAAACCCACTGCTGTTTTCCTCTTTTAAAGTCCCTGGTCCAATAAACCGCATTGCTAATGGCCACGTGTGTACTTTCTTTGGAAGCAACTGTCAAGTGATACCTTCCATTTTGTGTCCGCAGTTCTGGGAAGTCATCAGCGATGAGCATGGCATCGATCCCACAGGGACTTACAACGGAGACAGTGACCTGCAGCTGGACAGGATCAGTGTCTACTACAATGAGGCCACCGGTAAGTTAATATCTATTTGGAGTATGTTATGTGAACACATGCTCATTTCTTCAACACATGTCTTAAGTTATAATTCATTCTGAATTATAACTTAAGACATGTTGTTACATACTCATGTCTGCTGTCGAGCATGGATTTTGTCACATTCAATATTCTGTGTAACGTCTAAAAATGTGTTTTTCTGCATTATTAAATTGGTATGTTTTCTCTCTCTCTCTCTCTCTCTCTCTGTCTCTTTCTCGTGAAGGAGGCAAATACGTCCCTCGGGCCATTCTGGTGGACTTGGAGCCTGGCACCATGGACTCTGTGAGGTCTGGACCCTTTGGGCAGATCTTCAGACCTGACAATTTTGTGTTTGGTGGGTGAAATAAATCAATTTTCTCATGATGCTGAATGACTTGAGCCCTTTTTTTATGAAGAATGGCTCACCTGTATGTCCCTCCAGGTCAGAGCGGTGCTGGAAACAACTGGGCCAAGGGTCACTACACAGAGGGAGCTGAGTTGGTGGATGCAGTCCTAGATGTGGTCCGCAAAGAGTCAGAGAGCTGTGACTGCTTGCAGGGCTTCCAGCTCACCCACTCTCTTGGTGGAGGAACTGGGTCCGGCATGGGAACCCTGCTCATCAGCAAGATCCGCGAGGAGTACCCCGACCGTATCATGAACACCTTCAGTGTGGTGCCCTCCCCTAAGGTAACGTACTCTTGTGATAGAGCATAAGAATTTGGGGTTTTCATTTTAGTGTATCTTGCCTTGGGATTTTCTCCGCTAAGATCATGAGACTGAAGAACGATTCTGCGTGTTTTCTGTCCTCAGGTGTCGGACACAGTGGTTGAGCCCTACAATGCCACCCTCTCAGTCCACCAGCTTGTAGAAAACACAGATGAAACCTACTGTATTGACAATGAGGCCCTGTATGACATTTGCTTCCGTACTCTGAAACTCACCACACCCACCTACGGAGACCTTAACCACCTTGTGTCCGCCACCATGAGCGGGGTCACCACCTGCCTGCGTTTCCCCGGTCAGCTCAACGCTGATCTTCGCAAACTGGCTGTCAACATGGTGCCTTTCCCCCGTTTGCACTTCTTCATGCCTGGCTTCGCCCCCCTGACCAGCAGAGGCAGCCAGCAGTACAGAGCCCTCACAGTTCCCGAGCTCACCCAGCAGGTGTTCGATGCTAAGAACATGATGGCTGCATGCGACCCACGTCACGGCCGCTACCTGACCGTCGCTGCCGTGTTCCGTGGGCGCATGTCCATGAAGGAGGTCGACGAGCAGATGCTGAACGTCCAGAACAAGAACAGCAGTTACTTCGTCGAATGGATCCCCAACAACGTGAAGACCGCCGTCTGTGACATTCCACCCCGTGGCCTCAAGATGGCCGTCACTTTCATTGGCAACAGCACAGCCATCCAGGAGCTGTTCAAGCGTATCTCAGAGCAGTTCACAGCCATGTTCCGCCGTAAGGCCTTCTTGCATTGGTACACAGGCGAAGGTATGGATGAGATGGAGTTCACTGAAGCAGAGAGCAACATGAATGATCTGGTGTCGGAGTACCAGCAGTACCAGGATGCCACTGCTGAGGAAGAGGGTGAATTTGAGGAGGAGGCTGAAGATGATGCCTGAAGATAAAAATGGGAAAGTCATTACATCAATGGCAAAATGAAAAACATAGTGTCTGAAGCATTGCTAGAATTAAACTTTAGCATAGATATCCTTAGTGATTCACTGCAAATAAAGTTGTCAAGTGAAAATGTGTTTGCATTTCATTAATGCGTACAATTGTTCATATTTGTTTGATAAAACATCAACTACAAGTCAGCCGTCGTATCTCAATCACATTTCAAAACTGTGTAAAAATGTAAAAGGATTTAATGTTGAGGCAGATTTCCAGAGATGGATGAATGTTAATTCTGTTGAGGTCAGCAGTTTGTGCAGTAGAGGATACTAATGTGCAGTCACGTGCCGTTTCCTGCTGCTATAAAAAAAAGCTGCGTCATTCAATTTCGTTATGCATGGATAAGAAGGTTTAATGTCTGTTCCATGAGTAGTTAGCTATAAAACAGTTACGTAAACAGGAATTATCAGTGCTGATATGCAGTCAGTCCAATATGATATTATTGGAGTATTTAATGAGGTGTAACAGAGTTTGCTACTCCGGAGCGCTGTGTGGCATGACCAGTTTGCAAGATGATAGTCCGACCAATTTCTTTCTCTGTACCAAACCACATTCCCACAACTAGTCAAATGTAAGAACACGTGTTCATTGCACCCCAGCAGCATTTAGATGATCTTAATACAAAACTTAAAAAGTGCAGTTCCAAATGCTTAGACCAAGCAACAAAGTTGCATACTTAATTTGGAATACTTAAATATTTTTACAACTCAACAATAAAAACAATATGTGTTTATAGTTTCTTGTAAGGCTTTGCATTCACATTCCTGTGGAGAAAGTGGAGGTGGAGAAATAGTAACTTTATTATTTAATATAAATATAAGACTCACAACTGTTGCTGGTGCTGTTAGGTCTGAACTTTTGAACACAGGGAAAAATCGCCCCCCTCCCTGCAGCCATGTGCTCTCAATCGACTCCAAAACACAACAGCAGGTTTAAGTCAAAATCAAATGGATTTATTATCCAAGAAGCATAAAAACAGATACAAACAGTTACAAACCGATTCACACTACTAATAACAAAACAAACCCTCGGTGGCCCGCAGAAGATCTGAAATCCCCCAGAACTTCAAACCCTTTGTCTCCCCAAAGTTACATTTCTCAGCTCATCGATCAGCTCATTGATTGGCTGAAGTCCAACAAGCCCCTCCTGGGCCGATGCCCCATTGTTTTGATCTTAACACCTCATGCAGCCACTTTCCCAACCCCAGCTCCAGCACATTCCTCAAACCCCCCTCTCTAACAGGCACTCAAACACACCTCTTGGTCTAAACGTCCTAAGTAAACACATTGTAACATATAATATCCATAATTAGGAGCTTCAAAACCTAAATTTCCCACAGTGCCCAAAACATGCTGGGCTCAACCTGCAATGGGGCCCCAGGGCAAAAATTAGCTGCTGTGCCCATATTCCTCCCACACAGGCCCCAAGGTTACTGTATGGTAATGTATGCAAAAAATAAGGACCAAACTGAAATAGTAATGGTCTTAGACTACCTTTAACTCAGGTACTCAAGACAGCTTCTCAATGTTTGTAATAAAGCAGCACCTACTTCAAGGCCCTTATCAAGGGGTCTGTGCTTTAGCACTGCATATATTTAAAAAATGTCGTATAAAAATGAGTTTTAGGAATACAGAGCAGTAGTTCTGTCTTGAACAAAATATATGAAAATAGAAAATGAAGCTACATCTGAACTGTACTAAAAAATAGAATCTCTTTGGACCACCTCATGAAATGTAACTGACAGCAAACTAAAACAAAGAAGTAGACCTAAGCAACTGGCTAATGTAAAATTGTAAATGTTTTCTAACTATCTATCAGAAAATTTCCCAAAAGTTGTGTAAGTTATGCAGACAGTTGGACCAGTTCATTGTGTAGACCAGGGTGTGTGGCGGCCCCTTTAAGATGCGCGTTTGCGGGAAATGTTGATCCAATCAGAGTCTTTTAAAGTTGGACTGGGTTTAACTGACCAATGGCAACAGATTCCAGAGTGAGTGAATGGTATATTGGCCAATCACTTGCGGTTGGAACGCCTCTGGTGGGCGTGGTTAACTCCTTCCCGGATGTGCATGTTTATTTCCGTTTGTTGTATCTCCACTGAGAAAAGCGTGTGAAGGTAAGCATGAGGTTACATCCTTTTTCATAATATGTGAAGACAATATTGTAATACACACCCACATTGCAAATTTACATACGAGCTCATTTGAATAATGTTGCCATGCAGTTGGGTGTTTAACGGTCAAGCCACTCGTTTAATCTCTTATCGTTAAACTTCCTGCAGAGTTTCAAGGTAACGTTAGGTTAATTGCCCTGATAGTTAATTAATATTGCACTGTTTTTAAATAAAAATGAAGACGTGGGGTTAATTACACAATGGGTTTTTAGGTTTCCTATAACATGAGGTTATGATGTTGACCTCTGATTTACTCCAACTAGAGTTTAACGTTTTTTTGTGGTTTTGTTTTTATGCTGACCGGAAGCGGGATTGCTGTGAAGTGATGCAGCATTGACAGACATGTTCATACACGTTTAATATAAGTTGAATCAGCGTTAATTTATGCTTCAAATTGGAAGTTAGCAAGAATACAATAGGAAAGTATAGCCAAAGAGCTCGTCAATTAGCTATTTAGGCTAACGTTAGCTGCATGAAGTTGCCTGGTAATATTTATGAACTGTTTGTGCTTTCAAGGCCAGTTGAAGCTACCGTTGGTGGAATTAAACCTCAACATTACAGCCTTCATAGCCATTTATCTGTCTTTAAGTTGTGGCCCAGCAGTCGTCTTGCCTTACCCTGTGTGTGGAATGGATGCCACTCAAATGATCAGTGACTCAATCCTGGAGTCAGATGAGGAAGACAACAAAGAGGAGAATGAAAACAAGAGGGGACGACCATTGGCTAAACTGTGCATCTTAAAAAATGAACATATCCCTGAGACAGGTGAGTGGCTTACTGCTGCTGTTATTACACCAACGCTTTGTTGATTTGTTGATCACAGTCTGTTTACATTTGCATAAACAGGTCTTGTCTATGTATTTCTTCTGATTGATGTTCTCTGTCACCCAGAGTTGCCCCTCTTTTTGGGAGATAATGTGGTGGGCCGTGACCCCAACACCTGCACCCTGCCCTTGCCAGCACCCTTGATATCCAAGCAGCATGCCACCATCTGCATCTCTGTCTACAGGAGAAGAGGTCGTCACAGTGAAGTGGACATAGAGGCTTTGATTTGGGACCTAGGGAGCATGAATGGGACCCGCAAGGGCCACTTAAAGCTGACTCCTAATGTACGCTATGCCCTCAGTGAACGTGACAGTTTGGTGGTGGCAGACATCCCATGTCAGTATGTCAGCTGCACTACAGATGCAGTCTCCTCTAAAGGGGATACGATGACTCCTGTTAGCATAAATTCAGAGGTAAACGACAGGTTGCCAGATGCCTCGGGAGACAAGGGAGGTCACTCAAGCATAGGCAGCAAGAAATGTGTCAACGGGGGTACAGAGGCTAGGACGTCATTACCTGATCAGGAGGAAACAAGGAAGACTCCTGTCAGAACCAGTTGCCTGTCCTTTGAGCAAACTCCAACCCAGCCACAGGGGACCCTGGTCCCAGAATCTGACTCGGACTCAGACGAGGAAAGAGGAGACATAAGGCGCAAGGCTCTAGGTATATAAATTATGTTGGTACTTATAGAAATGAAGACCTGTCTTTTTGTATCTGAGGTTTTACATCTTTATTCTTTTTTTACAGTGTCCGATTCTGACTCCCATAAATCAGGTCCCACCTGTTCAACATTCCTGAGTCCCACAAACAAAATTGTCCCTGAAAGGTATATTAGCAACATCTTATCTTGGGCTTTTTTAAATATGTACAGTACATTCATAACATATTAACATGTAACACAAACATTACAAATCCTTGTAATTATGTGCATCGAAACAGTTAATTATTTTCTCCTCTGAATTATAATGCTGGTCACATTGTTTTCCACTGTTTTCCAGTGAGGATGAAAGTCCCATCACACTGTCCTCCACTAAAAATAGGCCTTACAGACATGTCGGCTTCAGCAAGGAGGAGCCAGACGTAGAGGTGGGGCAGCAGCAGCTAAAGAACAAAAAGACACTTGCAATTGTGGACGACAGTGAAGACGAAGAAGAAAGAGCAGCGCCGGGAGGGAGAAAGTCTGAGGAAAGTGAACAACATGTGCCAGACAAACAGGAAAGCAATGTCAGTCTTACCGGAGAGGATGAATTCCTCGTGTCTCCACCAGCAGTCTTCACAGACGCGAGCCCTGTATTTTGCATGGACAGTGACACTGATGTGGAGGGAGAGGAGGAGAGGGTGGCGTCTGCAGGCCCACTGACCATGAATACAAACCAACAAGCTGATCAGCCACCAGACACAGCCCAGTTTCACATGGACAGTGATACTGATGTGGAGGATGATGCTGCGTCAGACACCGCTATTAAAGCAACGTCACTTCAAAGCACACACGCAGCTGACTCTTCCCCTTCTATGCAGCGCAGCAATTTGCACCTAGACAGTGACACAGATATTGATGAGGAAGAAGAAAAGCAATGTGGAACAAATAATTCATGCCCTAAAATAGATGAAACTCCCACTAGATTAGACATCAAGCCAACTGGGCCCGAATCCGCCCCCGCCGCGTCTCACAGCCTGCATCTAGACAGTGACACGGACGATGAAGCCATTCCTGCCCCTGCCATCAGTGAACTGTCGGTGGTGTCCGCTGTCACAGAGTCCGTCACCGTTGCAGATGCAGGAGCCGATTTGGCTGTTCTGTCTGACAGCGACACAGATGTGGAAGACGATTCTCCTCTGCTCATACCTGTTGTCTCAACCTTGTCTGTCGATCCTGGTACCACGTCGGAAGCTCTTCAGTCCGATTCTGATGCAGACACAGATGTCGATGAATCCAGCGTGCCCCCTGCTGGGGATGGGGTCAGTCCAGCCGACCTCAGAGTGGACAGTGACACAGATGTGGAAGATAAGGAGGGGGATTCTGGAGAGGCAGGGGAGAACCAGATTCCCAGCCTGCGCAGAGAAAACACACCTGGGTTGCTGGTTCCCCTTCAGCAGAACTGCTCTACTCCTGTACAGGTGTCAGGTAATCAGTCCATCAATCTTCAAATACGAACTTAATGGAGGGAATGTAGGCTGCAGCTATAGATGGTGTTCAGTATTGTTTCATTTGCAGATCACTTTCTCGATTCATTGTTTGGTTTATAAAAATGACAGAAAATAGTGAATAATTCCGACAATATTTACCCACAGCCAAAGGTGAATTATTCTGTCTGCTGGTTTTGTTCAACAGTCCAAACCCCAAAAGATATTCAGTTTACAAAGAAAAGCATCAAATCCTCACAGTGAAGAAGCTGGAAATGTTTTCCTTAACAAATGACTGAAACGATTAAGCGATTATCTAAATGGCTGCCTATTCATTTTCTCTTGATCGACTAATTGTTGCTGCTCTAGAACATATTAAATATTATAATATCGACAGTACAAATAAAAGAAAATATAAGTAAATAAAGATTTGAAATAAAGCCTTTCCGTACATTTTATTGACGGAACAAGCCTTTCATTTAGCAGGGGTTCTTTATATCACAACTTCCCATGATTGAAAATAATCAATACAACTTAAACACTGTCAATCAACCAAAATAATAATATAATGCAAGAAAAATACACGTTTTTGGCACTTCCAACAACATGTTGGAAAGGATAGATTCTCTAAATAATCAATAACAGGATTTTTAAGTGATCCATTTAAAGCGGACCTCCTTTTCTCAATTTGAAGACGCATCAAGCACTCCTTGATCCACTGTATACATTGTTTGGCATTTTAATATGAAATATAAGCCTGTTTAATTTGTTATTTTCACTCTTGGATGATACCAGAAGGAGAACTGGAAGATATGGAGACTCAGGCTTTCCTGATTCCCTCATCAGGTCCATTTAGATGTGAGTAAATTACTTTTGACTCATAACTTTGTGTCTGTTTATAAACCGATGGGTACATCAGAGCATTACTTTTAACCTTGCACACACTTCTTTATTTCATCTTCTTTGTCTCCCAGGTGCAAGACCTATAGCATTGTCTTCCTGCTCAGACAGCCTGGAGGACGACTTGTGTGCTGTGGCTGAGACCCAGTCCTTCATTCTCCAGACCAGAGACTGCCAGGGCAACCCTCTAGAGGACCACAACAAGGACCCCACCCAGTCTTCTCTTGATGAAAAGGGCAAACAGTCCATTAGAGGAGGGTCTCTCCAGCTGGGATCTTCTGACCGCAGCCACCTGGAGGGTCGGGCCCAAGCTCTAGCCACGGCGAACACCCAAGCTTTTGTCTCCGTGGTGGAGGGTGTGACTCTGGACGATACCCAAGCATATGCAGGCAGAACTTCCTTGGAGAGTGATTCAAAGCTGCAGGCCTATGGAGAGGTTGAGAACCCTGCCAGATGTTCAGTAATGTCTGCAAAAGAAGGGCGGGTAGATTTTGACCTGGAAGCAACACAGGCGTATATTTCAGAGCCCGACAGTGATTCAGAGGTTGAAACCGATGAAGATGAGAGAAAAAACACTGCTACTGCTGAGACTCAGCCTTTCCACATTCCCACATCATCTACTCTTGCCATGGCTGAAACCCAACCAATGTTTGCCCTTGAGGAGGAGGAGGAGGAGGACAGTTTGGATAAAGAAAATCTTATTTCCTCTGGACTACAAGTAAAGTCCAGCCCACAGCATGCAACAGAAGAGAGAGAAGAACATGTGGAGGCAGCTCAACCTCAGAAGAGGCTCCTCAGTGATGCTCTTTCTGTGGCTCAAACTCAGCCCATGCATGTAAGTGAGGATGAGGAAAGTGATGATGAGGACTTGATTCCACGAAAAAGGAAAGCAAAGCCACTGCAGCTTGAAGAGGAGCAGACACAAACGCTCACAAACTCTGAGTTATCACTTGTTGAAACCCAGCCAATGCACTTTGGTGTAGCTGAAACTCAGCCCATGGCTACAAGTGGAAATGAGGAAAGCGATGTTGAGGATTCAATTCCAGGTCCACGAAAAAGCAAAGCAAAGCAGCTGTGGCTCGAAGACGAGCAGACGCAAACACTCACAAACTCTGAGCTCTCCACCATTGAAGCTCAGCCAATGGCTACAGGTGAAGATGGAGAAAGTGATGAAGAGGAGTTGACTTCAGGTCCACGAAAAAGGAGAGCAAAGGCACTGCAACTTGAAGAAGAGGAGACACAGCCCCTCGCTAGTTCTGAAGTCTCTGCTGTTGAAACCCAGCCTGTGGTCGCGGGTGAAGACAGAGAAAGAGAGGATGAGGACTCAATTCCAGGTCCACGAAAAAGAAGAGCGAAGTCAAAGCCAATTCAAGAAGAGGACACACAACCGCTCACAAATTCTCAGGCCTCCACTGTAGAAACTAAAACTGTCCGACAGCCTCGGAGGGGGAAAGGAAAACAAGCTGAAGCTGGAACCAGTGGCACGACTATTGGAGGTAGAAGAGGGACACAGGCAAGATTAAGAGAAGAGGAGGAGCAGGCGGAGTGTTCTGAACCTCCCAACAGACAGACGAGAGGGAAGATGAAGGCTTTGCCAACTCCTAGAGGAAGAAGAGGAAAATCAAGGCCTGAGGAGAAGGTAGAGCAGGCTAAACAAGCTAGAGGGAAAAAATATATGATGCATCAGAAAGATAACGAGGAAGAGGAGGAAACGCTTGAAACAGAAAGGAACAGTGCTGAAAATAACCGAATAAAGGAACAAGAAGCAGCGAGGGAAGAACAAGACAAATTAGAAAGGGAAAGAAAATATAAAGAAGAGCAAGAAAGAGTGCAGGCTGAAAATGCAGAAAGCTTAAGACTTGAGCAAGAGAGAGCAGAAAAAGAGCGAATAGAGAGGGAAAGAAAGGAGGAAGATGAAAAGAAAAGAGCTGATAAGGCACAAAAGAAAAAAGAAAAACAATTAGAGAGGGAAAGAAAGGAGCAGGAAAAAAAAGAGAGATTAGAGCGTGAAAAGGCAGAAAGAGAAGAGAAGGAGAGAAGAGAAAAGGAAAGGGAGGAGGAAAAGGAGAGATTGAAGACAGCAAAGAGGGAACGAGAAGAAAAACTTGAGAGGGAGAGGAAGGAACAAGAAGAAAAACAAGATCAAGAGGCCAAAGAAAGACAAACAAAAGAGCAACAAGAAAACAACCCCAAAACACCCGCAAGAGGTCGCAGAGCAGCCAGGAAAACAGAGCCGCCACAAGACTCCACCATATCAGCCAACGATGATGTCCCAGCAAGGAGAACCCGATCTCGCTCCAACTCTTCCAACTCTGTCAGCTCAGAGAAGTCTGCTTCAAGTGTGAACACCCCGGGGAGCAGGGGCAGGGGCAGGGGCCGAGGCAGGGGAGCGAAGAGGACCAGTGGGCCACCGCAGGCAGCCATCGCCAGAAGCAGCAACAGAAGGAGGACTGTAGCTGCAGAGCCAACACAACAGGACAATTCTCCTCAGGGAGTGCTTTCGAGGTCCAACTCCACCAATTCCTCCAACTCTGAGATTTCCAGCTGCTCTCAGAGCAGAGGAAGAGGAGGCAGGCAGCGAGGAAGAGGGAGGAAAACAGAGTCACACTCCATCCCTCCTGTCAATAGTCAGAGTGGCCAGAATTTCACTCCCAAACCTACAACCAGAGGCAGGAAAAGCAGGACAGAAGAGGAATCCTCTAATGAGGTTCCCCATGAGGATGAACCAGAGAAGGCAGATTGTCAGCAGGCTAGTACCACTAGAGGGCGACAGCGAGCTAATGCAAATGGCTCTAAACCTGCTGCTGGAGATGAGAAATCCTCTTCAAGTCAGGACTGTGCCAGTGAAGAATCACCTCTGCTTAAAAGGAATGTGAGGGGCAGAGGCCAAAAAACGGTAAAGATTGAGACTGTGGAGACACCAGTAGCTCCTGCAGTCAGTGATGAAGAGGAGGCTGAAGAGAAAAGTAAAGGAATAAAAAGAGAGTTGGAGGCAAATACGGAAGAGGATTCCAGCAGTAGCTCCAAAATATCCAAAGCGAAGGGGAAAGCCCAAACAGCAGAGGCAGCGAAAGGTGAAACAAAAGATGAGAGTCAAGTCCAGGTTAAGAGAAAAGGTCGGGCATCCGGCGCTCAAGCTAAGAAGAGCGCAAAGGATTCCCCTGCTGAATCGGAGGTGAAAGAAGAGAGTGAGAAAATGGAGGAGGGGATAGTTGAGAGGAGAGGCAGAGGCCGGACATCAGTGGTCCAGAAACTGAAGAAAGAGAAGCAGGAAGAAAGTGAAACATCTGTTGACCAGGATCCACACGTGGAGGCATCAGAGGTGACTCGATTACTTACATTTTAAACATGCACTGGACATTTTAAGGTGTCAGAAGTTGTCGTTTTGAGTGAGACAAAAATACGTTACGGCTGAAGCATAAATCAGACCAAATGGAAAGCTGAGTAGTATATAATTAGTGTCCAGGAACTTCTGTCCTTGAAAAGGAAGGCTTTTACCTTGGCTGAGGGCCCTGGTGCATTTTTCACCGTGAGTCAGCCTTTCCAACCATCATAATGTACTGCAATCAACATCAGGGACTCTCTCAGCAACAAGAGTAGTTTGACCTACTCTGCATCTCCATTAACACACTAATGAATTAAGTGGTTTAGTGGACTCACAGTCACTTTCTACTCCTGCGTTTTCATGATCTTTGCTTTCTTTTACATCACACGTGCTCATCATCCTCCCTGCATGTTGCACGCTTGTCCTTGCCTGTTGTTTAACCTTGTCTCCCCTCCCCCACCCCTCTTCCTTTTAGCAGCCCCAGACTCCGACTGGCGGTGTATCCCGGAAGCGACGGGCTGTTGCGGACTCCTCGCCTGTGGCAAAGACCCCGCGCTCCTCCTCTGCTTCCCCGGCAGCCGGGGGTCAGTCACGAGCTGCCGGACAGGCCTACAAGGTTTTATATGTCTTTGTACACATGTGGTCATATTTGTCAGATTGTCAAAATGATGCAGAAGAGGGAAATTTGACTGTAATGGCACATTATGCTATGCTGATATTGTTTTATGAAGCTGTTAATATAACATGGTGTTATATATGTTTTTTGACATTTTCTTGATATTCTTTAATGTTTTTTGTGAAAAGCAGTTTCCCCTAGGGGGCAATAAAGGCTTCATACATTCACTTCCCAGGATGACAGATTAGCAGAAATCTATTCAGTAAGATTCATGCGAGCTAACGTGGCTTTAGACCTCCGAACAACACAGTGTGTCTGTCCCTCTCTCAGGTGCTGTTCACAGGTGTGGTGGACGAAGAAGGGGAGAGAGTGTTGGCTCGTTTGGGAGGCAGCATGGCTAAAGGAGTGACGGACATGAACTGCCTGGTGACTGATAAGGTGCGCAGGACCGTCAAGTTCCTGTGTGCGTTGGCTAAAGGAGTCCCCATTGTCACCACACAATGGCTGGAAAAGGTTCGTTTCTATATCTCTCTCTCTCTCTCTCTCTCTCTCTCTCTCTCTCTCTCTCTCTCT
>NW_022280043.1:5991738-6016768 GCF_004355925.1 Anarrhichthys ocellatus
TCTCTCTCTCTCTCTCTCTCTCTCTCTCTCTCTCTCTCTCTCTCTCTGATAAATGCATGTGGAAATATATTCACAAATACTACACACGCATAGACACTCACTGCTCTTGTTGTCTTTCTCCCCTCTCCCTGTGTTTCAGAGTGGTAAGGCTGGGAGCTTCCTGCCTCATAATGCGTTTGTTGTGAAGGATCCAGAGCAGGAAAATAAGTTCCATTTCTCCTTGCAGGAGTCTCTGAGGATTGCCAGCAGTCAGCCTCTCTTACAGGTACTCTTAACACAGTCATGCCATCTATTTCTGTGCTTTTTCTCTCTCTGAGTGAGAGGTTGACAGAGTGTCATTGTGGCATTTCCCTTGGCAGATGGCACACGGTTGGTGGATAATAATGACAGTGAGGAATAGTGAGTCGTAGTGCCATCCAGACATGAACGTGACACAATCATCTTCAGCCTATAAAACATCTGAAATCCTTTTTTTTTACCACCAAGCATTGCTTTTATCTCTGCCTCCTTGTAGTTGAACATAAACATGAAACAACGAAAGTCTTTTTATTAGCGCAGTGACGATTGTTCACCATTACACTTTGGCTTGTGGGCAGTAATTTGACATTGGCTGTTAATGTACCGATTATGTTTTATGGGCACTGCACAGAGGGAAGCAGGCAGTAATGTTTCTATTTCTCTTACACTTTCTACCCTGCACTGTTCAGATCCGTATCAGAGATACTTTGATACCACATAACAAGCTGATACTGGCTAAAATTGTGGCAGGGAAACACACACGAAATACCAAATTCCGTTCCTAAGAGCCTTCTATTGATTTGTGGAGGCGTTCTTGCAGAGACACATGTCATGTACTGCATCTCTTGTCTGCTTTTTCTCTTTCTCTTAGGGCTATGAGATCCACGTTACCAAGTCAGTGAAACCAGAGCCAGTTCACATGAAAGACATCATCTGCTGCAGTGGAGCGACCTTCCTTCCTAAGATGCCCTCCTCTCACAAGGTACCAGTCAAACTTTCCCCCCTCAGGCCTCACATGCAGTAAATGAACATTATTGTGTGATGATCTGTCTATATATCTTATCGTCCGACATGTCTGTGATCATTTATTACTCCCCTCTCGTCTCAGCCTCAGACTGTCGTGATTTCCTGTGAGGAGGACTGGCCGCTCTGTGGCCCGGCTCTCTCTGAATCTCACCCGGTGGTCACAGCTGAGTTCATTCTCACAGGGATCCTTCAGCAGAAACTTGACCTTCAGACGCACAGACTCTCTGCCCCTGCAAACACTCTGCAGCCTGCCGCAGGCAGGGGAAGGAGCAGGAAGAAGACTTAGCACCACCACGGTACACTGTATTAAAAAAAAACATTGTTTGTTCATCGCGCATAGATTCCATTTCCAATCAGAGACCGGTAGAGACACTAGGGAGCCAGCTGCTCGTCTGTATGAAAGACTTGAAGAATGCATTGTAACATATTGTGGATGTAGCATGGAGGTCATTTAAAAGTGTCAGCTGTCAGATGTTGCACAGCATTCCGAGAGGAAAGAAACATAATTTAGGAAACTTACCAAGTCTGTCGAAGTAAGTTCTTATTGTTGTTCTTACAATTGTACTTTTTTGACTTGTAGATGTGAACATTTTTTTAGGTTTTAAAGTTTCAGAAGCTAAAAGCGATGTTGCTGCTATGCTGGGTGGGAAATAATTGCCCATCAACCGTCCTCGTCATGTCTCACCTCTCATCCTCCCCTCTCTTTGTACGATAAGAAGCAGAGCAGGAATTAACACTGCTACAGGGAATTGCTGCTACTCTCTATACGTGCTAAGTGCTTCGACTCAATCGGCAGGTTTGGCAGCCATGAAGTGGGAGTTGTATAATCATGTTTGGGTGTTTTGAAAAACATCAGCTACGGGGGCCAGTGAATGGAAAAAGAAAGAAAAAAAAAAAAAAGAAGAAGCTTGTTTCCTGTCCTGATAAGTGCATAGTGCCTTTTTATAACGAGGTAATCCTGAACCTATACCAGTGTGTCTTTTTCCTCTTACTCCATTAACCACCACCACCTACTCCATTAAGGCTTCATCCTATTACGTCCAGGGATGAGACACCATGGATAGGCACCTGCATGCTGATGCTGGTTCTACGCCAATATCTTGAGGCCGTACATTTATCTATGTGTTTATGTATACATGTCATGTTAAAAAAGACCAGTGTACAGAACTCACATTTGGTTTATTTCCTGATCCACCTTAAATATTATAATTGAACTTGCTGTATCATTTGATGTTTTAAAGTCGGACTCACTAGCTTGTAACGAAGTTTGATTTTAGAAATACCAAATAGCTAATATCTCAATACCAAGTTTTTATAAAATCATGACATCTGCTATCACCAATGAAAACATTAAATCTTGTCTATGTTATGTTTATACGTGTATTTATTTACTTAATCTACATATTCTGGTATTTAATTATGCAGCCTTGTACCTGTGGTGTTTAGGCTTTGATGTGTCGCTCAGAAGATTTGGTTAAAAGCGTCAGAAACATGAAGTACGTGGACCATTTCCAAGCTCAAGAATGAACTTTCAAGCTTAAAATTGAGTTTGCTGCTTTCAGGCCTTTAGTTTCACAGTCTGCACCCTGAGAGCTGGGACTCATCAACCAAGAACAGGATCTCTTTATCCGTCTAATTAAAAATGTCAGATTTCCTCTGAAGTCTGTAGCGTGAGCATCACAGGCCCATTTGTTTTTCAAGAGATCTTGATGAGTGGGCTGTACTGAACAGATGAGAATCTTCCAACGTATCTGAAGTGTTTGTATTTTAAGATTGAACGGTGAAAAAAGAAGACTTTTGGTTGAAATGTGCAGATTTTAGTATTTTATTTCTGGTATCTTATTGGCTGAATTACATGAAATTGTTTTTTTTCAAGCCAATCGACCACAATGCTCTTGTTTCTGGAACATTGGTAAAAGAAATGATGTTATGGGAAGCAAGGCATCCATGTATTTTAAATACAAATCTAATCCGATCACATCATCATCCTCTTTGGCCATTATGTCTGGGCTTCATTTTTTTTTCACTGACGCATAGCTTTCTGCTGAATCAGCATCCTCTGAGGCTTTGCCTGTGGAACATCTCGTGGAATAAACCCCCCTCCCCACTGTCAGATGAGCATAGGTGTCTGTCAGGGGGGCGAAGGGTGGCCGATGTTTACCGACACTAGTCGAGTGTCTCCGAGAGAGAGAGAGAGCCCGACATATTGTTGGTTATTGGTTGAGCCCGAGTCGTGAAGTGCTGCTCTTGAGGGGGGCGAGGTTGGAAGGGAGGGAGACGACGAAGGAGAAAACCGGCAACGTTCACACAGATTCCCACCTCTGAAATCATCCCGACATCTCCGCCGACTGCACCGCTGCTCCGACCGGCCAGTTAAAGGTAGGTGTGCTGCAGAGCGGCGGTTTTCCTCCCATAACATGCATGTGCGGATGTGTTCCCTAAATCTGACTGGTGTGTGACGGGTTAAATTCTGCAGGTTTTCTGGTTGATGCGCTTATCGGCTATCCCGGCCCGGAGGTGACTGGTCAGACCTAAATCTGTGAGGTTTATCACCAACTAGACATTATATTGTCAATGATTGTCAATTATATATATATGTTCATCCCGTCACCGTGTAAACTGGCTGAACGGTCCCGGGATGGATCCGGCTTCGCCATCATTGGATATTTTAGGTTAATTCCATTTCATTTTTCAGCCTCCCGGTGAGATTCAATATAATGCATATTTATTTAGGAGGATGCAAGATGATGTCATGTAACCGTTGATGCAAACCGCTTACATTAAAACATACAGGTTAAGTATATGCCAGTCATTAGTCGACCTTAAACATAGAAGAAAAAAATTTAACTTTTATTATCATGACTACCATTATTATTATCACAGGAAAATTAGCCTAATTATTCTATTTTTATAGTCTTATCTTCTTCTCCTAAGGCTGCCTTCTCTTCATTTAAGGACGTTTTATGGTCAGTAGTCGATATGTTCTGCACATTCAACACTTACAAAGCTGAACAGCATCCATTATCTGAGAGGAGGCTCCAGCTTGAAGGCTGTGATGCCTCTGCCTGCAGTGCGCTGCTCATAGACTGTGACCAGGGCCGCATGGAGGCCGAACCACACGAGAGCAATGGCTCTATGATAATCCCATCTTTTAACACATTCAACATCTTCCGTGCTCTTGTCCTTGTGTATTTCTCAATGCTGTACACAGCTCCACCACCCCTCTCCCCGCTCCTCCCTCATGTCCACTGAGTTTAATGACTCTGACAGGTGCAAGCAATATGGTAGAAAGCTGTCTTTGCCTTTAGTTCACTGCAGCCGGCTTCGGAGGAAAATAAGTGGCCATGCAGCCGCTACAGGCTCTCTCTCCAAGATAAACTTTAGAAATGACATGTTTTGATTTTGTCTACGAGATTTCTCCCTGCATCATTTCTTTCTGCTGTGCTGATCTGAAATGTGACGTGTGTTGTAGTGATGCAGAGTTTGGACATTTGGGATAATCAGAGTGGGAAAAGTTTTAGAATTGTGAATGCATCTCATGTCAGCAAAGGGAAACTCCATATGTGTTTGAAAGTGGTGCACTTGAAGTAAACTTCCTGCCATTTTCCACATGTGTCTCTTGGTGCAGCACCCCCCCCCCCCCTTTTTGATGTCTCATAATTTATAAATGTCTACTGCTGTTAGAGGAGGGTGCAGTAGGTGCATCTGTGTGCCTGTAAATGTGTGTTTGAGCTCACTTCTAGCATGCCTCCTCATCGTCACGTAGAGCTGTTTCTCCTCATCACTTGTGCAAAGAAAAAGGAAAGAGAGATGATGAAGGGTAAAGACACAGAGGAGGCTTTGTAGGGTCCCCACATCTGCAGTCATTGAAGGCATTTCCGCCTCTTTAAAGACGTACAAAGACCTGTCTGTCCTTCCAGTAAGTAGGGAGTTTGGACACAGGCACAGGCTTTGATTTCAGAGTGGGATGCACTGGCTTGGATTATATAATATAAGGAGGAGGAGAGGATGAAAGAGACATGATAACATAGAGAGAGAGATCCAGAGAGAAAAAGAGGAAATTAGAGAGATGCCCCGAGATCGACAGCGTAGCGTTCGGGTTGTGAGGATCCATACTGAGAAGACAAAATGTGGAAAGAAAGGGAGAGATGGTACGGAGCTGTCAAACAGAGGCATAGAAAGTTAAGGGAGGCTTGGACAAGGTCGTAATGGTGGCAGAAAGTAACACTTTGAGATGTGAGAATGGTGACTGAAGTGAGAAAATGGAAGAAAGAAAGGACGAAAGTTGAGAGTCAAGTATGGTAAAATGAACACTGAGTGAAGCTAAATGAAGGGAGGGAAAGTCATGGAAAGATAGCAGATGGCATACTCGTCTGTGACCATGGTTTACAGCCCAGAGGGCAGTGTGTGAATAAGCCAGTTATAATATAGCTTATTGCATGTGTTGTCATGTGCTTGCATGTTTGTGCTCAGTGAGGCGGCCCTCGTAGTCTTAGCTCTGGCCTCAAATGCCCCAAATCACACAGAAATGAAGGAGAGGCTTTTAGCTTTTTTGAGTCACAGATCTTGTGTAGAAACACCAGATTGGCTGCGGTGCCTACTGCTGTGACAAACAGATGGACACGGTTCACTTCTATCCTTCTTCAGAGCCAACCTACATCTCAGATTGCTGCATTAATTAAATGCGGACGGCTACAGGGGTGAACAGTCAGTTATATAGCTGGAAGTAATGTTCAGTCCCTGATACAGTGGCCTCACATGAGTGTTCAAACCCAGAAAAGAAAGCAAAACAGTTCCCGAAACAATGATGGGGACTGAAGTAATACAATTACAGTGTAATTTGAGTTACACAGTTGACTGTTGCAGAGGACACCAAAAGGTTTGTTTGTTCTGTGTGACGCAGCTTTGTTCCATATTTTGTTTCAAATACAATAAAATCAGTGGGCTCTTGGGCCTTGTGCGAAGTGTGGTGTGCAGATGTAGCAGACGTAGTGCAAGAGGGCTGTATGAGGCCTTCTGTGAATCAGCAACTTTGTTTGTCAGATTAGAACGCAGTGAAATGTTGAATTATTTCCACTAAACAATGAGAGGAAATGTCCTCTCTGCTGCTGCTCTTTTGAAATATGTTCAGATTAAGCATGCACAAAGACAGACACACAGAAAGTGCAAACATTGACTTATACACAGTGTGAAGACGGCGAAATGCTTCGTCATATCCAGCAGGAATGGGATGTCTCATGATGTCTCCTGTGTTAAATGAGACACTTTAAACGTTACTGCGTGTTTATTAGCTGCTGCAAAGCGAGACTGTGAGCACTGCAGGTGTTCCCTCCAAGTCCCCTCCTGGGCTATGTAAATGAAAACCGCAGCAAAATCTCTTTTGCACAAACTCTCTTGATGTGTTGCCTCAGACGCCTCAGTGTAGCAGAAGGCAGTTCCCATCACCATAACCCCCCTCAGTGTTGCAATTAATCACGTTTCTTCTCCATAACCGTCATAATGAGGTGTAGGAAATGTGTTCTCGCTGCAGCGCTTCTCGTTCTGGACATTTCCTGTTGGGAACTCAGCCGAGTCGTCACTCAAACCCCCAATGATTTTAATAATCTCAAGATTCATTCATTATTCTGTGTTTAAAATCAGGCACATAATCAATAGACAATCCGTGCCAGTGATCCACAGCCAGTTGGCCCCGATAAACATGCACGTACACTTAAAGGGAAGGGCCTCTTTAAGACATAAATGCCATTTGTTAACGCCTTTCAAAGACATTAACTTTGACTCATAAAACTACTCATGACCCCGGTTTTAAATTGAGTTCAAGTATGCTATTACGTTATCATGACACTGTCATTGGTTTTCTCAACAAAAGTCTCACCACGGGCTGTTTTTTGTTTATCGTCTGAAGTCCAAAAATAACCTCCAGGCAATGGCAGATAAATTTAATTTACAGGGACGGCAAGATTCTCTCCAGGGAGGTTTTCTTTTGGATTTTTAGTGTTATTCGATAGCCTAATGGATTTCTTAATCCAATCACTTGAAGGAACATATACAGGAAACGACAAAAGAAAAGGCAATGTATGAAATAAATAAAGCATATTCATTTAATTATGAGGCTATATATTTTCACATAGTAAGGACAATTCTGTGGCATATAGATAACCTCGGCTGCATGCTGTTCGGCCGCTGCACTGTTTGACTGTGAGCACTGCAGGTGTTTCCTCCTGCTCCCCTCCTGGGCTTTGTAAATGAGAACCGCAGGAAAGTTTATTTTGCTCCAACCCCTTGATGTGTTCCCTGTGATGTCTGAGTGCAGAAGAGAACCATTCACATCATCAATATCCCACTCAGGGCTGCAATTAATCAGGATTCTGCAAAAAAAAACCTGCTTGTGGAAATGATGTTTTGGAACGTTCCTCCTTTCTGTTCTGGATGTCTCCTGAAGAACGTTTTAAGCAACAGTATAGTCTATGCTGCAGAAGAGGTTTGTGAGTCACTGCAGCAAAGAGATTTATACTGTGAGGAATATTTTATACAGAATACTGCCAGTGACACCTCTGAATGAGGAAGCACTTCAGAATAATGTGTCAATGTGTTCTTTATTGGCTGCAGTCGCTTTTCTATCACTGATTTTACAGTTTTTCTCTTGACAGTAAACCTATTACAGCTGTTGGGATGGTGTGTGTGAGTGTTTGTGCTTCTATGTCAGTCCGATACCATCATATGATCATCCTAGATTCAAAGAACAATTGAGTACATTTTGAGTGTGACCTGCATGTATGATTTGAACCAGAAGGTTGTGATTGTATTTTCAGCCAATATTTAAATGAACAATATTACAAATCTAGTACAAAGACAAAATGCCCATTCCAGTTAAAAGCAAGTCCGAAGAATGCAAAGCAAAAAAATTAAACCAAGAAGCACACTTTCAATTTTCTACACGAGTGTGAAGTTCACTGTTTGTGCCTCAGTGAATGCTTAATCATAGATCCAGGAATGATGTCAGACACCAGTGTCACTGTGAATAAGCAACTCTCTTTTAACACACACACACACACACATCTTCCTTTTCCCTTCTAGGCACAAAACAATCAGTCAAGATGGCGACAGTCAGTGTGATCGCATTCAGCTTTCTGCTCACCACAGGTATGTTAAGAAACGTGTGATGATGTTCCCTCTAGTAGTGATCTGGAAATCTGGAAATAGTGTGTTTTTCCACTAATGTCTGATCATAATACACTGTATGAATTGCTCAGGATGCACTGTTTTATTAAATAGTTTAATTTCAGTTTGAATGTTCTGGATAATAGACAGCAGTGAAGTAATCCAGAAGAGCATGTGAGAAAATGTGTAGAAAACAAAAGTAGGCTACTGCTGTATTTTAATAGAGAATAAAAGGACTCAGACACTGTATTTAATTTAACTGATGATAAAAAAAGTCATAATATCTGCTTTGATTTGTATTTTACAGCTCTTTCTGCGCCTGTGAAAGGTAGGACTTAGTGTACCAGTGCGTACATTTCTAAGTGTGTCATTCATCAATTATAAATTCACGAACTTTCCTTGCCCTCTCATGTGTTTGTCACCTCCTCCATCGTTCCTTGTCCATCATAATTTCCAGTTGATGAGGACTCCATGACCTTGTTCCACGGGGAGGATTTCCACATCATGCTGCCCTCACTCGCTTTGGAGGTCACGTTTCGGAACAGGTCTGTTCCGCGGTCGGGCGATGTGTTCCTGATGCGGGGCGGCAGCGTGGTCCACAGTCGGGCCAAACTCAACCGCCACCTCAGCCACCTCATTATAGACGCTGTGGGCGAGGGAGACGAGGGCGTGTACACCGTGAAGAATCTAGAGAAGCCAGAGGACATCAGACGGCTGACGCTTATAGTCCGAGGTACGGGATAAAATGAGCGTACATTACATGAGGAATGGTAACGAAGCATAGCCTCAACTGACATGTTTCACTCTCACAGGCAGACCTGGAATTTCAATTCAAAGCTCTAATTTAAAATCTGATGGAAGACTCAAATTCATAAAATTCAAATTCATTTTAGTACCAGATCCTTTTGGATGACCTCATCTTTGAAACTAAATAGATGATGTCATCAAGAATGAGTGTTTATATCCATTAATACAAATATACATGCACTGTCAATACAATACAGACCAGCAACATATCTTTTGAATCTAAAAAAAGCATTTTAGTAGAGTTTTTGCTTTGCTGGAAACTTTGCAAAGCAAAAAAATAAGTAATGTTTAATTTGGGAATTCTTTTTCATTTTATAAATCATCCCATCAAGTACAATCTAAAACGTCTTCAACCATGACAGTCATCGATGAGTTTCAAATAGGGCTGACGATTATTTCCATTATCGATTACTCTACAGTTCATCTTCATTTATCAAATCAATTAAGTGTTGTCAATAAGACGTCACAAAACAGGGAGAAATGTCCATAACAAATTTGTAGAGAGTTTACTTCGTGACATCAATTATTGGTTTGTCTGGTCCAAAACCAAAAAGTATTAAGCTCCCTATCATAAAGGACTAAAGAACACAGCAAAGAAGTACCTGTAAGAAAATGCAACCTGTGAATTTTGGCATTTTTTTTAGAAAAATGACTTGAAAGAATATTTAATTATCAATAGACTAATTAACTAATACATTAATCGTCTATTGTTTCAGCTCTAGTTTCAAATGGCAGCGTGTCTAATAAATGTGTGGCTTCAGTGGTGGAATGTAACTTAATACGTGTACTCAAGTACACTACATTTATTTAACAGCTAAATTAATTGTTATTTTGTAGTTTTTACTTACAAAACACGTGACGATCTTATGAAGTATGACGCAATTTGATGAAACTACCTACAGTATTATGCTACTTACACATTAATGCACACATTTATTGATAAATGAATATGATGTTTAATACTATCAGAGGGGCTGTTTTCTGCATTGTATACTTTTGACTCTTAAAGTACATTTTACTGAAAATACTTCAATGCTCCCTCAATGCTGGACTTTTACTCATATTGGAGTGTGTTGACATTGGAGTATAGTTACTTTTATTCAAGTAGAGTATCTAAAATACTTCACTACTGGATGACAACCTCAACACCAGGATGAAGAATAAGCCTCTAATATCTAATCTGGAGTCAGAGTCGTGGTAGTGTAGGCACTGTCTTCTCTCCTGCTTTAATCATGCAGTCAGCAGCCAAATAAACCTCTCAGTTACACATCCTGTTTGTCCTCAGAGCATTACAAGTTGCAGCAGCGGCGTTGACTCTGATGAGATTGAACACATACACACATGAGAGAAGGAGGGAGTGGGCTCAAACCCAGCGTGGATAAAAGCGACTGTAGCGTAGCAATATGTGAAAGATGTGCCATATGGCGGGAGTAATGTGTTGTGAGTTGATGAAGTGTGTGTGTGTGTGTGTGTGTGTGTGTGTGTGTGTGTGTGTGTGTGTGTGTGTGTGTGTGTGTCCTCAGAGTGTTAGAGCATGCCGGAGCTGCCAGGCAGTAATTATGCAGCTCTTTAACCACCAACCCACTCCTCTCTCCTTCCCTCCCCGCTGTTTTCCTGTCTTTATCTTGTCTTTGCTGACTTTCCCACTATTTGGTTTGGATTCCTACCCTTTAATTTCAGCTGCCCTGATATTTTTGGATCACTGCTCTTTTATCTACACTCTGTCCCCGTTTTTGCCACATCTGTTCAGCCATTCCCTCTTCCTCCCTCTTCTTCACTCCTATATGTCCTTTCTCGCTCTTCAACTTAACTTTTTCCTTCACTTGAAGCAAATAAACTCTCTCTTCCTTCACCCCTTTTCACCTTGAATGCGATTTCTTTTCCTCTTTAAATAACCGTGTTGCTTCCATTTACTCAAGAACAAACTGTTAACCACTCTGCTTTTACCTTCTAGATTGCTCCAACGAGCAGATCATTAAATATGGAGACAACTACCATGTTCCGCTGTTAGGGGTGACTCCTCCCATCACCCTGGAGTACAGGCCCAGTGCTGTGGAGGCCAACCAGACATCTAGGTAGAGTCAGCAAAATGACACTGACATTTTAACCCAACAGAATCTGTGATGGCCTTTTCCAAACATGATGTGCATGCACTGCGACAGCGTGTCTCAGCCTTACCGACAAAGTTTAAGGGGAGTTCATCTTCTATGACTTTCTCCTGCTGCAGACCTGCTCTGGTGCTGCTGACCAGTGCAGGGATGTCCAGGGACGGGTACCAGGGTCGAATCAGCGTCAATGAGCGCTACGTCACCCTCAGGACTGTCACGGGTGCAGACGAAGGTAGCTACACTGTCAGGGATGCTGAAGGTGATATCCAAAGGAAAGAGTGTCTCAACGTCAAAGGTGAGCGCACAAATGAAGACGCATATCTTTTTCCATGCTTGACCTGTTTTAAACGGCCAGCACCTTCCATCGGGATGATGTTGTTGTTGTTTCCTTTCTAATTAGTACGCCGCTCTTTGTCGGCATAATGGCTTTTTAAAGACACACACGTTAATGGGCACTAGTAGGCTAATGCATTTTAGATGATCCATGGGCCTGTAAACAGTGCTGTGATGTATTTATTGTACAGTACGTCCTCCCTTCTCTGTCTGTCTGTGTCGCAGAGCACCACAACTTCGTGACCTTGCCATACGGTAAAACACTGAAGATCAACCTGATACTCAACAACTCCTTGGTCCATCTCTACTACAGCCCGGAGAAAGACCCCACACCCCGTCTGCTGCTGGACAAGGGGGAATTTACGAGTGTAACTGATTTATTTTTAGCCCCACCACTGTTGTGGTTAAGAATCATGCACTGTATATATATACGTATATGATAAAATATACAATTTCATGCTTTTGCATGTGAGCATATAACATAGCCAGTTCCTAATCGGTTTCATATTTAGCAACAAGAGTTATACCAGGGTTTCCTGCAGTGTTGTATAGCTGTGGGCCACCTCGTGTAACACAATGACCACTAAGACTGAAAGTGCTAGTGCCAAAGGCCAGACCTATTTGATGTCTGACAAATCCAGTATGACTTTTCCCAGTGTGTGCCTTTAAGTTAACTTCAAAGTTGAATGTAGTTGCTGTTTACGTAATTTCCTCTATTGCATCATTCATTAATGTTATATGTATCTTTGCTGTTCGTTTTTTAAAGTTGAGTGTATGTTGTCTTGTCTTTTCTAGGCGCTAACCGAGCTGGGTCTTGAGGACCGTCTCATTTTGGAGGATTCATGGGTTTATCTGGAATCGGTCAAGGGTGCAGATGTGGGCGAGTTCAAAATTACTGACATACTGGGGTTCACTGTGTCCAGCATCCACCTGGTACTACAACGTAAGGATGGGGATGGTTTATATCAATATATTCAAAGTATTCAATTAAAGTTCAACGAGGTCCATTTAGAGAGAACTTCCTCACGTAAAGGTCCGGAACATCACAATAATGTCTAACTTACGCTCTGATTTAGTGCCATATATATTGAGTTAGCCAACAGTTGTATTAACATCTGTATGTAGTCAACAACTGACTGTCAAATCAAATCAAGAACGTTCAATTGAATTGATTCAGTTCATTCAGGTGTGAAGTGATGTCAGCCAAGAAAACCACGATATTATATTTGTCTTATCTTCCAATAAGAGAAATTTGTGTGCAGGGACTTTATCTGTGGTTATTGAAACCACTCGTTTCAGCTCTATTCCTCTCTGTAACATCACTGTTGGGAAGTGAATTAACATGTTAGGATTCTGATCATATTGGGCTCTTAGATTGTTTATTATCTGTGACTTCATTTCAGATGTGAGTGGGTACGTTTACACAAAAGACGTGTGCTTTGTCTCGTAGTGGCGCTTCACATTACCGCTTTCAATTATCGTCACGGTCTCTGAACATTTGAAACGCACTGGTTTTAAACTGCCTGTGGGAAGAATGAACCTATAAGAGTCTAATCATTCTTGGTTGAAGACTGGTCTCTCTGGTCTCGCTGACAACTTTTCTCTTTTTGGAGAACGCCATATAAAATAACTTCTCTGATTCACTTAATTCTCCTACTCTTCGCTATCTTTCCTCGTCTACTATATTCATGCATTTATTCCCTTTCCCGCCATTCCTCCATGCAGCCTACAAGCTGGAGTCACTGTATGTGGCCATTATTGCCATGTTGGGTCTGCTGGTCTTCCTCCTGCTGGTTTGTCTGCTGTCCTGCCTGATCAAAGTGAAGAAGAGGGCCAAGAGGGCCGCTGCTCTGAAGAAGATTGCCCAGAATTCTGGCAAAGAGGATGAAGGAGACGCCTTTAGACAGGTTGGAGGAACAAATATGCAAATGAAAATGTGAAGATCATGATGATGTGTATCCTGATATTATGAATGATTCATGTTTGTCTGTGTGCATCTTCAAAGGTGGTCAAGAACATCACCAAGCTCAGTGATGAATCCAAGCACTCCCAGGCAGACAATACAGAGAAATCTCAGAGCACTGAGGTGGATATTAAAGTAAGGATACGTCATATTTCTTTCTTAAAACTGAGTCTTTGAGAAGTTTTAATAATGTCTCCATTTTATACTGTTTTCTGCGTTCAGACAGCTGCAGCTTATTCAGAACGCTGCTGCTAGAGTCCTCACTAAGATCAAGAAAGTGGATCGCATCAGTCCAGGTCTCAGATCTTTGCAGTGGCCTCCTGTGTAACAAAGAATTGATTTTATAATATTACTCTTGGTTTATAAAGCACTGAATGGTTTAGGTCCAAACCTATATTTTTGATCTGCTGCTATGTGATGATCCCTCCAGACCGCTCAGGTCTTCTGGGACTGGCCTGCTTACTGTCCCCTGAGTCAAAACTATAACGGTGGAACAGTTTTTGTTCACCACATATCCGGAACAAACTCCCAGAAGACCTGAGTTTTGCTCCAAATCTCACTTCTTTTAAATAAGACCTCAAACGTTTCTGTTTGCCACTGCCTCTTATTTAATTTGATTTGGAACTGTTCATTCTTGCACTGCACCGTCGCTGAGCTGTAACCTTTATTCTCCTGTTTAATTCAATTTTAGGTTATTATTACCTTCAGTTTTGTTTACTCTTTTGAAATCCTATATACTGTATATATGCTCCCTTTCTATTACCTTGTGTGTCTGATTTACTTTGTCTCAACATGTTTTTATGTCTTCTGGAAAGCACTTTGAATTGTCTTCTTGTTGGCGCTATACAAATAAACACGCCATACCTTGTTGTCTGTTTGACTCAGGGTCTGGAGGTTTCCTCGAAAGAGGTTGGGGTCGGTAACCTAGACACCAGTGACTCTGGTGTTGGCTTTAACACCGCCCTCCCACTAGACACTGACACTGATGCCGCTGATCAAAACCTTGACTCTGTGGCCGTAAGCATCTCTGTTGCCTCTGAAACCAAACAAAGTCCGCCGCCTGCCGCTGCTGAGTTCAAGCCAAGCACTCCTCCAGCTACGGAAATTAAGTCCAGTCCAGTAGCTAAAACTAAAGCCTGCCCTGCACCCGAGACCAAGAAAACCCCTGATCAGCCAGTGGAAGCACAGTTGGACGTGCCCAAACCAGCAGATGTTAAACTCAGCCCAGCCTCGAGCCCTGAGCCCAAGGCTGGTCTGAGTCCAGCTGATCCAAAGCCTGCACCCAGCCCAAGCCCAGAGCCTAAACCAGCTACTCCTAAAGCCACCACTCCCACACCGGAAAGTAAGAGTGCTCTGATGCCCAAAGCCGAGTCCCCCAAACCAACCACACCGGAGCCTATTACCAACGGTACACCTGAGCCGGGCCCGGATTCCAAACCAAGCCCAGATCACGCTGATACTATCGGAGCTCCAAAAGCAGCTCCCCCTAAAACCCCTGAAGCGGAGCAAAAATCTAGTGGTGCCGTGCTGGAGGCTAGCAAAGACGACACCGTGGCTGAGGATTCAACCACCACCACTTGAGAACTGCCCCTGCAAAAAACCCGAGGAAAGCCCCAGAGATCTTCTCCGTCTACCGCCACTGTAGACAATCGAACACCCCCCCCCCCCCCCCCCCAAATAATGAAGAAAACCACTGAAACTGTGGCAAAGACTTTGATTTAACATGTCTAATGCCTGAACACAGTAATACTTTGATAACAGTATCGCACTCACCAACTAACACATAACCTTTGAGACTCTAAGATTCAAAAAACTTCACGTAACAAATGCGGCTTGTTGATTTTGCAAATGAATTCCTTTGCAAAATGTTTACAAAAAAACCCTCCACATTAGGTCTTTTATAACATAATGAGGGAGCCAGAAAGGTTTACAACATTTCTTTAAAACAGGAATATACTCAGATTCCTTATTTGACCCGAACTACCATCTAAAATGCTTGTTCCTCTATCAGCATGTGAATAGAACAGACACAATGCATGCAATCTTTTAGCCAACGTCATCTCAAAACAATTTGTGATGACACTTTTGATTGGACATCATCAAAATGGAAATGAAAGCCCTCTTGATTACACACTGTACATAGCTGAAGTATGGATGTTATACGCTTGTGCCGGTCCTCCGGCTTCGGTAACATCTGCAATACGCTATCACATATAGAAAAAAAGATTTGTTTTGTGTGACTTTACCCACACAAGAACACATACTAATAATACTGACCCTACTATTTATAGGCTCTGAGATTTAGATTCAGACTCCCAGTGGATATCTCAGATGATTAAATGTGTTTTGCAGGCTGATCCCTCAAGTCTGGATCAACCACTTTACTGCCTTTGATCTGGATTTCCCCGTGGCTCTATAAAAAACACAATATTTCTTCAGTTTAATAGCAAGCTGATGCCAGCAGCAACTGCTTACATCCTTTCATTATCCCTCCGTTCTTCCTTCTTATTCCCTTGTTCCTTTGTCCGTCCTTCCTTCAATGATCCTCCCGCCTTCTCTCTCTCCTACCCCCTTCCTCTCCTTTCCTTTGCTGGGCATCATTCTCAACTTGTTAAGTACACGGGCTTCGACAGATATTAGGATCATGGTTCTGTGTTCAAAGTAGATATTTCCTCTGAAGTTTACGGTTGAGTTGACAGCTGTGTCTTTGGCCCTCTGAAATTTGTCAAAAGCTTAAACATTAATGCCTTGCATCTTAAATGGCTCTAAAATACTGCAGTGAGGTCTTTATCAATGCCACGACATCATCAATGTGGATCAACACAAATCAGTCTTAGTTGAACTCTTGTATGGAACAGAGGTGTGCAGATACATTTTAGTGTTACAAAATGCACGTCTCTACCTCATGTTTTAACTGACCACTGGGAAAACAATGACAGTTCAGGTTCGGTGCACTGAAATCTACAAAACGCATTTTTAAGAGAAGCAGAAAATGACAGCTGAGAATACTCAATCAAATGATTGAATATTGTGAGAGGTAGATCCATCTGCAACCAACTGGCCTTTCTTAGTTGCTCTGCTGTCTTAAAATAGAGTTTTCTTACAAAACAGCATCAGCATTTAAAAAATCTATATGATATGCAGATGTGTTTAGATGTCAGATTTGATACTAAGATAAATTAATATAATATATAAACTTAAACAAACCAAAAAAAAAGATCAAATTGAGGGGCTTCGGTGTTGAGTGGACAAACGGTATCAGATGGTCAGATGTATTACACAATATAAAAAAAACTGGATATGCCTCATTACTAGCTTGGATCTCTGAAAAACTACAAACCAATTGAGGCAATTTTCTTCATACACACAAATACACACACAGACACACACATTCCAGCCTTGTAAATATTGCATGTGTACGCCGGTTTAACCCCCTTAAAGCTGAATGTTTCTAGTGTATAGAATGGTTATTGTATTATACTTGATAATAAAGAAGAAAACTAATCTAAATTTCTCACCAACCTTAAATCCAGAATATAAAATATATACACATACAGTACTATATCCACTAATATTCACTAACGTCTTAAACTAATTTAAGAACCAAATATTGTAAAAATCCATCAAGACTTTATTCGATCTTTTGAGATCAATTATCTGCATTTATTGCCATTCCAACCTGACAATACTCACAGCATACAGCATCTCTCACAGTATTTACAGATTATATTAAAATGTTTAACCTATGCCACTTAAAGCACTGACTGCAGCATGCCCACAACATGAAAACAGGCTTTTATTGTCCAAAAGTTGTGTCTGTGTGTGTGACCAGAGTAATGTTTTAATGTTGCCATCATTGTGTGTTTGGTTTGTGCCTATGACGCACGTATGAGTGTGATGATTTACGACCGAGTGTTTGTGCGTGTTGAATCTATGCATAGGCAGTTTGTACAGAATGACACAACTGTAGGTTACGTGTGCTCACCCGTCTGTTGTGAGGTATTCATGTGCCTGCTTACTTCGTCTTTCAACGTGAAGAAAACAAGTGCTGTGTTTAAGTCATGAGTGTGAATGTTTAAAGCCACAACATATTGTAAAATATATTGTAACTTTGAGATATTTGAGTGATTCTTGTCTTTGTTTAGTGCCTAAAATGTATACTGGATAGTTGGCCTGTATTCTGTCATTTGCAGACACTCCTAATGGCACCTTTTTCTTAATAGGAAGGGTATTCAAGAAAGCTGTTTGCACACCTGACTGAACAAAGTGGTACCACTGACTGGCCCTATGATGTGCTAATGTGTAGGAGATATGTGACAGATTGTATTGAAAGTTGTGTCTGACTTTGAGGTTTTCCAGATGACTCTGGGTAGCATTAGGAGTGCTGAGTGTGCTCTATTTGTAAGTGAGGGTGTTTTCCATTACATTTATCAAGTCTGTGGCACAGTTAGGAGTACACGAGTGAATTCATGACAGCAGCAAATGAATGATAAAGCTTTGTGTGGGTAACCCTCAGGGTTATGTTGTGGTAAGCAATTGATGGGAGACATTTCCATGCACCACCTCTGCTGTATATTGTCAGTGGTTCCAATACCACTCCAGAGTGAGTAGGGATGTGAGAGAGGCAGACAGTGTGTGGTGGGCAGGACAAGCCTTTGGTTTACACATTACCAGCATCTTTAAGAAGGCTCAGTCTAGTGGGATTGGAGTTATTACATCGAACTGGTTCCAGGGGGATTCTGGTGTCGTACCCACCTCTGATAACCCACTAATAAATTCACCACTACTTTTAATACCACTGGCACTTCTTGCACTACGTGAGTTGTCTCTGCCCCGATCTTCTCTGTTTACTTCTGCTGTTCCGGCCTGGGTGTGGTGTGACATCCCACATGTTCTCTCTGTACTCCCTTTTTGCACAACACTTCACACAGATGTTTTTTAAAGAAAATAGATTTTTTTCTTTATTTCATGTCTAAAGGAATACTAAGAATAAACAAGTGATTATGACATCCGTCCTGTTGTCTTTGATTTCCTATTCTCCAAACAACAAACTGGCAGAAGGACGGTTCTGTCTCGGAGCTGTCTATTCTTTTCTCAGTCAGTCGTCTCACTCGATGACAGCCATCATTTATGTGACGCGCCACATTCTCACCCCTCAGGCCTCCGCATCACACTATTAACAGCTTCCATAACATTGGCATGGACACATCATAGCGAAGCAAGCACGACAGAGATATTTATAAACAGGCCAAAGGTAACATCATAATGCTGTCAACGCCTGCTATGGACCCTGAAGCTCCAGGCCAGCCGCAGATTACAACCTGGGATTTGTTTTAACTCTTTTTACAAATGCATCTGCTCAAGATTGAAGCATCACATTTTCCCATCACATTTATTCTCCACAAACTCTAAAGTAATCACAGTGAAAGAACATTTGCATTCAAAACAGATACAAATATTTGTGGTTATCGCAACAGCCATGTTTTATGTATTTTCTTTAAAATTATTTAATGTAGACTTTCTCTGTTTGCAACGGGTTTTCGGAAAGTTTCAGCAAGTGCATCATATATTTAGGGCTGCAACTAACAACTATTTTATTCATCATTAAATCTGTCAATTATTTACTCAATTAAAAAATGTCAGAAGGTGATATCTTCAAATGGCTTGTTTTGTCCATCATGACATTATGACATTTCCAAACCCAAACAATTCACATAAATCAGAAGAAAGCCAATATTTTTGCTTGAAAATGTTTCCTACTAACCATTAATTGATATTTTAAATACTTACCAATTATTGTTTTCTAATCACTTCAGCTCTAAATGTAAGAATAATTCTATTAATATAAAATTAATAATTAGTGTTGGAAATCCCTGCAGCCCCTCGTCATAGTGAAGGGTTAAAGATGTTAATTGCTCCCGTGTTCTTGCCTTCATCTGCGTCACATGGATTATAAAAAGGGAGCAGAGGAACCTCAACCGATCCCATAGTAAAGGTGTAGATTGGCGCCATGGTAACAGCGTTATAGAAAGACACCTCCTCCTTTTCACAGTCTAAGAACACACCGACGCGGACAAGTCGGACCGATACGTTGACCTTGGTGGGCTTTGGGTCGGTGTAAGCTTGGACAGATCCGCCCATCAGGGCCAGAGTCCAGAGGCCACTGGAGGTGCCGGTAGCATCCATCTCCCCTCTTGGGACATCTTGTCGTGCAACGCCCAACCTCCATGCTGTCTTACATCCCACCTCTACCTCCCAGTAGTGTCGGCCTGTCGTGAAGCTCTGATGGCCCAGCACACAGTAATAAAAGTGGAACCGTTGTGGGTTTTTCTGGCAATGCTTTGTGTCCTTGTCTTCCTCAAACCACACTGAAGTGCAGGACTGGGACAGGGACAGATTAGGGTGGGCAGTCTCAGGGTCAATAGTCATTGATGTAATATCTGTAGGCAAATAGAGAGTAAGTAAGGTGAGTTTGGTTGTTGTGTTGCATGTGCTGTATAAAATGACGTGAGAACATACTTGGGTAAAGGCAGCTTTTCATGTGCTTCCATATCCTGTACTGTAAGGGCCCCACAAACTGGCCGGAGCGCACCTCAGTGTTCACCTCTGCTGGTGGAACAAAGCTGACATGAGACCTGCTTGGACAAGATGGGAAGCGGGGAGGACTGAATGATGAATGGTAGAATATAACCTGGTAGACGCACCACGGTGAGGATTATGGAGACGGATTGGTGAACAAAAATGTTAAGCGTGCATAATGAGATGTGGGGAAAACAGTGGAGAAAAAAACACTTAGGTAAATAAAACCTGCCTTTTTATAAGATCTTGGATTTCCTGCAATGAGAGAAACATTTTAGCAAAGCACATTGTACAGCAATTTAAATCAATTTAAATCAACAACAGTTTGGACTCCAAAAGCGAGCGGCTGCCCTATGCTGCCCTTTCCTATTTGCTGACTAATGTGCCGACTTCCATTTGTCCTTTCACTTTTAAATGAGAAATTGATTTTGACTTTAAAAACTAGAAAAGTCAACAGTTTAGCCAATCAATGTCTTTAATTGATCAAATGAGTGCCGACGAAGAGGGGCAGAACAGCTAACAGGGCTGCACTGCAGCTCTGGGATTGGGTCCCTTTGATGTAAACCTGCACAGTCACATTGTTTCCCAGCAGCGCTAAGCTCAAAGGAGACCAAACATGAGGGGCAATTATAGACAGTTATTTTGACAAGTCACGAGTAAGGTAAGTAAAGTCTTGTCCCAGGCCAAGGGGAATGCTTACAATGACCCTGGATAACCCACATGTGGCTCTGCTGTTGTGCAAGACCTTTCCAGAATGTTTTATGGAGTCCAAACTATTCTCCACCTCCACCTTCTGTCCCCGTTCACACATGAGCTCACTCTAGATCCAAATTTAAATCACCCCCATCACCACTTTGTATAGTTACAGTGTAAGCAAACCTTAAGTGATAGTCAGATGTAATCTCTTTGTGTTCATTAATTTATATGTTTTAGTAAAAGTGCTTCCTCACTCTGAGCAGTGTAGGACTGTTCTCCTCAGCCAGTTTGCTGTTTAGCACCGTGATTGCTCTATCCAGGTCTCTCCCTTGCTCTGTTATTTTCTTGTTTCTTTCCTTCAGCTGCTTCAGTTGTTTCTGTCTCTCCCTGCTCAGTCGCTCCAGGTCCTTACACTCCTCCTCATCCAGGAAACGATGGAGGTTCTGAAACTCGGCTCTGATTTCTCGCTCCAGGGCGTCAAAACTGTTCTGAAAGACGGAGAGAAAAGACTAATGATTACCAATTCAGCCTACGTTTGACCTCAAATTCAGTGCGACCAAATGGATAATCAATTTCAAAACTGGCCACAGTGGAATTGTTATGAATTAATATGCATTTAGTTTGTGTTGAACTAGAATCACTAGGAAAAGGGTGTATTTTTGAAAAATACAAGGATTAATAATGCAGCAACAGTACCTCTACTTGCACTGACTCTATGTGCGTCTCTATCTCTGCTTCTCTGCATTCATCTACCTCGTGCTTGATTCTTTTAATAGCATGGAAAAGCTTTCTCTGCAACACACACACACACACACACACACACACACACACACACACACACACACACACACACACATGGGAGACAGAGAATTGGAGAAAAAATGCACATGGAATAGAAATGTTACTGATTTAAAAAACTTCAAACTGAGTTTCTTTGCCCATAAAATATATGAACTTTCAAATAAATACATTCACATTAGGAGAGACAATGTGTCCTGTGTCAGCTGTTCTTAATGCAGCAGGTGAACAACATAAAACATGGAGTTTACCTTTTCATCACTGAGAAGGCCTTCGTTGCAGTTGTTGGTGTCTTTGGTGTGGTTTTCGTACATTCCAGATTCTTCAAATTGGAAAAAACAGAAATCGGGAAGACTCTTGAGAAAAGTGCAATAAAAGTGATGGCAGGAGTAAGAGGGAGGGACAAATTTGAGGACACAACAATGCGGAGAAGGACAAGGGGAGGAAGAGAGAGAGCGAGAGAGAGATAAAACACACATGCCAGCACGATGAGAACAACAGTCATTGTACACACTAATAAAGCAAACAAGGACGTACATCCAAGCAGCAAATTAACAGAAGAAATTGTATTGACAGGCACAGATCAGTGTCCACAGCCTGACTTGAGAATATATGGATCCATTAAAAGTAGAGGAGAGAGAGGAGGGGTGGAAGGGAGGCAGATGACTTTAGCTGCCAGGAGGGCGTGCTGGCTGGCTGTTTGGCCGGCAGCACAACGATTTATGGCAGTCGACACAGAAGAGTCTAAGAGTCCAGAAGGTCTGGCTATGGGTGTGTGCACTGAGGCATGCATTACTCATCTGCAAATGTTCCTCATCTATAATTCACAGTGCTGGGTCGTAGCAAGTCACTGTGCTGAGCTGGGGTTGAACTGCAAACTCTGTGCACGACAGTATTCTGAGAGGATGATTCAATAAAATACAAAAGCTCACTGCAAGAAGTCATGGAAGCATGCGCAGCAATTCCTGACTGAGGATCAAAGCAGCTGTAAATCAATGTTGGCTATTTAAAATGAATGAACTGTCTTTTAGTTTTCAGGAATATGTCCATACATTACAGTGTTACTGCCAGATAAAGGCACAAATATGTATATGGAACATTTTCAAATGTGATTGTCACTCTTAAAGATGCAAAAAGAAAAAGGTTCCAAAAAGGCATTGGAATGTTTGCTATTATCTGTGTTTATACATTCAAAAAAATGAAAACAGATCCTGCGTCATTACTATTGTGTAGGCGTTTAAGTGTCTGAGACAGTTTTGTGGAGCAGTAAAGTCACCTCCCACGCCAGACCTGCAAGTCCAGGAGGGAGAGATACCACTAGATGGAAGCAGATCAACTACTGAGCTCACCGAATAGGACACGAAGAACAACACCTCACTGAAGTGGTATTTCAGGAGTGCTGGGAACGAGGCAGAGGACAAAGAGCAAGGTTAGGTTTGGTTAGGTTTGGCTGTTGGCAAAAGATATGCAGCATACTTGGAGGTTATTACTGTAGTTGTTCTAGAGGCTCTGCCTTAATAAACACCACCGACACACACTTGCTGTTTGTGTTTTTATTGTTGTGCTTTGTTTTGTCTGTCTCGTTTCGTCTTTATTCCTTTTTCGGTTTATTCTTGTGTATTTTAATAAGTACGAACAAGAAAGGCAACGTGTTCAAGAAGATTTCAGGAAGGCTGGAATTTGGGATCTTAATATTTAAAAAAACGAAACATGAATGAACCTATCAAGCGGAGCAAACAGTGGAATGTATTGTATTTGATCAAACAAATCATCCAAACGGGATTAGTGAGTATATGTGATTTAATCAGTGGTCCACATGAGGAACAGAAGGTGGCGGTAATGCGCCTAATACACTGACTGCCATTAAAACTCAAGAAGAAGAAGAAAACAACGACGGAAGTAAAGAAGAGCATGTCGAACAGACAGACTCAAACAAGAGGTACCACTCGGGGTTCAAGGATAAAATAAACTTGTAAAACACCCAAAGCATGTATTTATATGACATGCATATTTTAAATAAATCCAGTTGTATATGTTTGGAGGCCTGTGAGACCAGCAGCTCTGTCTTTAGTGAGCTAGCTACGAAAGCTAACGTGTAGCTTAGCATACAGTTACCTTCGTATATATTATGTCGCTGTTGCTGAACTGACTTTCAGGATATAGTTAACTTCAACTGTAACAACTGCAGCAGACGGTAGATTCCAGTGTTTCATCACTCGTGTTTTATTCCAGAAATGAACGGTCAAGCGGACGTTGAAGTTGACTTCAAGCGGAAATACAAAAATCTCAAACGAAAATTGAAATTTCTTGTTTATGTGAGTACAACCATTCTGAGTCTCGAGCATCGTCGCTCAGTACTTTACTAACACACGCACGCGCCTCGTCATCTGCACTGATGTGGTGTTTGGTTTTATTTTCCTAGGAGCAGGAATGCTTTCAGGAGGAGCTGAGGAGAGCACAGAGAAAACTTCTCAAAGTCTCCAGGGATAAAAGGTGAGGTCACATGAACACGTGTGGATGTTGAACAATATGTGCGTTCAGTAAACAACTAAGTCATTCACTTGTTTTCTAGCTTCCTTCTGGACAGACTGCTGCAGTATGAGAGGGTAGATGAAGACTCCTCAGGTAGTTATTACACCTCATCCTAAAGACTTCAACTATTGGGTTGTTATTACTGTGACAAACTGTCATTTCTATCTTCAGAGTTGGTTTAGGTTTCCTTGTGTTCTGCTGCAGATTCAGAAGCAACAGTTTCCTCAGACAACAGTGAAGGAGAAGGCCCCAGGGAGAGGGAGAGGGAACGAGACGGAGCGAAAAAGTAAGTCAGGCATTTTAACATACCATTCATGATATCAAACCCACTGGCTCCGGGTAACTTTTGAGTGACATTTCCTGTTTCCATGCTTGGAATTAGTGCGTCTGTTATTTTCATGGCCACACTAAAACATGAGGCGGACATTTTCAGATTTATGCGCTCCGAAAAACATTTTAGAAAACCTCAGTTTTTGGATTTAGTGTAGACGGGAGGCTAAAACATAGCAATAATAAAAGTAATAGGTTTTGAATTAAGCCAGCTTGGTGTAACCCCTTGAACCAAATGGAACAATGTGGGGATTTTGAGCTCTGAATGCTCTCGTGGCCACACCGAGTTTCTGTTCATTTCTCTCGTACTCTTTTTCAGGCGACGAAGTAGTCCTGGAGCGTGTCTTCCCTCATCTTCCTCCCCTCATCTCTCCCTGCTTTCCCGGCCTGGTGTAAATCCCCTTCAGTCATCAGGCTCTGGACCCTACCTCAACGCCGTGAGTTTCCATCTCCCTTTCTTTTCTCTTAACCAGCAACAGTTACATTAGTGTCATCTCCTCGTCATCATGTTTTGATTTATTTGGCGTTGTTTATATAATTTGATTCTTTTGTTATTTTATCCATGAGTCTGTTTTATCTCTTCATTTCTTTTGTTTGATGCTTAAAATAGCTTCACTGTCCTTGCATTGTTCATTCTACTGTGTTTTTTGTGTGTGTGTGTGTGTGTGTGTGTGTGTGT
>NW_022280043.1:6016778-6041683 GCF_004355925.1 Anarrhichthys ocellatus
TGTCTTGTAAATGGCTTATTTCTGTGTGTTTTGTGTGGTCATTTGGCAATTTGGGGCCTGCATGTGTGTTGGGCAGATGCCCTTCCCACCAGAGTATTTGGCTCCGCCAGCTGAACGAATGAAGAAAGAGAGAAAAACAAAGATGCCTAAAAACAAGAGAGACACAACGGGGAAGGTGAGAGAGAAAAGGGGAAAATAAGGTGTTCCAGTAGGTTATATTTTGGTTACAGCATATTTACATAAGAAAGAGGAAGTAATATGTGACTTTTATGTACTTAGAGAGTCCTAAAATCTTTACTCAACTTTATTTAATATTACCTGTGATAATGACATTTCAGGACACTGATGTTCAGTCCCCTCAGACATTAGAGTCTGCTGAAATGACCCTCTGGTCTGTGAGTTTATGTACATGCTACATGCTTATCTGTAGTGCAGCCATCCATCCATACCCCTCCTTCCTTCATCACATCTCCCATCCTTTTGCCATTCCTGACATGTTTGCTTTATTTCAAATTCCTCTCAGGTTGTTGCCCCATTAGCAGCTAATTACCCATCAGCCCCTGCGGTCCCTCCGGCAGCCAGCGGCCCCTTCAGCTGGGTTCCCAGACAGATGCTCAGTGGCGACGCAGCTGAGGAGGAGGGAGAGAGCGATGGAGACAGCGACAGAGGAGATGAAGACAGAGGGGAGGGAGACGAGGCCGAACTGGTCATTGACCTCCCGAATGAGTGAGAGCCGGTGTGTGTTTTAGATGTATTTATAAAAGGGATGGAAGGTTTGTACATCTGTGTGTGTGTGAGAGCAAAAGACAGAATGTGACAAAGTATTTTCCGAATTGAGTAGCGCATTACCTATTATCAAAATAAAAAGGAGGGCCAAGCTCCCCCCCTGTGGACTTTTGCTTAATTGCAATATCACTTTAAAATATTTCCCAGATGAATGTGGTTTTCCAAAATGAGAAATTAAGAAATAAATCTGTGACAAAATAAGCATTTGTAAGCTTTAAGAAAAATCCACTGCCACTGGAATAACAGGATACTTTGCTTTTTAAGCTGTTTCAAGCTGGCAGCTGATTATCTTTTGTCAAGCGATCCATAAACTGTGACTACAGCTAGGTGGGTCCTGCAGAAAGACAGCTTCTGTTTGTCTGTTTTTGCATTGTCCAAACACCATCTCACACTTGGAATTGCATTAAAACTGCAGTCCGTTAAAGCTGTTTTAGTTTGATATTTTTCAAATCTTACGTCGTCTTTGCTCGTTACAAGCAGTTTTGTCATTTGAACTTCTAAAATCAAAGCTACGTCATGTTAATTAATATGTATTATATTTGCACCTATCAAATTGTGTGTGTGTGTGTGTGTCAGAGAATACAATGTCAAATGTTATCATTTCAGATCACTAAAAGTTTTTGTTTCAAGTTGAAATGGTGTCTGGTTTCATTCACAGATTCTGCTGACAACATGCTTACACAGGCTATATTGTTGCTGTATGCTTGTTTAAAATTTCATCGCACCATTTAAGATGCAGCGTTGTATACTTTGGCCCCACCCAAAGCATCACACCCTAAAAATCATTCCAGAGCTACAGTCAGTCACTGAGGTATGCTGTGGTCTTTGTGAACACTCATGTTTAGGGCATGTGTACTGACAACATTCACCGAACTAACGCTATGAATGAGGAAAGCTCGTGTATACGTAGTTCATGTTGGTTATTGCGCTTGATCTCTGCATGCTTGGTCTCTGCTTCTCTTCATAGAAGCCCTGGGGTACATTTGGCTCATATTTGCCATAATTAAGCAACATGAAGGCAGCGTGGCTGGACTCCACTTCTTCTAGAGGTCAAAAAGAGAGCTAGATACATTTTGCTTCACGCTGACTAATGCTCTTGTAAAGAACAATCGGTGCCAACATCGTGTCTCGACAGGCGTGTTTCTAATATCAAGTAAAGCGAGCTTGCAAGGCATGACGGAGAGTGTGTTTTGCCTGGCAGGTTAAATGAAGAACGGCTGTACTCTGGGTGAAACGATGACCCGTGGTTTTGACACTGTCAGGATTAAGCCTTAATGAGGGATTCATGAACTGACATTGTTAAATTTAGAGCTCAGTCGCCCACATTTTACCTGGGGTTTCAAGTGTGACGTCCTGCTTGATATGGGCGTATTTTAAAGCAACATTTTTGACTTGGTACATAATCTGCTCTTTAAGGAATGTGTTTTGACAAGAATAATGGACAGCAAGAGTTTGTCATTCAAGGGACTTGGCTTGTACAACGACCATTGTTTCGGAATGCAGACTTACAGGTAATTGACAGCTTTCGATGGGTGTGTGCTCGGCTTGTGTACCTAGCAGCAATGGGAGTTAAAGGTGTAACCATAGAGTGTTGAAGAGGGAGGGGGCTGAAGTGGAGGTACAGCCAGAGGGAGAGTCAAAGAGGGTGGAACTGACAGAGGGGGCGAGGTTGTCAGTGAAAGGGAAATGAAGGAGTAAGCAAGATTGTGCCTGCAACACAGATTCACTGAGAGTACAGCTGACTTTAAAAGAAGGCAGACATGGTTGGAAGCAAACTGGAGGAGAGAACAAGGAGCGACTAGGAAAACCACAAGACATCAGCAGCCAACCTTGGCCACCTTATCTTTTCCATCTATATACGGAAACCACTGGATTATTTATAAGCCTCTCCCTCTTGCTGTGTGTGTGTGTGTGTGTGAGAGAGTGTGAGAGAGAGGGATTGTGCTGCGCTCACCCCCAACATGCTGTGTCCTACTGCCGTCAGTGCAGCTGCTGCGGCTGTCTGGCTGCTGGCTGTGCTGGGCCCGGGCCTGTCTCTTCCAGCTGAGGACAACTCGGAGCCAGACGTCAGCCTCTGCACCCACTGCTTCTACAGACAGACGCCTCCTCAGGGAGCCTCTTCTGCAGGGTTGCTCTGCCACAGCCTGCCTGGGGGACAGGCATTCGCCACTCTGTCCAAACCGACCTGTGACACCGCCGTCTTCTCTGCCTTCCATCTCAGCCCCGGATGGACAGAGAAGGAGGGGGAAGAGCTCGTGGTAAGGACGCATCTATCTATCTGCCCTCTGTTTTTCAATGTACAAAATCACAGATTGGTGTTCCAGCATACAAGCAGCAAATCATTGGTGAAAGTAACTCAGTACATTTTCTTAAGCACAGTTTTGAGGTACTTAGCTTGAGTATTTCCATTCTATGTTACTTTGTGCTTCTACTCAATGGAAATATTGTACTTTTCAATCCAGTACAGTTACTACTTGCTTTTCAGATAGCGTTACATAATAAATATGATATGCTAATTCATTAAAATACATTGTAAAAGATGATACCATTGGCCTATGATGCCTTTGACATTTCACAAAAAGCGATGATTATAAAAAGAAGTGAAGAAAATGAATAAATACTCAATATTTGTGTAACAAAAATGAGTTTTGTTCTTTTCTTCTACCTCATTAATCATCTGACAACCCCTCAGATTTGTTCCTCCTGCCAGCATGTTATTTATTCCTGTGATTAACTACAGAACAAGTACTTTCACTTGTGATACTTGAAGTATATTTAGTGGCAAATACTTTGATGATATACTGTATATATATATTGTTGTCATGTAAAATGTCTGAATACATCTTCCACCATTGCACGAAACATTGTAAACAGCCACCTCTCGCAATTCACTGCAAGTCCCTGCATTTGAAAACTGAGTATACGAAAGTTCAAAACAGATGAGGGCATTTGTATGTTGCACATGTTATATAGATGTATTTAATACTACATTTAATAACTTCAAGAATAACTTCTGAACAATTTAAATCAATTAAATAGAATGATGTGATTCATATTTGAAAATACATAGTGAAGTATCTGAAGGTAATAGACTGACTGGGTAATGATTAGTTTACGCTTGCATACAGTAGATCCTGATGCAGTCATACTTTAACACGTGGTTCTGTTTTTTATTTTTATTGCCAGGAGGAAGAAGAAAACATTAAAGTGGCAGTACCAGCCCTTCTCAGAGGAGGCGGGGATCCGTCTCATCACGTCTCGCCCACAGACTCCCCGCTTCAACACTGGGACTCAACAGTCACAACACTGGTCCAGTCAAGCATCTCTCCCCAGTGCAGCACTTTAGGGGGCGATCTCTACATCCTGACCGGGGTAGGGGGTCTCAGGGATGGAGACGGGGAGTGTCAGACAACGCCGCTGTGGTCTGCAGTGTGCTGCACTGTCCCAGAGGGGAAGAGTGGCTTCAGTATGGGGTTAATCAGAGAGACAGGGGGAGGGGAGAGGCAAGTGAGCGTGAAGGAGCTGGAGGAGATTCTCGGAGTGGCAGAGCTGTTCTCAGAGGGCTGTGGAGTAGCAGATGGGGAGACTGTTGGAATCAGAGTAGGTCTTCACAGTGAGGGGCTCCCTGGGAACATAGAAAAGCTGCATGCAGATCTTACTGGTGAAAACACAGGAGCTAAAGATGTAGATTCAAACACTGGTCGAGCCACTGAAGGAGAGGAGGTTGGTTCAGGTGCCACTAAAGGAGAGGAGGTTGGTTCAGGTGCCACTGAAGGAGAAGAGGTCGGTTTAGGTGCCACTAAAGGAGAGGAGGTTGGTTCAGGTGCCACTAAAGGAGAGGAGGTTGGTTCAGGTGCCACTAAAGGAGAGGAGGTTGGTTCAGATGCCACTAAAGGAGAGGAGGTTGGTTCAGAGGTCACCAAAGGAGAGGAGGTTGGTTCAGGTGCCACTGAAGGAATCAATCAGCGTGATGTGACACATTCAAGAGCTGTCAGATCAGGGTCTCCTGAGTCCTCAGCTGACTATGAAACTGCGGATGAACAAGAGACAGACACAAATTCCAGCAGCACTCTGATGTACGTCCTCTCCACCACCTTGTCCATCCTCAAAGTGCCGCTGCAGCCGGTGTTCTCCACTGTCACTAAGTTACCTGGACAGGTAAAACAAGTTACTGAACCCTTTAGACATTGTTGTATTTTATGTTATTCAAAATAAAGGGCTACTCCAGCAATTACACTACCATTAGGCTAACATGGGACTGGTTGAAATTGATGCACATTACACTTCCCAAAATGCAACGGTATACAGCATACACACCCCAGTTTGTAACACAGGCCTTCTGCTACAAATTTGTAGACTGCAAGGCCAAGCCTGAGGACATCATCGGGGTATTTTTGTTAGACTTTAGACGTCTCATCCAGAGCAACAGAAGACATTAAACAACTGTTTCCACAGACTCCTCATCACAAGTTTAGTAAACCATGTGTAGAACCGGGTAATTTGACAAATTAAATGAATTAAAATAAGAGGGAAAGGGGCAAAAGACAACAGGACATAGAAGGAATTACTAATCATAACTTGTTTCTGCATTCAAGTCTTATTTTTGTTACAAGAGACCAATCTTCCAAGACTTTATGAAATAAAACATGGAGATGTTTAGTGTAGTTAATTTGGAGAGAAAAAAAAATCAGTTTTAACATGTTCAGCTTCAGTGTCGTTTCATAAATCTCCCTATTCCACTACTCTCCTCCCAGAGACTGGAATAAGGTTTGGCCGGCAGGTGTTAAATCATTACATGCCTTCCGGTCATTCTGTCATTCTGTCATTTTGTTATTCACACATTTTGATCTGACATGTTTGTCTTTTGACTCAGGTGATGGACGTTCTTCAGGAAGACCTTGGGGTTCTGTCTGCACTTCCTGGCGAAACCTTCTCCCTCTTCCACCTCTTGACTTCTGACCTCTTGTCTTGGTCCGGCTCAGCTGGAGAAATGCTACTGGGTATCGGGGAGAACTGCTGCTCCAGCATCTACTACTGCTCCTCCTCCATACTGGGGGCCCTGCTGAACAGCTGCCACACTGGGGTCACTGGCATGGGGACCCTGGCTGGAGACACAGTGGGGATATTTGGCGATGCGTTCGATAATGCTTGGTGGGTGACCAAGTTTTTCGGAGGCCGGCTGTGGGAGCAGAGCGAGGGTTACGTAGGAACGGTGGCGTCAGAGATGGGGGGTCAGGCGAAAGCTTTCGGTGGCGGGTTGGGGAGGCTGGTGTGGAGAAGTGGAAGTGGGTTAGTTAATGTGTTTAGAATCGGAGGGGGTTTAATAATGGGGATGGTGGATGTGGTCTTTGGTGCGGGGAAATTGGCTTTTGAGCATGAGTTTAAAGTGGAACAAAAGTCCACATGAAGTCATAGTGACAAACTTTTTTTTTTTTCTCCAGTTTTGGTTTGTGAATTTTTTTAGCACGTGGAAAAAGGGGGGGACTATTTCAGTTGGATGTAATTTGAAGCTCAGTTGTTACGATAAGGATAGCTATACGTTTCTGAATCACATTTCTTACATGTAGGTCTTACACTTCACTGTGGCTGGCTGTCCAAATAATCTGCTGCTGGGATAAGTGACCCAACTGATTCAAAAAAAAACACTGTGCACAAGGCTTTTGGATGTAATTATTCAAAACAATTATTGTATGATAGTTGTTATGATAAATGTTTGCTTACATGTACATTTTAATAAAAGAGGATGCTGGCATACTGTTTGTGTCTTTGTTCTGTCCTTTTCTTTCCAATGCTCATGGTAACACACACTAATATAATAACATATTTCTATTAATGAAGTCAAAACCTTCCAAATATAAAACATAAATACAGATATACCTCAATAACATTTAGAGGTAATCTACTTTACTTGGGTGGTTCCATTCAATTATACTTTCCTTTTATATTCCTCTACATTTCAGGGGAAATATCGACTCCATTTAACTACCTACTGAAAGAGTAGGTAGTTATTTTGTAGATAAAACATATGTGAAGTTTATGAATTATCTATTGTTATAGATGAAACTACTAAGCGGCTATATACAAACGAGTAAAAATCAGCTCCAGCTCAACCAGCAAAGCATTGAATGTGAAAGCATCAGTGCTTATAATCCAATAATGTAATAAAGATGATATAATAGTTTAACTCGCTCAAAGAGTCCTGTCTGCACCGTGAGTGATTTTACTTCTGATACTCTTCTTCTTACTTAGGACTTTTATTATAGTAACACTTAATGCAGGATTTTTACTTTTATTTCCAAACTGTTTTATTGCTAGGAAAATAACTAATGATACCAATTTAGTTAAGTATTACTGGAGTTATTTTTTAGGTTCTCCTACTTAATTTTGGTACATGTAGTTTATGATACTGTCGGCTTCTTCTCCACTACTTTTCAGGCTAAAGTTTTGTACTTTATACTTCAGATCAAGATTTTACATGCAAATTACATTCATTTATAAATTGGCTGCAGCTCGATGAGCCACGACATTATTCTTTTATTTTGCTAATGAAATAGTAGTCATAATTAATATAATAGGTATTATAGTATAACACTCAATTCTGCATATGATGATGACACTTAAGTACTTTTATTTAACTCTGACTGTAACTTTGTCAAATTGTGATTTTAATGCTTTGACTTCATTCTTTAAATATTTGTTTATTTTTTTCACCACAGGTTGTTGGATATTTTTTTTTAATCATGATTAAAAATAAAACATTTTACATTTTACAGACTTCCGGTTTGCGGCGGACGCAGCGGATCAAACCCGGAACACGTTGCTAGTTGCATCAGACAACAGCGAGTAGGCGAGGATTCATGTGCCTCTGCTGTGTAAGCTGACGGCTCTTTCTGTTTCACTTACAGGTAAGGATAACTTCCTGCAAAAAAATGCGAATAACACGCCACAGGTTCAATAAACACCAACTTAAAAAAACAGTTTAAGAAACTCGCTACGAACGTGAACACATGTGAAGCTCGGGATGCGTTCACAGAAACTGGAGTTTGTCTGATTAGCTAAAGCTAACTAGCCTGTTTGGCATGACTTTTTGTCAGCCTTTGACCGGTGGCAGAGATGAGATTTCTTTGTGCAGAAAGTGAAACACACCAGCTAACACAGCTATCGTGTCAGACACTTCTACACGATGATGTAGACTAGTATAAGATGCTAAACAATGTTTTAAATACGTTTAAACCGGTTTATTAACGCTAGAAGTTTCGTTTCCCTGGTTAACCTGACTGCAGACGACACACTGTTGAACTGGTATGAAACAAACAAACACCCACTCCACCATCTTCAGCCAGATAAAGAATGTCTTTGATAGCATAACTTGTTTGGTAAACTGAAAGCAGCAAGTGAATAACACATCAAAACCAGTTCACGATGTACTCAATGTCTGTGTGTCTCTCCCAGAGATGGCCGCTCTCTTCGTGTCCCCTCACCCCGATGACTTCAGGAGCCTCCTGGCTCTCATAGCTGCAGAGTTTGGTTCCTCCCGCCTGCAGACTCTCACAGAGGACCCTCCCGCGTCCCTGAATGCCCGCTCCAGACCGACCCTGGTGCTGGACGCTCGGGACGGTGGCACCGTCCTGAGCGGGTCCAGCACTGTGGCCTGGTACCTGGCTGACCAGGGGAAGAGAGCTGGTGTGGATGCAAAGCAGCAGAGCCAGGTGTGGCAGTGGCTCAGCTTTGCAGACAACGAACTCACCCCGGTGTCCTGCGCTGTGGTCTTCCCTCTGATGGGGATGGTGGGAGTGGATAAGAAGGTGAGACCAATCGTACAACATGCTTTCTTGGACGTGTGTGTGGTTTCTCTTATCATGTGAGGGTTTTATTCTAAAAACGACTTGTGCGTTCTCAGCTCCAGCAGAGTTCCCGCGCTGAGTTGATCCGTGTTCTGAAGGTTCTCGATAAAGCCCTGGAACCGAGAACCTTCCTGGTGGGGGAGAGCATCACCCTGGCTGATATGGCTGTAGCTACAGCTGTTCTTCTCCCTTTTAAATATGTACGTATGTGGTGCAACCTGTATGTCTCTCAGCATGTTTCTACGATGAACACTTTAGTGCTGGGAAATCTCCTATCAGTCAACTCTTTATCTGATTTTTTTTTTTTCTATTTTATTTTAGGTGTTGGAGCCATCGGACAGGAAGGTCTTGACCAATGTTACGAGGTGGTTCACAACCTGCTCGAATCAGCCACAGTTCCTGAAGGTGTTGGGGAAGATCACGCTTTGTGAGAAGATGGTGCCAGTTACACCGAATGCAAACCCTCCAGCTAATGCCGGAGCTGCTGATGCCGGAGCTGCTAATGCCGGAGCTGCTGATGCCGGAGCTGCTAATGCCAGAGCTGCTAATGCCGGAGCTGCTAATGCCGGAGCTGCTGGTGATCCTGCTGATGCCACAGCTAACGGTCAGGGAGTCTTCTGCCACAGTTCATGAATACTTCTTTTTTTGTGGAAACATCATTCTGATTCTCTTCATGTTTCCTCCTACAGGCCCACCAAAGACAGAAGCACAGCTGAAGAAGGATGCTAAGAAGAGAGAAAAGTTGGAAAAGTTCCAGCAGAAGAAGGAAATGGAGGCAAAGAAAAAGACTCAGCCGTCAACAGAGGTACGGATACTGAACCTCTTCAAATAGAAGGTCTTGTAAGACATGGGTGCAGCTTTGAGAACCTATACATGGTTTATTTCATGTGTTCTGCTTTCTTCTCTGTTAGAAAAAGGCCAAACCGGAGAAGAAGGAGTTGGGAGTGATCTCATACACTGTCCCCACTGCCCCTGGGGAGAAAAAAGGTGATTGATCAGTGTGGGTGGGAGTGTTTTCTCTCGTCACAAAAGGTGGAGTCATGAGTGACCATACGTGGTGTTGTAGCTTTCCCCATTCATAGCAAAGGGTGAGGGGCTACCCTGCACGGCAGCTGGATTCTTGCAATATCCTAAGATGACATGAGAATCGCACGCAAATCCATCGAGTCAGGCTTCATGTATGCGTTTGTGACCGAGCCACAGTGGTTCAAACCAATCGGCATCCTGTGAGGAGTTACCTGCAGCTAAGGAGAAGTTTAGGTGTGATGCGACACAGAGAGGCGTTTAAAACAACAATGATGGCTCCTTAAGAGGTTAACGTAGACGCTGCAACAGCATCAGTTACATCAGAACTAGAAGTTCTGGATTTTCTTCATTGAAAGAAGTGCAAAGATCGACATTGAAGGTTTTTCTTGATTTAAAAAAAACATGTTTTCGCTCTTCTACTTTGCAAGAGTTTGATTGACAGATGGTTCATCCAATCACCTGCCAAGTGACATCCCTGTGTTCCCTACATAACATGTATAGTTTTGTCAGTTTATTGTGACTATCTCCAGGTCCATATGTCAACCCTCCCTCTCTTTCTCTTCTGGTGTAAGATGTCATCAGCCCGCTTCCCGACTCCTATAGTCCTGAGTATGTGGAGGCTGCCTGGTATCCATGGTGGGAGAAGCAGGGATTCTTCAAGCCGGAGTACGGGGTAAAGAAGTCCTATCTTCATACGACAGAAAATGTCATATTTGTTAGTTATCATTTCAGTCTGCAATAACACGTCTGTCTCTGCAGAGGGAGAGTATCAGCGACAAGAACCCCCGCGGTGTCTTCATGATGTGTATCCCTCCACCCAATGTGACGGGATCACTCCACCTGGGCCACGCCCTCACCAACGCCATTCAGGATTCTCTGACCAGATGGTAACTTTTTGTTTCTTTTCTGTTTCTATTTCATTTAAATTGTGTTGTTATCAAGACCATGTGATTGAATTGGTGTGCTTCCTTCTGTCCGTCCAGGCACAGGATGCGAGGTGAAACCACCTTGTGGAACCCGGGCTGTGATCACGCCGGTATCGCCACACAGGTGGTGGTGGAAAAAAAGGTGATGAGAGAGAGGGGCATGAGCCGTCACGATCTGGGCCGGGAAAACTTCATCCAGGAAATCTGGAATTGGAAGAACGAGTGAGTGAAGGAAGAAGTAGAAAGGAGGAGATGTGAACCTGGTTTAATACTAGAATAAAGAACACTGTAATAACTTAGTCCCTTTGTCTTTTCAGGAAGGGAGACCGTATCTACCACCAGCTGAAGAAGCTGGGCTCCTCTCTGGACTGGGACAGAGCCTGCTTCACTATGGACGAAGTGAGTATTCTGAAATCCCTGAACTAATATGAATACAACCTGAATTTCTAATTTTCATGTCTATATTTCTCTGTCCAGAAACTTTCCTACTCAGTCCAGGAGGCCTTTATCCGCATGCATGAGGAGGGAGTGATCTACAGGAGCAAGCGTCTGGTCAACTGGTCCTGCACACTAAACTCTGCCATCTCTGACATAGAGGCAAGTATGCATCCTATTAGAAGTCACAAAAGTCACTCTACTTGTTTCTATTCTTTTTATTATTTAATTTGAGGGTTTTACACATTGGTTGAGATTTAATCAAAAATACTAAAATTGTGTGTTAAAATACTTGGATTGAAAGTGCATGTATCTATGAACCTATATTAACACTCATTACTCGGGCTGCCTATCAAACAACAAAACTCTTGAGTACTGAAAACTGATTGTTTTCGATTCTCTGATTTATATTCTTTGATCAGATATTTGCAGATGTAAACTCTATTTTAAAATGTATCTTGTATTTCATCCAGGCAAATAGTATTGAGTGGCTGTTTAATAAGACTATTTTAAATGCTGATGCATTTGAGAAGTTTGACAACGGTTGTTACTCCAGAAGTTAGATTTTGGGGGCATCTTGGTGGCCTAAGGGCTAAAATGTGTAATACAAAAGCCACAGCGTAAGCGGTTCGAGTCCAGCAGGGAACACTTTTTGCATGTCATCCTCCTCCCTCTTCCCGTGTTTTCTTGTCCGGCTCTCGACTGCTTACCAAAAATAATCATTTTAGAAAAGGAGAAGATATATTTAAATTTTTTTAGACTTAAGTGTGATTTTTGGTATTTTGGCAAATGATGTCAAATGTTTTGTCCACCAGTCCCCAGCCTTACTTTGTTAACCCTGTTATAAGGCTGTGATGGTGATCCAAAGTGCTGATCCATGCTGTGCTCTCTTGATTACATCGTTTGGTTGGTTTGCAGGTGGATAAGAAGGAGCTCACTGGCAGGACTCTGTTGCCTGTCCCTGGCTACAAAGAGAAAGTGGAGTTCGGAGTGATGGTGTCTTTCGCCTACAAGGTGGACGGGTCAGGTATGTGAGCTCATAGGGAGCAGAATATCTTCTGCAAAGACACATTGTGCCACTTCAGTAATAGCTTTTTATTTAAGCATCTCTTTCTCTTTCTTAGACGAGGAAGTGATTGTGGCAACAACTCGTATTGAGACAATGTTGGGAGACACCGCTGTAGCCGTCCACCCTGCCGACTCCAGATATCAGCATCTGAAGGGCAAAGTGGTGCTGCACCCCTTCTGTGACCGCAAGATGCCGATTGTCTTCGATGACTTTGTGGACATGAGCTTTGGAACAGGTAGGCATGGTTACAGGAAGCCTGCATTGTGCTGAGAATAAGTAATAATAACATGTCGTTAAGCCAGGCCACTTTCCTTATTATGGCTGTTCTCTTTCTCTTTCTCTCTTTCCTTATTATGGCTGTTCTCTTTCTCTCTCTCTTGTGTGTGTGTGTGTGTGTTCTCCTGTGTCTCTCTCTCTCTGTCTCTCGTGTGTGTGTGTGTGTTTTCTCCTGTCCCTCTGCACCATTTTCTGTGCAGGTGCTGTCAAAATCACCCCGGCTCATGACCATAATGACTACGAGGTTGGAGAGAGACACAATCTGGCCTTCATCAACATTTTGGATGAAAATGGCCTGCTCATTAATGTGCCTCCTCCCTTCCTGGTATAGTGTCTCATTATCATCCCCCCCCCCCCCCCCCTGCAGTTTGTGCATTTTCGCCGTGGCACTAAAAGTCAGGCTTGTTCACAGTGTGCATGGTGTAGCACTTTTATGTCTCAATTTTTCTTTTTTTTCTCTTCCCCCAGGGCGTGAAGCGTTTCGAGGCCAGGAAGACAGTGCTGCAGGCTCTCAAGGACAGAGGCCAGTTTAAAGAGATCAAAGACAACCCCATGGTTGTCCCTGTCTGCAGGTAAAGTGCGGTCCATGTGCGCACAAGTAGAACACAAGTTATTCGTGTTTTTAGATCTTTTCATCTTACTCGGGGGTCATCCTTAAAGCCGCGTTACGAATCTACTCTTATCAGTCGTTCAAAGGACATCGTGGAGCCGCTGCTGAAGCCGCAGTGGTACGTAAGCTGCGCGGAAATGGGCAAGCAGGCCGCAGACGTAGTCAGAGAGGGACAGCTCAAAATCATCCCCGATCACCACCTCAAGACGTGGTTCAACTGGATGGACAACATCCGGTAATTATCCTTTTATTTTAAATGTGTTGATATTGATTGATTTTGCACAATAAAGTGTGGAGTGAGTTTCATGTTTCATCCGTCTTCCTCTCAGGGACTGGTGTATCTCGCGGCAGTTGTGGTGGGGTCACCGTATTCCTGCGTACTTCATCACCGTTGACGATGCCGCCGTGAAACCGGGAGAGGTAAGCTGATGTCCGTCACTATCGTCAAGGTCCGGAGGCTTTTAGATAAAAGTTTTGTGCGATGTTATTCCACCATTTTCTTTCTTTTATCTACTTTTTGTTTTGTCTCTAGGACATGGATGGTCATTACTGGGTGAGTGGGAAATCGGAGGAGGAGGCCAGAGAGAAGGCAGCAAAACGCTTCAATGTGTCCGCTGACAAAATAACCCTCAGACAAGGTAAGATTTAACACTTTCTAATGAAGCAGTCTCACTACCACAACCCTTGTGAAGGTTATCTAATCAGTTCATGTGTTGCTACTACACAGATCGACCTAATGTAATTAATTCTACTCCATATTCATACGCGTTACGTCATTTCTGTCCCTGTTTTTCAGATGAGGATGTTCTGGACACTTGGTTCTCGTCTGGCGTTTTCCCCTTCTCCATCTTCGGATGGCCTAATGAGGTAAAGGACTGAGGTCAACCACCTTCCTTCTCACACAAATGTCATTTCTTTGCAGTAGATAGTAAAGTTATCTTCTGCAGTAGAAACACTGCTCTAAAACAGAAAATATATAATAATAATAATAATATACTGGAAATGCTGCCACCCAAATTACGAGTACTTTTACTTGTAAAATATGACTTTTAAACATAGTTTTGTTTATGCGTTTCCATCCATAATGTTGCTATTTACCATCTCGCTTCAGACCGAGGACCTGAATGTGTTCTACCCTGGCACCTTGCTGGAGACGGGCCATGACATCCTGTTCTTCTGGGTTGCTCGTATGGTGATGATGGGCCTCAAACTGACCGGCAAGCTGCCCTTCAAAGAGGTGAGACCAATCAAAACGGCCAGAACCAGGACCGTAACACAACAGGGGTGGGATTCTAGTGTTATTAGCTGGACGTGACTAAGTAATGATCATGCTTCTCTTCCAGGTCTATCTGCATGCAGTGGTGAGGGACGCCCACGGGAGGAAGATGAGCAAATCTCTGGGCAACGTCATTGACCCTCTGGACGTCATTACAGGGATCTCCCTCGAGGTAAAGCCTAATCACATTGTGATGCTTGTTCAGATACACGCAGACATTCAGTCTTTCCTCTCTCCCATTTGGGTTGTCTTTTACATGGTCACCCCACACACATTGCTCCCCCGAGGCTCATATTCTTGTAAGATTTATTAAGCACCCCTTTCTGCTTCCAACAAGCTTTTATTGAGGCCATCAATCTCTTCACCAGCTGGGCGGAAACATGCTCAGTCAGAGGAGGCACATCTGTCCTCTAGAGGGCACTGAAGGACTTGTAGTAAACTTTACTTTGCCCTTAATAATAAAACCCTTTTTCTCTTTCCTACCTTTCTAAACATCAAGCAGTTGAAAGGATGAAATCATCATTCTTTTTTTAGTGGTGACATCCCGACTTATTTCCCATCCCCTTACCCTCTAGGGTCTTCATGCCCTGTTGATGGACAGCAACTTGGATCCTGTGGAGGTGGAGAAGGCAAAGCAGGGCCAAACGTCCGACTACCCAAACGGCATCCCAGAGTGTGGCACAGATGCTCTCCGGTTCGCTCTGTGTGCCTACACTAGCCAAGGTGAACTCATTTGTATTTTCAGTTTTTCTTGCCCTCTCTCTTGTTGTGCCTCCATAAAATATATCAAAACACTGGAAAACAGCATTACAATCTGTCAGTATGAGGTCACTTATTACTGAAGCAATTAATTTTAAGATACACTGAAATCCTTCCTTGTATTCCTGTATGCGTGTCTCTCAGGTAGAGACATCAACCTGGATGTCAACCGCATCCTGGGTTACCGTCACTTCTGCAACAAACTGTGGAACGCTGTGAAGTTTGCCATGAAGACACTGGGAGACAACTTTGTACCATCAGAGAAAGCCCAGGTGAGACCAGGGGAAGAGATGAAGGACAGTGAGCATAAACAAGCTCTGCTCCCTACTTATTCATATTCATCTAACGACACGCGAACCCTTCTGACCAAATACATGTTCAGTAGAACAGTTGTTTTTTGTTACCATTAAATAGTCTGGGGGGTTTCGTTTACTCATATGCTGTCCTGCTTAATATTTATGAATGTGTACACGCTACCTTAGAGGTACACGGACAGGAGTCGTGTTCACTGAACCTCTTCCTCTTTTGCTCTTCCTTCAATCCCTTCAGTTGTGCGGAGAGGAGAACGTATCAGACCGGTGGATCCTGTCTCGACTGAGCGCAGCTGTTGGTCTCTGTGATGCCGGCTTCAAGGCCTATGACTTCACGACCATCACGACCGCCATTTACAACTTCTGGTTGTACGAGCTCTGTGACGTCTACCTGGTAAGAAATGTTTTAAGACCAGCGAGCACCTCCGGTCCATTCATCTTAAAATAGTCTATGTAAAAAGTTTGTGTCAATGCAGAAGACTTTGTACCAAAGCTGACCCCCTCCCACTCTTCTTGTCCTCTAGGAAAGTGTGAAACCAGTGTTCAGTAAGTCGGAGGAAGACGGCGCTGGCCAGAGACGGCGCCTGGTGTGCAGACAGACCCTTTACACCTGCTTAGAAGTCGGTCTGCGCCTTCTGTCTCCTGTGATGCCCTTCGTCAGTGAGGAGCTCTATCAGAGGTTACCACGTCGGCGACCTGAGAGTGATCCGCCTAGCATCTGTGTCACACCCTACCCTGATACAGAGGAGGTGAGATAAGGAGAGGGGGAATGAGGGTTGGTTAAAAACTCACTGATGTACAGATGCCTGTACAGGTCAGAACTGAAGATATTATAAAGTTGCCATTTGAGATATTTTGAGAGGGTGAACACTTATTTTAAATGAAAGCCCCTGCAATAATTATTTTGTTATGTTTTTCTGTGACTTGTAGTTCTGCTGGCACAGTGCGGAGGTCGACCGCGACATGGAGTTCATTATGACTGTGATCAAAACGATCCGGTCACTGAGAGCCGACTACAACCTGACCAAGACCAGAGCCGACTGTAAGATGACAAACACCAGCTTCATCCTTAGAGTTACTCTAAAATAATAATTCATTATCTAAACTTTCATTTGCCCATTTCTCTCCCAGGCTACCTCCAGTGCATTGACTCTGCGACTGCGTCCCAGGTGCAGAAGTACAGTCTGCAGATTCAGACCTTGTCTTATTCTCAGGCCGTCATCGCTCTGACAGCTAACCAGCCTGTCCCAGCAGGCTGTGCTGTGGCTATCGCCTCTGACAGATGTACCGTCAACCTTATGCTCAAGGTGAGAAGGGAATCTGTTCAATTTTGCTTGGTTTTGCCATCACTACACAAGAATTGATGTGTCAATATGTCAGTTGCAAAACATTTAAATTCACTGGTTTTGTTTTGACGAGTTAAACTACCCGAGTAGTCTAAGAGCATTAATGCCCCTCACCTAGTTTGAAATCATGCATGGAATACTACTTAAACTAGGTTTCCCCTCTGCTTTATTTTGAGTTTAGTTATTCCTTTACTGCCCTGAAATAACAAGATCATTATTTATAGCCAGCCCTCATCTTCACTGCACCTTTAATTCCCCCAAGGGTCTCATCGATGTGGAGAAGGAAGAGGCTAAGCTGATGACAAAGAAAGGTGACTTGGAGAAACAGATGGTGAAATTGAGAGAGAAGATGGCAAAGAGTGATTACAAGGAGAAGGTGCCGGTGAAGGTGCAGGAGCAGGATGCCGAGAAGGTGAGAAAAATAAATTGACTTGCAGGGTTTCTCGGGGAGTAACACTTTGTGGTAAAAAAAGAAAAAAAAGTAAATGACGACTTCCTTTTCTCCACAGCTACGGCAGAGCCAAACGGAACTTGAAAAAGTCAAAGAAGCCATGGACAACTTCAGGAAAATGATGTGACTTCCCCCTCTGTTATGTAAATCAGGATTTATTTCCACATTTTTCATGTCTGTATTAATTTTACAAGTTAATTGTTGTATGGTGGGAATTTAATAAAGCTCTAATGGTAGACAATTGCCTTCAGCAGTGTATTGTTCTGAGGCAATCTTATTAATCTCAGTCTCTTGTATCTTTGTGCAATTTAACACTTGCGTCAAGTAATTAGCAAATGAGTCCCTTATGTCAAACATTTTATTCAGCATATTTAACAGAACATGTAAGAGCATGATTTTAGGATACAGCTTTGTTCATAAAGATGGTGTCCACAGAAAAGAAAAACCTGAAAAGCTTTAACACTTTGGCTGCATTTTAAAGAAACTATGCAGATTATTTTACAATATTTAAATTTCAGCTACGCATTTCTACTTGTAATTGCTTCTTTATAAATCCAGCCAAAGAGGGAGCGGTGGAAGGAGAGAAATAGCTTTTGCGTTTACACAAAATGCCTTTTTTTTTTCCCCCCTAGGAGACTAACACTGAACAGCATGAATCAAATCTAACCTCAAAAAAAAATAAGATGCACCATATTTTACAGATTTGTGGCTCCGGATGAGGAGTAGTAGTAGACCAGATGCCACCACAGCAACACTAAAAACATGACGACTAATCTGTCGGAAAGAATCGGGAACAAAATCACAGTTATACATTCACACCATGCTAGAAATACGCTCTTGACCACAGGCCATCCAAATCCTCTGCTGCTCGTTTCCTCGCATCCATCCATCTTTTCTTTACAGTCTCCAGGGCGGGTGGAACTCGGAGGCGGGGAGAGGAGTGCAGTGTGTCGCTTCAAAGTTTCGCATGTACTTCCGTGCCTGGGAGAGAGAAAAAAAAAAAAAAGAGTGGGGATGGAGGAGGAATAGATACGAGGGGTGTGGGAGGGCAATGAACAAAAAGTGTAGAACTTGATTATATTAGGTTCGGTCTTTCTGGCTCAGTGCCTCACAAATCTCCCGTCTCTTAAGGATTTACAACCGGAGGTGAATGAAGCCCAATTCAGAGGGAAGGAAAAGCATAGCATTAGCTGTAATTGATGGCACTGGTCTTGTTTGATGTTAAATGACTTCAATAAGCTGAGCGCGGTGAAATATATTACACCAGTCAACCTGAGAGCACAGGTGAGCCGGTTACTATGGCGACCAGAATGGTGTTTCTCCGTGGTAATGTCGTCTGAACAGATGTGAGAGAAAAGGTAAGCTGAAAATGGGGCTTACTGCGGAAAAGGAAATTAGATGTACTTTGTATTCCAACTCTGAGCGGTGTGATAAAGACAACAGGTGGCTGCCCTTTAAACCAGACAGAAGAAACATCTGCACGGACACAATAAGACTGTTTCCTTACCAAGAAAAGAGCCAGCTGCCGTCTTCCCTCCATCATCATATCCTCACCTGGGAACAGAGATGCAAAACAGTGTGTGCGAAGGTACTGTGAGGCGAAACATGCACGTATGAGGGAAGTCCTGTGTGCAGTTTATTTGCCTTGTAAATGTGAAAAGGACCTGAGGGCTTACCAACACTCCATGGAAACACAACATCTCTCTCTGCCTGATACGACTGCAGCACAGACACACACCAGTCGTCGTCCACTTCATAGCCGCTGTACACGGATGCTGTAGAGAAACAGGGAGCTGGCTTTACACAGAGCTGTTGTAATACCAACTCACAAGTGTTCAGATCCTGAATTTTAATTTACAAAAGATGATTTTTTACATCACACGCACCTTCTTCTAAGGGATTGGAGGATCCCAGCCATTGCCTGACAACTCTAATCCCTTCGTCGGTCATTATCTTTGGATACCTAGGCAGAAAAAAGACAACACCACTTGTGTCACTCAACAAGTCAGAAAACATTGATCGTATCCAGCATTGACAATACCGACCTGAATTGCAGCAGTTTAAGCAGGAGATCATTGCCTCTGTTAGACATGACGTCCTCTGGACCCCTGTAATATACAGAGTACAACTTATTACAGTGTCAGGGCTCTTTGAGTGGGCATGTGAAAGCTACTGGCAAGGCAATTAACTCAACATACTGACAATTACTGTGTTGTAAATGGTAGATGATTGAAGTTCTGGGTAGGTTTCTGGTGTGAAATTGTTTCTAATTATGTTCGAGTATTATATAACTATGGTGTAAGTTATAGTGCTATAATGTACAGAAAATGGCATGCCACTTGACATGCTTCTACTGTGTGTGTGTATATATATATATATTCATTTAACAGCAAATGCCCAACAATACAATTATAGATTTTCTTGCATTTTATTAAAAAAAAAATTGATGTTTGGATGGTTTTTTTTATTATAGGAAATCTTATTTGGGTTAGCCCGACATCAGGTGCAAAAAAGAAAGTCTAACTTTGGATCCCATATTAACTAAAAAGGTGTTATGCCCTTATTTAACGTCCTATTTCAACCAAAATGCGTCCTGCTGACATTATGCAAAACCCAATGGAAAATGAAGACTCACGTGGTGATGATCTCATCTCTGGTTCTCCTGATCAGCAGGACTGCTCCCTGATATCTGGAGGAAGAGAAGGAGTTGAGTGTTAATTTACCACATCACTGTGAGCAACAACAACAAAAGGTTTGTTTTTCACAATCGCACTCCAACATGTTGCGTAATGTTCAATAATACCGGACTTGGACTTGAATGATTAATATCACATTAAATAGATTGTCCCACTCACTTGAGAAGCTGCTCAGCATTGTTGAGGTTCATGTACTGTCTGACTGTGTGCTGTACCAACGGCCCTAACAGAGAACAAAGACATTTCAGTTGCTGAAGCAAAGCTCCCTGCTGGAAACAAATAACAGATTGTTTGCCCTTTAACCCCCAGGACTCACTCCAGCTGTCGGGCATGACTTTGAGCGCCAGAGGCAGGAGGTCATCGAAGGAGGCGTCCAACACCAACGACTGGATCTCTGGGTACGACATCGCTGCCCAACTGGCTGAGAAGGGAAATTAAGAGGGATGAAATGAGTAGGGATCAGCAGAGCCAGGAAGGAAGGACTAAATAACATGATTTTATAGCATAGTGCCCTTCATGTATTGGTCTGTTTGTTCTGTACCTGTGAATCCTCCTATGGACCACGCGTAGACCACAATGTCAGTGAGCTGGAAGCCCAGTTTGTGCATTGCAAACTGGATCACTACATCCATGGCGTTGGCCTCATTCTGGGGGAATGGCACTCCCTGGCAGAAAGTAAGAAGGCAATATCCATGCATTATTAAAACACAACAGTAACACTCAACAACGCACCTCCGAAGACGAAACAGATTTACGATGTTTTATTTCACCCCACTGATAATATCGACCATGAGAGTGGACTTCATCCTCTTGGGCAATACGGTCAAATTGAAACCAAAATTTCAACATGCTGCTGTTTCCCCCACTGTGTCGTTTGTCTAACTATGTGACGTTGTGAGCCAATGCTAGTTTAAAGACATAGTAGCAAATCTTAAAACACTGCTTACCGTACTGCCTCCAAAGCCAGGGTGGTTCCAGCCCAGCACAGAGTAGCCACCTACATCAACACAAGATTTAACTACAATTTAAGAGAAATTCTGTGCTTTTGCGTTATAAACATATCTCGACTCTTATGAGTGCTCACCCTCCAGTGGCGTGTTCATGCAGCCCACCTCGTAGAAGCCTGCGTTCCCCTCACAGCAGATGACCTGTGGCAGAAGTCATACATTTCAGGAGCCACCCGTGACGTGACTGATGTGACACGAGTTCCAGTGGAACAACAAATCATTGCAGAGACTAACCAGGGTCTGGCCGGTCTGCCCCCCGTCTCTCCTTCGATCCACAAACATCGTGTCGATCTCATTGCCATCGCAGGCCACAAGCTTGTTCCTTTGGCCGTCAAACTGTGAAAAGTGGAGGCAAATCGACAGAGAATGATAATTGGTATTTATTGAGATGAATATAGACAGTTAGAGGGCGAGTGTGTGTTTTTTTTACCTCTTCTATTAACTTAGCCTGGCCTTGCAGGAGCATGGGCCGCATGGCTTTCTGCAGTAAACCTACAGAGCCAGGGTACAGCATCCTCCTCCCAAATGAGTGGGCAACAAGAAAACTGCAGAGGAAGAAACTAGACATGATGACACAGGAGCAACACTGGACAAATACTTTATATTGTCAGGGAAAAGAATGACTTAACAGGAGTGAAATAAGATGCAGACAGCATCAATCGCCTCACTGCAGTGTCGTCCTGGAATCATGTAGAGTCTTTGTTTTTGGATTATGCTGCATAAAGTGCATTTACCTGATGATGTGGCATGGTAGAGTCCGCACAGTGTGAAGGACACTGTCTGCTGCTCCTCTTAATCTGGGCTCTGGCTTTAGCAGAGAAACGCCAGCCTTTGAGAGTTTTCTGTTTAACACAGAGTCAAAGGCTTGCAATGAAACAGATGAGCCACAAAGCATTTGACATTTGGTGGATGCATTTATCCAGTGAACTTCAAAGTTCTTTGAGTGTGCACGTATTCATAATGAACTGACCCTGGTGGTAATAGAATTTCAGTAAAAACATTTCAAACACAAGAACAAAAAAAACGTACAGATTGCTGACTTCTGTCCAGCTGAAATCCGAAGGCCAGAACGAGAAGTCAAAGTCATAGCACTTCAGCGTTTTCTACAAGGAAAGCAGAAGCAAAAAATAAGTTGTCCTTTGAGTTAAGTTCTGATGTGTCAATATGGATACTTACAAAGACAGGAGTAATATTATTTTATGTCCCATTATTCCCCAATAATTGTTCATACTAATACCAACAGTAAATCCTGATAAGTACTTCAGGTTGCCGTGAGCGCACCTTATTTGTTGGCGTGTGATTCTTTTTGTTTTCTTCAAGAATGGAGAGAAACTGAAGATACTCCGAGTTTTTCCATCTCCCCCACCCTGGGTGAGGAAAGGAAAGAGAGTCACGAAGAGACAGAGAGAGAGAGAGAGAGAGAGAGAGAGAGAGAGAGAGAGAGAGAGAGGCTGAGTACACAAGTATTTTGTTGCAAAGCCTGCAGGATGCGTTTAGTATGCTTTGTGGGTGTAGACCTTGTACAATGGTCTCAATGTTAATGAAATCTTATTTGCATGTGGCATATACAGCATCCGATGTGATATCTATAAGACGAATGTACTGAATTAGTCATCGCCTGCCGGTAAGTTGAAATCTGGAGCCTCACCTCTCAGACAGGCGACTCCTAGAAGACACACCAGCACTGTTCCCACATACTGACTCACTGGAACCAGCTTACTGCTGCAGATGTAACCTAAAAATACACAAAGCAACAATGTCACAGAAATCCACATAACAAGCCCCCCCCTCTGACAACCACCCTAGAACCATATTTATAAATCAATATCAGAAGCTCAATTATACACTACGGAGTAGCATACAACCTCGGGCAATTAATTTCTATTGCTGCACAGTCTTCCTGGGTGATTCAGTTGATGTAACTACACCTTTTTTCAGAATCTTTGACTATAGAATTCTGCAGAGAGTTAACATGATAACATGCCAGGTTATTTAGCTGAAATTCAAGAAATCAAGACTGAATTATCATCCAGTTCTAGTCAAAATAGTCTTCTCTTGTACAACCACTTCTGTCCTTCTTTGGAACAACTATTTTGATGATATGTCACAACTGATGCTACTATTTAGTTTATTAAGCATCGTAAAATCGTGACAATGTCCATCACAGTTTCTCATCTTCAAATGTCAACCAACAGCCCAAAACAACAATAACAAAACATTACATTTACGAAACTTTAAATGAAAGAAATGTAGAAAATCCTCTCATTGGACAAGCTGGAACCAGAGATAGTGTGATGTGATTTAACGTCGCTGCTCATTTATTTTCAGTTGGTCAAAATACATTTCCAATCACCCCAGCTCTAGTCATAACTGCAGTACACAGTGGAGAAGAAATAAGTCCCACCAAACATAATTCATACAACCTACCTTTCCTGTACAGGTAGCACAGGAGAAGAGGAGAGCTATAGTAGGACAGAGACCACAGTGCTGAAGCCTGGAGGAAGAAAACACAAACTTCACTTGACAGAACTTCTTAACCTTGTCCATGCAGTATCATCAATCATACGACCACACTGACCCAACCGAGGATGCTGTCCGTGTGTTTCTCCAGACTCCCGGGTTGGTAGTTCCATCCCTGCTGTGAGAGAACATGTTCATACCATGAGCACTGTTTTAACGTCTGCCTTTCAGATAGCTATCGCTAGCTAGCAGCTAGTACCACGGGCTGCATCCATTTAGATATGGATATAGATATTCCAGCTACACACCGTCTTTACACTGGCTCTGCGACAGTAAACATGTATGCCTACTCTTAGTATTTTCTCCTCCCGTGCTGGCAAAGTTTCCCCCTCTCCTGCTCCCCACTTAGCGTTAGCTTAACAAGGTTAGTGTCTGAGGAAAACAGTTTATGAAGCTCCAGTTGGACGGGCTGTCGCCATCACTGTCACGGTGAAGTATAAATGAATTGAACATGTGAAGAAGAGCGTACTGATGTGGGCCTGTCATTTCATTCATTTACAAACTGTCACCCCGGCTGCTCTGTGCAGTGACAGCAGGGTGTCAATAACAAACACTTGACACTTCCGGGACGCAGCCGGAGCTACATTAATGCTAACAGATTAAATACTGCTCGGTTTTCGCAGTCGGCTGTTCTAAAACAAACGCAAAATATTATAGGTATTCCTACCCTCCTCCCGGCCCTGCCCTCGGGTCGAGACTGGTCCGTTGAACGGTGAATTCGTTGCAAATGAGGCCCTAAAATACAGCGGAGCCACATCCAACTGGCCATTCTTCTTCTACGAGTACTACGGAAGCCCGCAATGACCATAAGCTCAAAGGCAAAAGCGTTTAGTAATTTGTTGGAAGAAAGGGTATTGGAGACAAGGAACAGTACAGATCTGTTTATTTAGAAATGTCTATACTTAAATAGAGATATCAATAGAAGTACAAGACAACTGGTTCAATAACAAATGCTCAAATAAGAAACAATATAACATATTAACTTCCACACATTTGGGACACATTTCAAATCGTTCCCCTTTTCTTCTCTATGTGCAGCTAGCCATCAAAGCAACTCAGTAATGAAGTACTTATAAAGAGCAATAGTTTAAAATACAAAAAAAACAAACATCCAAGCAATTGATGCATTTCCCTGAAGTACTGAAGTTTTTCTTCAAATCCCAACTCTGACATTCAGTTGTTACTTTTGTTTATAAAGGCCTTCTGCTGCAACTGGGAACTGAGCGGATGTGACAGCTGGATGAGGATGAGATGTGGGTAGGTGATCAGCCCTGACACTGTTAGTATCTGAAAACAGAGCACAAAGACAATTTTGCACAAAAATCTCTCATCCCCCAGTCTCTTTTATTCTTCCTTAAACACAAACACAGACAGCCCACGCAACAACAACAACAACAACACACAGGGGCGAAGGAGCGCTGCCTGTCAGCGCATGGCGTGATATTATGCCACAATGTCAGAGTGATGTTCAGGCCAGCGTGATTGGGGAGTGTGAGAGGAATGTGAGGGGCAGATGAGTGACACACACACACACACACACACACACACACACACACACACACACACA
>NW_022280043.1:6041693-6079217 GCF_004355925.1 Anarrhichthys ocellatus
ACACACACACACACACACACACACACACACACACACACACACACACATGAACACATACACACATACAGTTCAGCATACAAAAGCACACACAGGTAATGCAAGGCTTTTTGCTTACCGCTCCAGTTCCTTATAGACATCATCCTCTCCTCTTGGCTTCAAATCCTGGCATAAAGAAGAAAAGGGGGAAGGGAGGCAGGGGAAAAAACGAGTGAAGATGAGGAGAAAGAGAGAGTAGAGACTCATGGTTCTGGGGCCAGATTTATGTCCCTCTGTGCCCTGTGTAATGAGATTGATTTGTTAATACCACTAATGTAAGAGTGACAGTTGATAGACAATTGGTTTATCTGAGAGAGGGCTGACAGATTGGAGGAGAGGACTTCAAATGTGAGGGAAGACATATCTGCTGACAGCTTAGGGAAGAAGCAATAGAGAGAGTGAGAGTCTGTGTGCATTGGTGGATGTGTGTGCCACATCTCCTCACAAACACACATATGCACTACGCCTTTGTGCGCGCGCAAGGGACGACACAATAACTCACCATGTAGACTGAGCCCTGGGGAGGAGCCTGTTGGGAAGGGAGGAGAAGGAAGAAAACAGGTTTAATGAACAACAAGTGACAGAGAGGGAGGGATAATGAAAATCAGAGAAAAAAAACAGAAGGAAAGCAAAAAAAGAAAAAAGGGCACAATAGAGACAAGACAGGAAAGGGGAGGGGAGGGTGAGAGAAACAAAAAAAAGAGAAGAGAAAGAGTGCTTAATACCAGAGGGGAGGAGTGGGAGAGGGGAAGATGAGGGCAAAATGAGGAGGGAAAATCATCATTTAGTTATTGAAAGTGTCTGAATTCATCACCTGTCTGATATCCTCAGGATTCTCATAGATGTTCTCTGCGTCACCCGAGTGGACAGACAGAGACTGCTCAATACCTGAGTACAGAGAGATTGTTACCAATATAGTCTCTCTCACACACACGCACACACACACACACACACACACACACACACACACACACACACAGTCAAATGCACAGGGAGGGGAGGGAGGGACGTAGGGGGCAGATTCATTACAACAACCCCAGAGGATGTCACGGCCCACATCACACAGTGGCAGCCGACAGGGGCCAAAGATGGACGGAACACGGAAAGCTGTCAAAAAAAGAAAGCGCCGGAAGACTCACCGCGATCACAAATGTGTTTCTGTCTCCATAGCAACACACAGACAGCTGCAGCAACCAGGGGCACCAGGAGTAATAAAGCGGAGAGAGATGGGAGCAGGGAGGGGGTGGCGACACTGCCACCCTCGACTGAAAGAGAGGAAAAAAGTGAGAGACAGAAAAAAAGCTACGAATGCTTCCAGGAACAGTAATATGAAACTCGTAGGGCTGAGAGCGTGCGTGGTTGAATGACATGGAAAGACGTTATTGCTGTTTATTCTCCAGTTTGCTCTTTTCTCCAAGTCAAGAGAGGGCAACCTTTTCCTTTACGTAAACTCTTAAAGCAATGAATTTGAAGACTTGTTGTGGTTGAGATTTCCCAAACATGTTACACGCATTTGCATCATGCTGCTGTCAGTGACAGACAATGGGTACAGTGGAAAAAGGCGATAAAATCCAGGCTCTGTTAGACAGAATAGTCTGTACGACAGCGGAGTACTCATCGATCTGACAGACCCTCAGTCTGGACAGTAAACATTGTCAATTTGAAACGTGGCCGACAAGAAGAAAGGCACCATTATCAAAGACACCAGATGCTGCCACTTCCATACAGAGTAGTTTGATTTGTCAATTTTTTGCAAAACTATTCCTTATCTCACTATCTAAAAATGTATGTCCTCATTTATGTAGTATAGGTAAAGCCAGGAGAGGTTTTTCCATGAACACTCTCTTGACATCAGATCCTATAGCTAACAAACTGCCTCCAGGCATACTGACAAACAATGTAAATAGTCTTTCAGCTAAACCATGTCAAGACAGCATCGGAAAACAGCTGAATAGAAGGCGTAGGCATGATTATCACAAACATTACATAAGTATACCAGTCAAATTCTGTTGGAAGAGCTCACGTATGCCATCGAACTTGTCTGATTCGTTTGCATAATGAAGATGACATCAGTGTTGCAAAACACTGCCACAGGGTGACATGAGAAGCAAGAGGGAGGAACTCGTTTCCACAGACTGCTGTAATTTAGTGTATGTGTTGGTCTGCTCCCCGATCTGTAAGACTTCTTCTTGAAGAGAAGCCTAATAGACAGATGAGTTACTGCAGAACAACCAACACTTTCTGTTGAATCATCATCTTATCTGATGGGCAGAAACCTGGCAGAAGTAAAGTACTCTCAGACATCTCATCATATTTTGTTTGTTAAAGGATTAGCCCGCGGGCTTCACCTTGGGCCTGGTGTCACAGCTTTTAACCGGCATCAACATGATCAATCTTTATGTGCTGTGTGAGGTGTAATTGATTGGTGAGTGTGTGTAGAGGTTGCTAATGGAGTACTCTGGTGAGTGCTGACCCAAAGACTGACCTGCTCTGTTCTCCATGCCGACTTTAACGTATGAATTATGGTAATTGAGTGCAGTGAAGTGAGGCATTAACGCTCCTGCAGTTTTTCACTAGCACATCGCTATTTTCTCTCTTCCTGTTCCTTTCTACACCTTTTTCTCAACTTCCTCTATCTCACCTTTTCCTTTCCTCTATTGGCACTTCCTCGTCTATTTCATCTCAAATGAGGTACGGGGGGGGGGCGAATTATATCAGTGCGTTTGTAGAGGAGGGTGGCTGATAGAAGGCAGACCAAAGAACTGCTTGAAAGCTTTGCATATGATGGGCCAACTCCGGATAGCAAATGATTGCAGAACATCCCTGACATTTGAAGTATTTCATGTGCTTTAGAACACAATGATTGCTTCAATTTTGCATTCTATGAACTGTGCCACCAGGGAAATGAATTTTATTATACAGAATTTATATTTTCTACAACCGTCACTATATTTTCAGATGTGGCTTACAGCACATAAGCTATCCCCAAATTATATTTCCTAGTGAACCTTAACGTTGCTTCAGTTCGTTGTTTGAGCCAACAATGTGCAAAATCTTTCTGGATGCCTTCTTGCTAACCAGAACAACTATTTATAAACTTTTAACTGTCACTGCTTATTGTCATACTATTCATTATTAACCAAGAACCCTTGAGCTATCTTGCACTATTGCAGCCTGTCACTTTTCAACTGTGTATATGTAGCTCATATTTCTTAGGCTGAATTCCTCGTTACACTGGGCAAATGCCACATTATATATATATATTTTTCTGATCCTGCCTTTCCAATCAGGTGAATTCATGCTGCCTCTTTTCCCTCGCTGTCTTTATCGCCTTCTCTCTCTTTCCTCCATTTCCATTACTCTTATAGCCGTACCATCAGCGTGCATCATGATGAGTTCTGGGTCCCTCAACCCAAGGTGATGTATTGGGGTAACGGGGAGTGAATTCATCTCTGCTAAGGGATCCATTCAAATGTCACATCCTCCTGTGCTCCCCCACAGCCACCAATACAATAAGCCTGAATAATTTAGAGATGTCCTAAGGTCCTGTCTTCATATATTCGCATATCAACTGGGTGAGTGTGATGAGAAAAATTATAGCCTGAGTTTTATGTTCTATAGAGGCTGAGCACGGTATTAAAACGCTGGTGGATTTTTATGAAAAATGGGCCCGTAAATAGACTGTTATTCCTGCTGTATATTATCTGCAAATCACAATGTCACAGTAGTCTTGACCTGTGACCTTTTTAACCACATTAAGAAAGCGTAATATATGGTATCCGTCAGGAGCTTTTTCCTCCATAAACCGTGGGCTCTCTAGCAGATGGATTGACCTGAGGTTGGCTTGAATGCGCCGTAGAACGCATCACGGAGCACATATCCGAGAATCTTTCACATTCATGGTTCATTATCTCCACTGAGTTGACAGGAAGTCTGCCAGGACTCCTGTGCTAGTAAAATAATATAGTGTTGATAAAGAAAATCAGAAAACAGACCAGTCTTTGTTATACCCTTACCATCCCTCGCACGTTCATGGGGCAGTGTGACAGCTTGCGTTGCCCAGACAGTCTGCCCATTTTTCAGCTGTAGGGTGCAGGTGTAGTTCCCGGCTGTGTCAGAGGTGATGGGTAAGGGCAGATTGGTGGTGATTCTGCCAGGCTCCTTGCCCCATGAGTCCAGCTGACGACTCTTATTCTGGTATGTCCAACGGGCACTTTGGACCTGGGACCGCTCTGAGTACCTGCACCCCAATTCCAGCTTTGAAGAGGAATGGCGGGTTTTAACTGTTGCTGTGATGCAGAGAGGCGAGGGGGAGGGGAGAGGAGTGTAGGAGGATAACGGAGAGAGAATGTTACAGAGGCATGAAGGAAATGAAAATAAATCGAAGAAAGGATGAGTAAGTCAAGTAGACAGGCAGGAGAGTAGAGAAGGGAGCGAGGCAGGATGAGAAAGTGAGTTAAAGGGTAGTGTGTGAATATAGAAAAGGCCAAGGACAGAAAGAGAGTAATGGGGGAAAGGGAAAGCAATATGAAAAACAAGAACAATTCAGAGAGGGGTCAAAATAATATATATTCATTAAAGTGATTTGCTGCTAATGCGTTGGTTGACTGTGACTGATGCTTAGTGTCTCGTCAAACAGAAATGAGGATCCATCTGGGTGTAATCAAGCTTCACAGACCCCCCCCCCCCCCCCCCCCACACACACACACACACACACGCGCATACAAACACACATTTCAGCCTTGATTAGTGTGATCAGTGTGGGCCACATACAGCCTTGGTGGGAGGGCTGCAGGTATAATCATACATAATGATACTCATAATGAGGTGGGGTAAAAATATATGCGTCACATGATTGGCGCGGTTGTGGATGTGTATGTGTGTGTGTGTTTGAGGGATGCAGATGTGTGAAGCAGGGTGACAGTGACGGATCGGCTGGTCATGTCTGGGCGGCTGTGATGGATGCCAGTGAGACTGTGATTAGTAAACTCTTCCAAGGCCGCCATGACAGGGCTTTGGATGTGTATATGTGTGTGTGTGTGTGTGTGTGTGTGTGTGTGTGTGTGTGTGTGTGTGTGTGTGTGTTGGGAGTTGCATGTGTGGGTGCAAATGTTTTCTGCATATTTTTGAAAAGGGTGAAACCTTTCTATGTCGCTCTCGTGAAAATCAACAGGTGTTCTGCTCAATTTTATCTTTACATTAATGGGCAAGTATAACTTTTCATGAACAATAATATAAATGTATTCATTTAATGATGTGACATTATATCCATGACTGTGGGACATTTTCTTTGCACTTCTTCCACAGCACAATACAGTGGCAGCTGGTGAGAATTCACTATCTTGCTTAAGGACACATCAGCAGGGCTTCGGCTTCAAGAAACATGGGTCCTTTAACTACAGTATCTGTATTACCCTCTGCCAATTATTTTGCCACTGTCTTGTAAACTGTTCGGATTTAAGGAGTTATTTGACATTAACTCTCATGTCTACATGTGCACTGTGGAGCTTGAACCAGAAGGCAATTGTCTTGGCTTTGCATGAAGACTGGAAGGAGGGGAAACAGCTAGCCTGGCACGGTCCAAACGTCTAAAGCTCACCAATCAATTATGTCTCATTTGTTTAATCCGTACAAACAGAAATGTAAAAAGACAAGTTGTGGCTGAGGGGAGTTATGTGCTGTGATCGGAGGATACGTTGAGTCTCGTCGTCACAGCGAGGTTTCCAGGCAACCAGCGGAGGGGCAGTGCACCAGCATTTCTGTAACTTTTCAGAAACTGACAATTTTGTGATTAGCTTGCTGTGTTTGAGGTGAGAGAGGTGCCAGGGCGTGAACTTTGCTCAGCTCTCTTATTTTTTAATTTCTGGCACAACTATATCTTTATTTCTGTAACTTTTCTTGTGAACAACAGAGTTCAACACTATGAATACCTTTTAGAAGAGACTGCCTGAAAATAACCAACAACCCCATCATCAAACAACATCACGTCTCCCCGCCTCTATGACAACTGGCCATTTTGATCAACTGTAAACCCTTTTCAATGTGTAAGAGCGTTTTATTCATTAGCGGTTTGATGCCCTGCTCCCCCCCATGTCTTCATGTCGAAGTGTCCTTGAGCAAGTCACTGAACCCCCAAGTTACTCCGGGCGCTTCACAACAGCCCACTGCTCCTAATGCTTAGGATGGGTGAAATGCAAAGGTTAAATTTCATGTATGTACCTGTATGTATGTGGCAGTTCAGTTTAGGTTAAACATCATTCATTCATGTTTAGTGCTTCCTGTTCAGGGCTTCCTGTTCTTGTTTTGGATCACTTCACTTACTGCCCGTTTTGATTATCTGCCCCGCCCTTATTGGTTTCACCTGTTCCTTGTTTTCCCTGCACTCACCAGCTCCTGTTCACCTGGTCCTACTTCCCCATTAGTCTCTCACTATTTATACCAGCCCAGTTACATCTATTAGCTGTTTTTTGGTAGCTGCATGGAGTTTTGCTTGTGTGTCACCTGCATGCTGTTACTCCTTTAGATAAACTATAGATATGTAAGAAGATTATTGGGGGGGGGGAATAAATGGTTGGAGAAACATAATTTATGCAGAGGCAGTCACTGAATGATTTGATGAGTATGATAAATGTATGAGTAATGTGTTATGGTTGTTGCATTGACCAGATCTCAAACCAATTGAACACCTGGAATATTTCATAATACAAACACCAAATAAGGGAATATCTTTTGTAAGAATAATGTTCAATACCCCTGCTGACTTAAAAGACTTGGGAAATCCTGATGGTAATTTGTCATCCATCAGTTTACATGTCTATTTTGTTGCTGCTAATTTGCATAACAGCCTCCACAAATGGCATTTTATACATGACAAATAGACAAGCTTATTATAAAAGTGACACCGCTCGTCTCTTAAATCGATCCCCGCCCCTTGTTCTATCCCTCCTAATCCACCTCCTCCTCGTCTTTCTCCCCCTCCTGACCCCGATCTGTACCTTTCAGCACACTGAGTATGGTCCTGCGGCTGACAACGTTGTCATTGAGGAACACTTCACAGATGTAGAGGCCGCCATCTTCAAACTCAGGGGTGAGTAGAAAGGAGAAGCTCCCGGCCTCTGCGTTGTAGGGTGGGCCCGCAAGCTGGAGTCTCTTGCTGTGATTAGTGAAAAAGGTGGAACCCCCCCAGCGGTCATTCCTGTACACCAGCATAATATCACTGTGCTTCCTGTCTGGAGGTCGCCAGTGCAGCCGGACGTAGTCCCCCTGGTCACCAGGACAGGTCAGGGGAAACAGTGTCCGAGCCTGAGTGGCGGTGGGGATATCGCTGTCTGCAGGCAAGGAGGGAAGAGGAAAAACAAGAGAAACCATAGTAATGAAATGGTGAGGAAGACGGAGTAGAGATGGATATGAAGACAAAAGAGTGCATGCAATAATATAGAAAGGGAATTCAGGATAAAACGGGATGGATAAAGACAGAGAGAGTAAACAGAATAGTAAGAGAGTAGGGAAATTGAGATCCTACAACAATAGGGATTATATGCTGAGAGTTACTTCTTCAGTTGGTCTTGCATTCTGCTCTGCCTGATTATCAAGCTGCTGACACAGGACTTTCAGACTGCTTGTGTTACAAAGTCACTCACCATGTGTTATATTGGTGAATGAGGCCATATTGTCAGCTGTGGAGAGAAGAGAAGCAAGACGGGAGGGGCAAAAAGCAAATAATGAATAATACATAAATGTAGCAACTATAATATTCACAGGAGGACTGGCTGAATTTTAGTCAAGATCTACAGTAGACTTTTGAATCTTGAAACGGGTCTAAAGTAAATACTTTGAAGAACTGTATAGCTACAGGATGCATAAATAAATAATGCTGCTGCTTCAGTTTCTAGCACTAATGCCCACTCGTACATCAACAAAAGCAAGAATAAATGTATTCAATTCCTCACTGCTTTTGCTTTTCTCACTCTCAAATCCAGTCTCACCATCAACAATCACGTCCACTTTGAAGGGGAAAAGAGTGTTGCGCAGGCACACCATACAGATGTAGGCCCCGCTGTCACTGTTCTGGACCTGTGGCAGTTTGGCCACTGTGCCTGTATTTGTTTTTTTCTCGCTCTTCATGGAAATGCCGCCAGGTGCTTCCCAGGTGATCCTGGTGATGGCATAGCCAGGATTAACAACGGCAGCCAGCCGCAGGGTGCTGAGCAGAGGGATGGGTGCAGCGGGGACAACAGTGACTGAAGATCAGGGAGGACACAGGAAATCAGGAGTGGAATCATTAGTGGATTGTTATCAGTAATGAAATTACACCTTAACAGCATTTTATTGTTGCATCTGTTCATGTAATTTGGTTGTAAAGTATCAATCTGCAGAGTAATTGGTAAGTTAGCCGTAGTGGAGTAAAAAGTGCAATATTATTAGTGGAGTAGAAGTATAGCAAGTAAATTGCATGAAATAGAAATACTCAAGTACAGTAACCTCAAACTTGTACTACTACTGCACTTCTTGTGTGTGGGAAATGTAAGTTGAGTATGGCAAAGGTCATTTCTTATAGGTTCTAATTAACTTGGCAATCAAGCAAATAATGAGTTGTGTAACATTTCTTAAAGGCGTATATATCAAGAGGCCTCATAGCGATTTAAAAGACTGTAAAAGCAAAACAAGTAAATAAGTATATTTACATCAGTAAAAAATTAAACAACATCAAACTAATATGAATACATATTTAAATATATATTGGAGAGATATTCATCTGCACTTGTTTGCTGTACAAACTTAAAAACATACATGGGGAGCAGACGGTGTTCAAAATCTCACATGTAACCTGGTGATTTTCCTACCTGTAAGGATGGCTAAGAGGATAATCTTCTCCAATTCCCTCTCGTGTTGCTTTATCGAGCATGAGTAGAGGCCGCTGTCCTCCATTCTGGGAACAAGGAACAAGGAGAAAACCCCGGTGTCTTGAAAGTCAGGGTCAGTCAATCGCATGGATGTCTTTGAGGCACCACCAGAGAACCTTTTCTTTTTGTTGGCTGAGAGAAGCAGTTTCCATTCATCCACACCAACTGACTTCACCTTCCAGTTAATGGCCACGGCACCCCTCATTGTTGCATCAGTGCAGCCCAAGGTGGTAGGCACGCCCTCTCTAGCCACCACAACATCTTCCCAGTCTGAGGGAGAGGCGACAAAAAGTCAAGCATTATAACGGGGAACTTTTCAGACGAGTTTTAAGGAAGACCCTCAAATTCTGCACTTTCACTAATAATGTTGGTGAAAGTGCAGAATTTGGGGGCCTTCTGGAAAGAGTTATTGACCCCTTTAATCATTCCTTCAGTGAAATGATTTTAGGAAAGGGATCTCTTTGCAGCCAGTATATTTCTATTATTTCTATTTCTATATATATATATATATATATATATATATATATACAGTATATATATATACAGTATATATATATAATGTTTAAATGTTTATGCTTACCTCTGTTCTACTTTGTCTTTAATGTCCTTGTTTTTATTTTTTATATTTTTCTTGTTTATTTGTATATCCTGTGTATGTACATTAAGAGCAACATCAAAACCGGAGTCAAATTCCTTGTATGCGTACGCATACATGGCCAATAAAGCTGATTCTGATTCTGATATATATATCTACAGTATATCTCTATATATATACTGTACGTGTATGATTGAGTGAGTGTCGTTTAGGGTATGATGTTAACCTACTCTTTAAAGATGGTCAGATTAAAGCCAATAAATGACCATTCATGTTTGCACTCTATAATTAACATTAGCTGGGAAATGTAGACCCACTTCCCAGATCAGTTTAGGAATCATTTCTAAAAAAATTACAGAAAGTACATTCTTATTTCATACCTGTGATGCCAGAGTGAGAGGAATATACCTCAAGAGTAGAAACAAGAATAATGGTGAGAAAAGCAGACTCCATCATCACGCTCTCACTGCAGCAGCTGTCTCTCCAACACTGTGACCTTTCAAGTATGCCCAAAGAATTGTTCACTTTCCTGCAATATTACTGGTGTCCCTGACTGACATGTTAACACGTATGCTGCGCATCTCTCAGCCCGACAGGATGTGGCCGACACTGGGATAATCAACAGGAAAAGTCTGTCACTATTGCCATCATATACGTGTGTGTGCTTCAGGCTGATAAACCACATGTACTGGAATTGCCATGAACCCACACAAGCCGTACACCACAATGTAGTCCTACAACGTTTTACAACACTTCAGAGCTGAACGTCTGGGGAATTAGTTGCATAGCTTCTGACCTTAACATCCAGTTTGACAAAAGGAATGTGTGTGAAACAGAGAAAACGATAAGAAAAGCAGAAAGCGAGGGATTGAGGGAGATGAAAGCAAGAAATTAAGAGTTTGGGTTAGTGTGGGTGCACAGCAACCTCTAGGCTACATGTCTTTACATCCCATAAATGTCTTTAATTAAGCTAAAGGTATTATCAGCTCCTCTGAGCACTATTACAGATTTTTCCATAATTACCATTGGGTGAATGGGGGCGTGAAGAGAGATAGTGAAAGAGAAGGAAAGGGAGAGGGAGCAGATATGTATTGTGGGTGTCTAATGACAGGGAAAGCGGAAAAAAAATGGCAGTGCAGCGAGTAAGGGACATGTGGAGGGAGAGGTGCTCAGATGGAATGAGAAAACCCAGGGAGAAGAGAAGTGCGTTGCAAGGGCACAGAGACTGTGTGACTTCAAAGAAGCCTGTGGCTGCTGACACAGAGCACACTGATCCTGTGGCCCCTCCTCTGTGGGTAAATAATCACCATAAGCCTTGGCTCTGTCTAATGAATCCACTGCCAATGAGCTAATATCTGTTAACTATGCGCTTCATTATCACTGCCACAGACCCCCGGAGAGCACGAGGATGGAGGGCAGGATGAATAGCAGCAAGGAGTGAAGGACGAGTGGACAAAGGAAATTGAATGACACGGGAAGAGGGAGAGAGGGGAAGGGGGGGGAGGAATGACGAGGAGGGAGAGGAAAGTGAAGTGTAAACGAAGGGAAGGTGTAAGATGGCGAGGAAAAAAATAGGTGATGCACTGAATAAGTAAAGTGCGTGGTAGCTGTAAAGTGGAAGGTGTGAAGGTCGATTTGGTATGGGTATGAAAAATGGATGAGTATGGGATGGAAAAGGAATGAAATCCTCCATTCGGTGGCCGTTTTCTATAAAGCTCCATATTCTACCATGGATGCGTATACGATTTAGTGGTAGCAACAGTCGTCCGGGTGGTGCCAGCACACTTTCTCTGGCTGTGCTGGTGCTCAAACCTTCAGCAACAGGGCCAAAAGACGGCTGCAAAATTAAAACATGTCTATGCAAAGTACCGTTGGCATTTAAAACCCACAGCTGCTCTCTTTGCATGGTAGATGCTTTCAGTCTCTGGATTTACAGTGGGCAAGGAGTGGGGAAAAAAATTGAAACCCCTCCTGTCTCTTTGAAGACATAAGTCTCCAAAAGAGGAATTGTTTGTTTTGTTTTTTCCTGGTGTGCAGAACATTGTTTGACCTCAGATCATCATCAGCATCTTCAGAAATACAGACTGAAAAATAAGAGGGTGAGACACTGGAGGGGAATCTGGAAATGAAACTGAACAGAAGGAACCGAGCAGCACGATTTAAACTGTGGGACTTATGGAGATGTAATTACATTGGCTGTAAAACACTTGGGTATAGGGATTAGACCTAAACCAGATAATGCCTTCGCTATGCTAGTATGCACCCTGCCTCAGAGGAAAATAGGGCAAAAAATGAATTGGAAGTTATTCTGTTGAAGGGAGAAAAAAAAATTTCATCAACAAGAGAGTCTGTAAATAGATACATGAGAAGCTGTTTCCTCTTGATTTGATTTCGCTGACTGCCACTGGATTTGAATTTTGGCGTTCATTAACGAATGTTTATTGATTTTAGCATCTGCTGTGCTGGAGTGAGCTCATCTCAATTGTGTGTGTGTGTGTGTGTGTGTGTGTGTGTGCAGAAACATACAGCAGAGGGCGTAAGAATCATCCGTTTCCACGTAAGTTTACCTCACCACCTCATCGAAACTGTCTGACTCTGATAAATAGTGGAGTAACTTTACATAGATACCGAGAGACGCTCTCCTGTTGATGATATCTGCATTAATAGCGGATTATTTAATTGTATACATTTAAAGCAATCACACAGGATTACTTTGAGGCCTCATTGAGTGCGAATGAACGGAGGTGATACTTCTCAGATGTTGGGAGCTTGACAAAATATCGCCATATAGGGATATTCCTGGATATAAATCAGGTTTTTTTGGATCATTTCCATGCATGACAGAAATCAAAGCCAAATCCTCCGCGGACTTTAGATGCTATCTGAGTTACAAGTTTCGAAAACTGCTTTTGGCGATTTCAACAAGTTGTTTCCAGAGTCTCCCCCCCACCGACCCCCCACCGCCTCCTGCCGTCGCTGGTCCTAATTGGTTTTCGGGCAGCAGAGAGCTGTGACGCCTCTCAGCCTGATGACATCACCCAGTCGGTCACACACAGTCGGACAGCCGCGCGCTTCGGAGGAACTAGTTATTGGAGTAACAAGAGCGCGGCAGCACTTCATTACATCCAGAGCACCAGCTGAGGGGGAAATATTCACCTGTGCGCTGCCGGGACGAATTCACAAGGATTTTCATTCATTTTGAGCAGACTCCGTCTTAAAGGCGCAGCGAGGGACGTTTGAAACAAGAGACTCTGTCGGACTCCTGCTCTGTCCTGAAGACAAACAAGTTTATTTAGCCTTTTGCGCAATTTTCTTTTTTTTTGACAATTCCAGAGAGACTGCGTGCCTGGTTTCACTAAGGGGACCGTAATCGACCATGGCGAGACGTGACGCCCGAAATTGGCACGACTGCTCCAAAATGATCGGACTGCTCTGCTTGGTCGCGTCGATACTTATTCAACACGGTAAGAAATGATCACTTATTAAAAAAAAACAACAACAAAAACAACTTCATATAGTGTCCAGTTGGTTGTGAGCAGCATACTCTAATTTCATTCCGTCTCAGAGCGTTAATAATTCAAGAGGAGATGCATTTAAACCTGACTACCACCACCTGTCAGGGCGGTGACAGGAGCAGAAAATGCACCAGGTGATTTCGTCACTCGCTGTACTGGCGAGGTTTTCAGCATTACCACCTAAAAATGTCTAAATGTGGTTGAGCACAGTCAGCTGACATGAAAGTTGAGAACTACCACCGCTTTCCTTTTCCTCATTCTTCAGTCGTGAAGCATCTGTATCGATCTTTGACCCGAGTTTCGGTCGGTGACTCAACGCCATGTTGAGTTTTCATAAGGTGTGGCTCTGTGGAACAGCAAGGTGTTTTCCTCCAGGTGCCCGCTGGCTGCCACAGTCTGTCCTTGGTAGTCTCTGCTCTACACCCCCCCTGCGCCTTTTTCTCCCCTCTGTCCGCACATCATCTTCTATTATTCACACTTCAGCTGACAAAAACGAGGCTGGAAGCAGCTCTTAATGTACACAGAGAGCAACAACTTGACCCTCAATCATTTGCACTGATATCATGTTTAACCTACCCTGCCTAGTTTGTTGTTGTAACATCTGCACCGTTTGCATACAGCGAACCATTCCCAATCTATGCCTTTTATTGTAAATTAGGTGGTATTTACTTTTAACAAGGTTACAGGCCACCTTGCTTCCCTGGCAACCTGTTTAAACAGGTAAATTATTCAGGTGTTTTCCAGTCCACTTGAGCCTACAGTAGGTGTAGCCTAAAGGTACTGCTGTCACAGTGAGTAGGCCCACAAACAAGAGAAAATATCTCTGGCACGCAGTTCATTAACATATGAATGAATGCGTGTGGTGTGAAACCAGTTCAACATTTTCTCTGCTTCCTTGCTGGGCCAGCTATATGTGTTGTGCAGTAATTGGGGCAAGAATGTAGGACTTGATCTAACGCTCTGGCACAGTATACATTTGGGGTAGTGTACAGTAATGTCGTTGATTGTGGGTTTGTTTTAATCACGACTCGTAAGCAAAGTCACTCTTGACTTATTCATGCAGTGGACCTTTTTTGTCCAATTTCATTTTGCTGAACATGAAGTGTTCCGAGGGGAGGGAGAAAAGTGGGAGAAAAACAAAACAAAATGTTTTACATATTTATGAGCGAGGGAAAACGCAAGGCTTAACCGGTACACACTTTCAGTTTTCTTTCATTTAAGTCATCTTTTCTGAGTGAACATCTGACCCCCTTTTGGGTAATAGGGAGGATATGCAATTTGAGCTGCAACTGTGAAGCTGGAACATCTCCTTTTGTCTACTTTGCATTTTGTGTTTTCCCCACTTCCTCTCGAGCAGCGACAGCAACCACTTGCCTCCACCTTCAATGCTGCGTCTGAGATAAGTTAATTTAATTCCCTGCAAAGTTTCCACTTTAATATGGCCTAGCAGTAAAAAAAAATCTTTATTGAGGTTGATAGGTTTTTAATTAAGGTAGTCCTCTGTAGTTACACATATATGTACAGAAGTTAATAAAAGCTGGCTGGTGGGGGTCCAGTTTAAGCTCTGAAATTACACCATAATACTACCCGCACCCCCCACGTCAAGGTTGTGAGGGACCACGGATGTGGGTCAGAAACGCTTGGCCCATTACCATGGAGATGTTTTTATTTGAAGAGGGGTGGGCTTATGTGGGGGGGTGGGAGCATTGTCTTTATGGCTGCGTGTGTGCAGGGGGTGACTGGCTGGCTGGCTGCCTGAGAAACTGGTGGGCATGCAGGGTCAGGGCCGGGGGAGGAGGCCGCTTCCCTCTCTGCTCTGCACAAGACAGCGTTTGTCCTCGTGTACCTGAGGTCCACCAGCAAATCTAATTCAGATGCAGAGCTACTCTGGGTGGCTCTCCTCGGTTTTCGAGGGAACAGGTGGCTTCTTCGGCAGCCTGCTGCAGTGCGCAGGGTTGCAGCTGAGTTTCACAATTGGCTGGAGAACTCAACGGGCAGCGTCTGATTAAGACAGGCGCCCCTCCCCTCTTTCCCACCCGCCAGTCAAACTCCCTCTTTCCCGCCATTCCTCGCTCCCTCCCCCACCGTCCAGTACATACAGGGGCCTTGTTCTCGTCTCTCTTTATTTACATCTATCTTTCATTCTCTCCTGTCCAGTGCTTTTGTTTGAAGGATGGTAGTCATTGGTTTATTCAGATGCCCCCCCGCCCCCCTCCTCAACCATCTCCCAGCCTCTCTTCTGACTGAAGGCCATGCTGTTTGTGACAGAAACGACACGCAGACAGACAGGAAAGTAAACCACATGTGAGCTCACCATGGCCTGTCACCATGGCTTTAGGATTTCTTGTCAGCCAGAGCGGTATCAACCCTTCTGAAATGCTCCGTTTTTCAACATTTTCACAACACCCTGCCCTCCCACGAACGCATAAGCAATCAGAAACTCTGAGGAGATGTTTCTTTTGGCAATTCTACTTGAGCAATAGCTCACACTGTTTGCTTCAACTATTTCCCTGCACATGGAGGGATTCTTTGTGAGCAGTGTAGTTCTGCCAAGCCAGAGATTATTCATCATTACTACAGAGAGAGAGGGCATTACATTTTGTCTATTAAGATGAATTTGATTGATGGATAATGAGAGGAGTTTGTTTTTTTTCCACCCCGATAAAAGAAGGAAAAAGCAAGTGCTCAGTATCTCATTAGTTCCAGTGGAGCGAGGGGCTTAGGTCTTGGTTTGGTTTTTGTGTTAATGGCTGTCTCAGTTAGGGCCTATCATTATGTAAATGAGCTGTCCTCGCCACTTCGCATCGGTCCTGTAAATGTCGGAAGGATTTTGAAAAGGTCAGGTGTGTGTAAGAAAGTCTAGCCCTGGCATTCGCTAGTAAGTACACACGCACTTACTAACGGGCCTTCTTGTTTAAATGACACATCAATAACCTTCTCCGCCTTATAATCACCTTTTAAGAGTTCGTTGATTCAGATGTGTAACTGTGCTTGGATTTACAGCTTAATAGATAAGTGAGTGATGCCAAGCGTGTGTGTGTGTGTGTGTGTGTGTGTGTGTGTGTGTGTGTCCATGGCAAATGTGGCCCCATTAATTTTAAATAACTAAATTATAGAAAGACTGATGCTGATATTTGGCATTTCACCAAATGAGCCTAATGATTTGGACAGCTTTTTATTATTACCTGTTATTTTACCAGGTACGCAATTGGAAAAATTGATTTCAGCTTAGTGGCCATATTTAATGGCCTCCGAAATGGAGTACCTCTTATCCAACATTAAATTAGACATGGAAAGCTTTTAAATGGATGTAATGAAAACATTTTAGCAGCAGGCAATTTAAATTTTTTAAAACCTTTTCTTTTTGTTTGATGCTGTATTGATCTTTGCAGGGTTTTATATACAGATACTTTTATAAATTAGTTTCAGTGAAATTGCTTTGCTCTGTAGACTTTTCATTACAAATGACCAGAAACACAAAGGATCCATCAGGTTTATTGTTGACTTGGCAAATATTATTAGACAGGATGGATGGATCAGAAGAGAGGGGGGTCGATGAGCACGAGCCACTGCATCTTGTTGCATTCTAGGACGTGGTATTGGACCACAAACGCAATTGAGTGTACACACACACACACACACACACACACACACACAGCTGGTGATGAAAATGGGCAGTAACTTGAGGCTGCGCTGTAAGTCAGATGACATTCCAATAATAGGGAGGAACCATCACGTCGCAGGATGACTGTGTGTGTACAAGTTAGTGTATTCTTTCAGGAAGTCTGTGTATCATCATCTGCAACCCTGTTATCTTCCACAGACAGACAGATCTGAGGACATCCTTTTTTTTTTTTTAATCGCTCCCTGCTCATTTAACTGACTTTCTTTAAGGACGCTTGTCCTCAGACTTGTAAGTAATGATGGTGGCTTTCCTGCAACATCCATCTCCATGTTAGAAGCCGCCCCTTCCCCCTTTTGCCGACATGTAAATACGGGGTAGACGGCGGTCTGTGTGGAGGTCACACTGAGAGCCCCCCACGGGGATGTTTGTGTTTGGCTCCCAGGGTTGCCAGACGGCTGGAGTCGCTCCAATCTGATCCAAAGGAAAATGAGCAGATATCCTCGTCTTTTGAAGGAATGCCAAATGTCATTAATGTGAATGGGGGCAGCTGAGGGGTTTCCAAAAAGCACAACTGTGCTGGGGTCGAGGATTTTGTTGGCAGAGGTGTTGGGTTAAATTGCTATATGCATCGAAACTGTGTGCATTAGCTCACACGCTGACACAAGTTCACTGCGAGAGATCGTTCCATAATGTAGCCTCCTCAAACCACCCACGTGTTTATAGATAATGGAGTTTTCTGCACTATTTGCAGTGGTAGCACGCCAGCAGCTTATCTTGTATGAAAACGCCATAAGGTGGCTTACTTTATTTTTCGGTCACACACACATTTCCACGCCATTAGTCAAGATACCTTCTGCCAATTCTGCATTTCCTTACGTCTAACAAACTCCAGAAGGAATTTCGGGGGATGCAGGTCAAACCCATTCCAGCTCAGCCAATGTGGAGAATGAGCAGTAATTCCGATTAAAGATCCACTGAAAGGCAGCCAAACACTTAAGAAAAAAAATCCCCTTAATTAACTAGACGTGGGAGATTGGTGTCTGTGTGACCCTGCTGTAGTAAAATCACAGGAGGAGCGGCGAAGGAGGAGCAGGGTTAGTAAAGAGATGGTGGGTGGGGGGGTTGAGGATGTCGACATTTTCAAATTCCACACCGCAGCATCTTGGCAGAGGGGATGAAGGAGGATTTCGCAAAAAACTGTGTGGGAGTGAACCAGGGAGGCCAAGAATTATCAGCTCATTTGTAATTCAGTCGCACCTCCCTCCCCCCTTCTTCTTCTTCTTCTTCTCCTCCTCTTAAAGCATGAGACACATATTTAAGAGCCCTCTATTGTGGACAGAAAAGGGGCCGCTTGTGCTAACCTTTCTCTTTTTATTACAGTTACCTGACCTGTACCCTCTCCCTGTCATCTTTCCTCCCTGTTCTTCTGTCTTTGTCACATTCTTTTATTCCAGAAATCCTCCCCATAGTGGACTCAGCAGATCTCTGTGCAACTAAGCACTGAGGCCCTTGACCGTGTCCTCCCCAGTGTGTGTCCCTACACATGCATACATACACACACATGCACACGGCAGCTCATTAGCAGTCACCTTAATGTGTCTAAATGCAGTTAGCGAGGTGGAGGGTGGTTTGCTTTATTGATCCGGTATTGAATGGAGGATGATGCAGTGCCCTTATGTGATATTGAAAACATTTAGGGCTTGCTCTTTCTGCATGACAGCGCCATGAAACATCTCTCTCCCCTCCTCTGATAATCCCTCCCTGTGTCCTCCCTGCCCCCAGTTTGTGAAATGTTGAACCAGTTTTTTGCTTTACCTTTTTTACCCATCTTTTATTTCCACAAATTTAGCTTTTGTTTATTTTTATCAACATGTGTTAACAGCAGCATTTACAGCCGTTTTGTTACCCATCTGCACACCTTTTTGTGTGCGTGTGTGTGTGTGTGTACATTAATAGAGGAGCAGAGACGTGCTGCATCTTTGTCACATCTGACTTTGACAAGGTCATGTCAAATTCTCACTTATCAGCGGCAGTGGACAGCCTGGCTACAGGAAGGAAATTGAATTTGGTGTGACAGGGTCTTGTTGGGGCTCTTGGAGCTGGATGTAGAGTCATGCTCCCCAAAAACCTTATGCACACCAACTGCTTTCAATTCAGTCGGCTTTTCCCGTGATCCCAGCAGACTTATCCGAGGAGCAGGGTCAAATTACACACCGTCAAATCAAGAAAAATATGATATTCTTATAGATATAATCTCAGAAATACGACATGAGAAAACGGAACTGCTAAATCGCCGAGATAATGCACTACAGGTGTATTTCTCATGAAAGCCTGTGTACAGTGTCCTTGTGTTTCATTAGACCAGCTGCGTTGTTGCCATCCTACGACTCGGATATCGGTTCGTTTTAAAGAAAAATGTGCCGCCTTGCCGATAAACAAGCAGCACAGTCGTCGTCATTGGTCCCCAGAGCCTTGAAACGGCAGGAGCATTCAAGTCCTCCCCTGAAGCAAATGGCACATTAAGGTCAAATGGAAGCAGCAGGTTTATTCAGTTATCAAGCCTTTGTTTTGTCATCAAGGTGTGCCGGGGTTTGTTTGTGGCTCCTTAGGGAGAGCACTTTCGTTAAAGCCATTTGTCACATTCATGTGTTTAACTGATTGCCTGCTCTCGAGTCAGCCACTTGCTCCCCCTGTCACTCCCCCCCTGTCACATTTGTGCCTTTTTACTTCCACTCCTCCATCTTGATTCAGTCTTCCTCAGCCCTCTCTGTCTTTCTCTGTTTACGTCTCCTAATGCTCCAAACTTCCTTCTCTCTGTAATTTGGTCCGCATAATTGCTCCATCTGCTCAGCAAACTGCTGTCTCTTACTGCATCTCCTCCTCGTCCTGTTCTTTGCTCTCCTTCGCTCCGTTCTTAGTCATCAATCCCTCGTTTCTGCTTCTGTAATTGGAATGTCTGTTGCTTTCCTCTATCCTCTTACTCTCCCTTTTCCCTTAATCTCTGTCCCTCTCTTCTCCTCTTTCTGCAGCTCTCTCCCTGTCCCACCGTCCAATTCCCCAGTTGTCTCCTCCACCTAAGTCAGCTCCAGAGTTTCTCTTTAAGCTTATCCAAACTGCCTCTGCTACTTTCCCTCTCCATACTCATTTGCTCCCTCTGTCTCTCATCCTCCTTTCCTCTCACACCTCCCTAACAGCCCCCACCCTCCCCACAGACATTTGTATTGCAGGCATCTGTACCTTCCTGCCTCCCCTAACGAGCTCTTCTGTTTCTTTTTTCCTCCTCACATCAATCTCTCTCTCTCTCCCTCTCTCTCGTACACTCCCACCCCCCCCCTCTCTTTCTTTCTCTTCTAATGGCCAAGAACACCTCCTCCCACTCCACCCTGCTGGGCATTTCTTTTTTTTTTTGAAGGTTAAGTTGCTGTGACACTTTTACAGTGTTTCACCCCACCTCACCCCTCCTCCGATTGTCTCACCCTCCTCCCCCACCCCGTCTCCCCCGCCCAGGCTGCGGAACGACACTCCTCTTCATCACCACATTCTTACACGTGACCGCAAACACAGACGCAAGAACACACACAGTACACATACATAGCGGACGCATGCGCACAATTCTCTGGGCTGATTTGATGGCTGAATCACTTGATTGCTGCACAGAGGACAGGAAAGGGGAAGTGACAGGACAAAGTCAAGTAAGTGGGTGAGCTAAGCATAAGAGGTAAAACGTGGGAAATGGAAACAGATGCAGGATTTAATTTAATTTCAGCAGAGTTAACCTGTCGCGCAGTGCCGGGATCAAGCTGACGATGTCCACTCCCCCTCTGCTACATGCTGTCACACACTCCTCTCCTCCGCAGGCGGTTACTAGGCCAGTAATAGAGCTTGACTCATCTCACAAGAGTCGCACAGAAGTTGAAAGGGGGCTTACATTTGAGGAGTTATTTCCCACTGTACAAATGTAGTACAATCTAATACTACAACAGGAAACTTGCTCTGTGATTTATGTCCATTTTCTTGGTGAAATTGTGTCAGAGATACTGTGCACATGCTGTGCACATGTTTTTGATATTGGTATACGCATAGATTCACTACGAATCTACATTTGGTCATCTGACCCATCTTGGTTCTTAGTCACTTCACTGTGAGGAACGTTGCTGTTTTCAATTTTATTTTGAGCTTTTATAACAAAAAGTATACGAACATTATTATAATCACATGCCCAGAATGTTGAATCTGTGTCCATAACCACTTGTTAAAAAAAAAAAAAAAAAAAAAAATGCTACGTCCTCTATAATGCAGCCTAAAAGCGGATGTATTTTAACCTTTAGAGATGGAATAATTTAATGGTTTAATCCATTTGCTATTCAACATCAAATTAATGGTAAACTGACCAAAGGAATTCTTAGACGAAACGATTACGATCTGTAAAACTGAGTTTCTCAAAGAATTGCACAAAAGTGCCACTTTTTACCAGAGATGTGCTCACAAGTTTCTTGGAAATAGAAATGGAAACCCTTTTTATTGTCATATACATATACACGTACACGAAATTTGACTTCTGCATTTGACCCATCCCTGTATATAGGGAGCAGTGGGCTGCCAATGACAGGCGCCCGGGGAGCCGGGGGTTCAGTGTCTTGCTCAGGGACACTACGACACGTGACACGTCCCAGCCGAGGATCGAACCGTTGACCCTGCGGTTACCAGACAACCCTCTAACCTCTTAAGCCAGTGAGCCACGGTCCCCCCTAGTTTCTATATTTTAAAAAAAAACAAAAAACTAAAATCTTCGTTGACTACAACCAAAATGACAGATTTTCCTATGAGAGGGCAGCCCCAGAAACTATTTATAAAATCCGTTAATTGTTTGCACTTCTCAAGCAAAGAGATGGTACCAGAGGAAGTCACCATGGTCGGATCTTATTGATAATTTAACTATATATTTCACGTACATTTGCACAAGAAGAATTCTGCATTGAACAGCAGCAACCTTGAATTTGAGTTCAGGCAGTCAGCTGGCTGCTGCCAGACAGAATGATGCACTTTAGTGTTACTGAAAACAGAGACACTATTGTTCTCAGTCCAAGCTTAGAGACCCTCCTCCTCCCTTCCCTCACACTCTGTTCACCTGGATTAGGGGGGGGAGAGGGAGACCATTGAAAAGTGTGTCTATTGTCCTTCCTCCCCCTTCCCTTTCCTACCTCTGCACCACACCTGTATCAATGGACAGAGCTGCCTTTGAGTAGTGGCCCTAGAGGGAAAGTGGCTTTGTAACAAGAGATGATTGGGTAGTTTCTCTTGAAACGAAGGCTGATGGAAGGCCTTTTTCTGTTGTGTGGATGGATTTTATTTTTAAAAGGTTTTGTTGGTGCGCAAGTCCTTGATATGCTCCTCAAAGGGCATTTGTGTGCAGAAAGTCAAAAATATTTGCCAGTTCCTATGTGCATGTTTACGCTGTGCATGTATCGTACACTTGCTCGTTACTTGGCCGCTTGATGTTTAGGCTTTCTATCTTGGCCTCTTTAAGAAGAGCCGGGAGGGAGGGGACGAGAGAGGAAGAGACGGAGCGAGCAGGAGACACAGTACCGTCTCTACTGACTACTTGTCACCGAGGCCCGCTGGGCATCTACTCGCTCCCTCAGCTTCGCTGGGAGCCATCTTCTGAACTCGCCACCTTTTTAAAATAAAAGGCTTTTACAGGAAACACTTTAACCGCTTACTTCTGTCCTTTCCCTGACTCCCCACTCTCCTTTTCTCTCAACAAGCTCGCGGCTGATTCGTGCACCAGTGATTCATGAATTTATCTCTGGCACGGCACAGTCATGCCGGGTGCACGCAGGAGTGTGTGTGTGTGTGTGTGTCGAGTGTGCGCAGGGTCTGAGCGACAGAAAAAGGCTGCATGCTGGGGGGGTTGGTGGGGGGTTGGTGTGGGGTGTAAAAGAGGGAGAAGGAGAGGGGATGTGCTGTGACGCCAGCCCTGATTAGAGAAGTAGCACTCGCCGTTTAAACACACATTTAAATAGACACTGCCTCAGGAGGATCTTGGTTGGGGGGTGGTTCCTCTGCTTGTGTAAACTAACACAAGTGTTCTCAGTTGTTCTGGTTTTAAATAGAAGTCCCCGAGGCTCCACCTTCCAACTTTCCCTCGTTCATTTGTTTGTCTCGCTTTTCCCCCCGATGTCTCACTCTGCATTTTGCTCTTTACTTTTGACACAGAATTGCTTTATCTGGCATAGATTATTGATGTCCTCCATAGACTCGTCCCTCCGTGCTGCCCATCTCTGTCCGTCTCCTCTGCATTCTTTTACATCACTCCCTCTCTTGTGGCTGCTCATTCCTGTGCCAGCCAGTTCCCTTCCTCTCTTTCAATTTATCTGTCCTCCTCATTCCTTCCAGATGACTCTCTTTCTACTGTCTCTCCCTTCATCACCTCAGCCCATTGTGAGTTTACTTCCTTCCTCTCTCCCCCTCTCCTTCATTTTCCAACTGTTCAACCCCCCCCCCCCCCTTGCCCCTTCCCCCTTCCTTTTCCTTTCTGGACCTGATTCGGCTGGCTTCTCTCAGGTTTGAGTGTCCTACTTTGATTTCCTCTCCCTCCCCCCTTGCTCTTTGCTCCTCCCCTCCTCTCACTGGTGTTTATTTACACAGAGAGGTAGGGCTGTCGGGATGGATTGATGGATGGCGAGAGGCCACGGGTGAGGGGATCTGGGCGTTTGATTGAAGCCCCTGTCAGTCAGGATACTACTTAAAGTATTGGCTCGTAAAAAGATGTGGAAGACTCGCCAGGTATATGAAGAGCTCTCTCCTCTCTGGTGTACTTTTTGTACCCATAGATCTAAAATGATGTCCATAATGTGGCCTTAACAAGCTAAAAGTACACTATTCTTTAGAAGGATACTGGCATTTTAGAACATGGAACCTCTCCATTGACAGAGACACTTGGCCGCGCCGCACGTCTGCCCTTTTAAAAAGCTTTGTGGATGACATAATTATGCAGTGTCAACGTGTGACAAGCTGAGCTTAGCTGCATTAGATGAATTAATATGCACAGCGTAGGAGGGAGCTTGTCCATGATCTTCTAATGCTTATAGCCACTCACTCCACTCCGCTCATCTCGGGAAGCCATCACACTCTGGAGCAGGTTCTCTCTGAAGCCATCAACGCTAATGTTCGACGGTCTTCTTTTTCATCCAGTGGAATGTTTTAAGGCTTGTGGAATCTCCATCTGTATTGCATTCATTTGTCAAGTATAATGAATGCACTTGAGTTTTTACTTGGTCATTTAATGCTGACATTAGGGTTAATTGGCTTTAAGGGACATTAGATCGACTATATTATTATAGTAATGCCAGTCCGATTACGTATGCATAATTCAATATTGGACTGGATTCCTACGGAAGTCCCAAACCTGTAGATTTTAATGTGACGCTTTGACTGCATTCCAGATAAATACATTCTTTACAATTTATTATTATTGCCAAATGTATTATCTACTGATTCAAATGTTATTTTAAAGACTTTTCCATTCTCAAAAAGTAAAATTATGGTTCTTAGAAAACTGGGATATAAAAACAAATCAATAAAGTTCAAGACGGTTAGATAGAACTTTACAGTATTACTGCACCAATAAAAAAAAAAGTGGAGTGGGAGTCGAGCAGTGCAGCTGCCTGTGCCATATATCATAACACCAAGCACAGGTCGGCCCAGTGAGCCTGTAGCATGAGATGTTACAGAGCATACAGCTTGAAATATTAAAGCAGTTCTCTGGCTCAGATGATGAACTGCCAGAAGAAGTGGGCTAAAGGGTAACATAAGTAAGTTTGAACCTGGACCGTATTTTCCCATGTTATCGAGTCTAAGTGACCAATGGGGACAGCAGAATTGGAAATTTTAGATCGACATGAGTTGCTGACAACATTGTAGAAAGAACCTTAACGTTTTTCCTTTACCTTTCACTCGATCCGATCTGTTTGTTATTGTGTCATGTGACTTTCTGCCATAAGACGGTGGAAACATTCCAGAGAGGCGTGCCGGTGTTATCTATTGTTATCTAAAAGATTTTCAATTTCATTTTGACAAAATGCAACACGAGATTTCAGAACGAGTATATCAGTATCAGTATGCACTTCTAGAGCTAACGTGATGAATTGATTTCATGCAAAAATGCCAAACATTTCTTTGTTTCAGCTTCTCAGTTCTGAGGATTTGCTGCTTTTGTGTGATATTACCTGAAGGTCTTGTGGTTTTGGACACAACAAGAATAATGAATGGATTAAGCAGCAGATGAATTGATAACGGCAGTATGAGAGTCCCGTTAGAATACCAGGAGTACACGACGTAACGGGCACAAGTGCTAAAAAAGTAGAGATGTGATATTATGTGAAAGGCTTCTTCGAGCTCTCCCTGACAAATTGGAGGCATGACCCAGTCTAGCACAAAATCATTAGATCACCTGCCAGTTGACAAAGCCCACTTGTGCCGAGTCTGTGATGGAACAAGCGACGGGAGAAACGGAGCTGCAGAGATCATGTGAACGGTGTGCAGTGGGATGAGCAAGGGGGGAGAGACACGAGTGCAGGCCATGCTGTTGGAGGTAAATGTATGTTGGCAGTAGCTGAAGGGAGGGAAAGAGTAAGAGCACAATGAGGAGAGAGAGAAGCCTGTTACCGAACCATCAGCGGTGGTAATGAGACACAGGTGCAGCCTGTGGAACCGCATCCCTTATCAGAGATGAGGATGGGAAGGCAGGAAAGTAGTCAGAAATACTGTAGCGCTACAAGACAGGGGACTCAATGCAACGTTTCACTTTGATGGAACATTATTACTCATAAGTATGCGCAACCCCGTAGGAAATCTCGGAACAATCACCCGAAAACAGTAGGCACCCCGGGGACATGTCATTACTCTGGGCGCACAGGCTTTATCTAACTCTCCATTCGTTTGCATCTATTTTGAGCGCCTAGTTAAAAAAAAAATCTTAAGTGCAACACATTAAAAACAAGCATGACACGCAGCCACATCATAGAAACAATTCTGGGTCTTTGTTTGTAGTTCATCATCTCATTTAGACTTGGTTTTCAAACATATGCTGATGAACGAGGAGCTGCAACTGATTTCAGCACTTGATTGTTAATGAACTTATATTTGGGTTTGCCTGCTGAAAACAGAAAATGTTGGATTAGTAGGAAAAGCTGCTTCGAAAATTGGTTAGCTGAGAGGGTGCAATGAGAAAAAGATTGAGGACCGAGGGGAGAATGTAAGGTGACAGATTGAGATAGTGGGAGAGAGCAGCAGAGAGGCAAAAGAGGAAAGAAGTGCACAAGCTGCTCAGGAAAAGGTGTTAAGACAGAGTCAGGGGTATTGAATCAGAGGGGTATGTGCGGGGATGTGAGCAGAGCAGATATGCACTCCCTGCCGCAGGCTTCGGTGGGGTGACTATACTCGCTGCTATACTTTTCCATCAACTCCCGGATCAGTCAAATGCAGGGACCAGATGGAAGGTTTGGGAAGGGAGGAATCACCACAGCAAACAAGTGTGTGTGTGCGGGCGATACAGAGCAGGTGCAGTCAGCGAGTGCAAGTGGGTGCATGGTTTGTTTGAATGGTAGACATCAGAGAGTGCAAGAGAATGGCCTTTGTATTCAGCCAATGCTGAGCGAGTAAATATTTTGGAAGGGCATGCTGCGTTGGTAGATTGTTCTTTTGAAGCAACAGGGGGGGTGACAACAGAGGGGAGAGATGAGAGGGAAGGAGACGGCGAGCTAGAGGAAACTGTGAAGCAGCAGCAGCTATGTTTATTCCGCCATGCAGAGACGTGAACACAAACTGAGCTTTGTCCCGCGCCCAGGCTAACTTAATGTTAGAGCTAGCTGTGCGACCTCGGTGAGACGCTAGAATAAACTGCTTTGCTCTTTCCCCTTCATTTGCTGCCAAATGACATTGCTTACTCGGCTACGGGGTTGCCCTCGCTGCCAGCGGCTGCTATCATGAATGAACAATGTGCACTTCTCAGGGTCCCATACCTCTCCTCGGGGGGCTTCTCCGGAGGCCGAAAGGTGTACACCACAGGAAACGAAGCTATACGCATAAGATGATATTCATGCTGGGGCAGCCTTGTTGGAGACATGTTTTGATGTGTCTCGTTTTCTACTGCGGGAACATGACATGAGGAAGAATAAACTCGCCAACAACGCATGCATGTCAAACACGCATGTTGCTGCCCCTGTTGTGTTGTATTTATTTAATTTTGTTGTTGTTACTATTGTGTTAGGGCAGAACGGCTCCAGTGGGGGATGAGGGATAAGAGGGGTCATTCATTCATCTCACACCCAACACACACACACCTCCCTCACAGGCCTTTCATCTTTACTCTCACAGGCTTCTCTTGTTCTGTCAGTCTCACTGAAGAGAAAGAAGGGGGGAGAGAGATGGAGGAAGGATGTCAGGGAAGGGGTGAGAAGAAGGGGGTAAAGGGGGAGAAAGAAAAGGGCAACAAGTGATTTGTTTCCTGTTCCCTGCAAAATCATCTACCAACCGGCCCCACCCTAATCCATCACCTCCATTTTGGGAGGGGGAGAGTAACGGGTTGCAAAAGTTCGCTCTGCTTTTCTGCTCTGCCGTTTCCTTTTCATCTTTTTTTCTCTTTCCACCCTCCTCTTTAATTGTATCCTTCTCATCTCATCCTCTCGCTGCCTCGCCTCACCCCCCACTCCCTTCCTCTCTTCCTCTGTCCATCCCTCGCTCTCCCTGGGGCTTGCCTTAGTGGGTCGGTTCCAGTCTGTCTGTTCGCTGATGACTCCACTTGGAGCAGATGTGATGCTCAGCAGCTGTTGCTTTGCTCTACAGTCTCACCCCACAAACCCCACGCCTCCTCTCCCCCCACCCCCTTTCATATCTCTCTCTCTCTCTCTCTCTGCCTCCCCTCTCTTATGTTCTTATTTATCTCCATGTCTTTTTGTTCCCTGCTACGCCGTTTCTCAACTGTAAATTGCCGCGCTTCATTTTATATTTTAATTCCCGGATCTGTTTTGTCTTCTCTGACCAGCCTCACCAATTTGTTTCACTCTCCCGCCTCCCTGCTACAGCTGTTAACGTTCAAAGCACATTAGGATTTTTGTCATAACAATAAGTCTGGAATCTCTGTGTTTGTCTGCCTCATGAATGCCAACTGTCACACTGTAATCATGTGAAACAAATGCCGGCCATTGACGGCAGCACTGCAGAGGGAGGATATTGTTCCAACATGAATCTGGCTAAATGAGAGAAATTCAGAATGATGACTGTTTGTGTTGTTGTTCATTCACCCAATCACACAATGTTGTTCAAAGCCAGGCCCAAAGCTAGAATTAGAATATCTATGTTTAACTTGATATTAGGATTTATCGAGACAAAATGGGACTTGTACACTTGGAGAATGATGAAGTGTGGGTTTTATTTAGGCTTACTCTCATCAGTGCCCTGCGCTTCTTCACATAGTTTTATTAGAATCTTTATTGGCTGTCTCTGTTCATTTCTGTCGGTCTCGCTGCCGCCGTCTCAGGATTGGCTGGCTGGTGAACTGAGCATCCTCTGACAGGTGCCCTCTTGTCTGAGATTAGAAGCGAAGAGGGAGAGGAGTTTGAGGAGGAGGTGGGGGTGGGTGGTTCATGTCACTTTGATGACTTCAGCCTGGAGGAATCTGTTTTTCTGGACAGGCGTGTGGTTGTGTCTGTGTGGCAGGGTGCGTGTGTGCATAAGCACGAGTGTGCGTGTCACATCTGTAATTGGCTGCTGCAGCCGCTGCTGCCGTGCTCACAGGCTGGCCTCTGATCTTGTGAAAATCTGGGATCAGCGCGGCAGATCCGCCTGCTAATCAGCACTCTGAGCCCGTGCACAGGAACGTCAACCTGTTCTTCGCTCTGGAGGCTGGAATATCACCGCACTCGGGATTTAATCGCACCAAAAATCCCTTAATGGGAAACGTTACGTGCAGTCTAATTTGAGGATATTGAGATAAAACTTAGGTGTGTGTGTGTGAGGTTGTGACAGTGATGTGTGTTCTGTGTACCTGACCGAAACACCGATAAGCAATATCGAGCGACACTTTGCCCCCTTGTGCTCCCGGATGATAAGATTACAACAAGGCCAGATCACTGGTGGCTCTCTGTGCACTTTACCCTCTCCGGTCTCTCCTCTGTTTGACCGGTGAGTGCTCATGTTGGCACTTGGCACAGCAACATTGGGAAATTCACAAGGGGGATTCATCACTCATTCCCGGTTCCCCTTTGAGGACTGCGCTAATTAGCCGGCGTCTGTGATTAGTTGGCTTGTGTTTGATCTGCTTCAGTCCTCTCTGTCGCATAGGCTGGGCCACGATTTAGCTGCAAGGGGCACCCAACACAAACGGACTCAAAAAACAGACGCCCAAAAATGCACACAGCGGCAGATTTTCCCCAGCCTTTCGGAGACACTGCAGGGGGCCTCGGAGACACAGTATCTCACACACACACACACACACACACACACACTCGTACATGTGAGCTGCAGTGCTCCAAAGCAAAAACACTTTGGTGGAAAGAGTACAGCTGTTATTATTCCACCAATGCATACCAGGAACTCTCCACTTTCACTTTGAGAGTTTCAGCCAGTCATTGAAATTCCCCTTAAAAACCGACGCTGCACTGCTTATAAATCAACACAGGGTGTGGGCGGCTAGTTTAGAAGTGGATTTACTTAATTTAACCCCGAGTGATTACAGCCGAAGATGGGCGAATTATGAATGTAATTAAATTTGAACAAATCCCCTCTTTGCTCCCCTTTTGCATTAGGTCTCAATGGCAAAGCACAGTAGGGGATATCCGTGCTGCGTTTAATATGACACAAATAGGAGCAATTCTTTTGTGCGTGACAGAGCACTGTCTAATTACACAGAAGCTGTGATATTGAAGGGCCCGTCTGTCCTTGAAGCTGGCCACTGGAGCATGGCGGGGCCAGTTCTTGTCTGTTAATGCCCCCATCTATCTATCCCAATCCTCTATCTGTCACTCTGCTTTAAGGGTGTAGATGGTAAACAAAGGCGACTCCAACCCAATTGTAATGGCGACCTGACGGGGACGGCTCCAGCAGCTTGTGAGTTTTCTCGTGTGCGTGCGTTTGTTGTTGCGCTCCTCCTTATGATCTCGGGGAAGGGGCTTCAATCGCAGTCGGGTCAACTGTAGCATCATTGTGATCGCCGAGCCATTACAGGCTAAAACCACTGTTCATACTGTTAATGGGGGGGAAATTCGATCCATTGCTGTTTTCCTCTCAAACAGGTAGAGGTGTTAACAGCAAGCAGTTTATTCTCAATATGAACATCTAGAGTTACTGACTTCAGCTCCTGTCTTTAAATACAAAGATAAAAATGTCTTTGGTCAACACAGTGTTGTCTCATTTTTAGGGTACAGAACAGAACCGTGGTTCTTTGTGGTTGGAGCATTGTTGTTATACTCTGGAGGGCTTTTAATTTCACTATTGATCAAACTGTTTTATTTATTCGGATTATAGTCCATTGAGAATTCTTAGAGACAAAGGTCTTGCATTTTCGGTCCAAATCTTCTTATTGGAGAAACTAGAACCAGTACATGTTTGGCATTTGAGCTTAATAAATAAATTGAATAGTATATAATAAATAGTTGATTGTTTTTCTACCGATTGTCTTAAGGGTCAACTAATTGTTTCAGCTCTACTAATCTACAGTATATAAAGGTAAAGAATTAATTTCGGAGGCAACAATCGTAACATTCTACAGGATGAGAGCATTCCATTTATCAACAAAGTCCAGTAAATTAAATAATAATCATACATTTTATTTCTTCTATCTGCTTTTCATAGTTCTGAAAAACGCTTTGCGTGGGAAAAACGCATCATTAAAAAAAACAGCATAATGTATAAAACGCAACATTAATCGCATGTTAAAGGCAGTAAAATGTTTGACAATCAATTAAGGAGGCCTGTAAACACAGTGATGATTAAATGTTGCTGGCTAAGACTGCCTTCGCTGTCCTTTATCTCCTCTGGATATTTAATGGTACATAATTCTTGTTTATTTATTGTAACGGTCTGATTTACTTTTCTGATTTGTTTAATGCTATTTTAGTTTAATTAAGGAAATTATTTTAAGTAGTATTTTTATTTTTATTTTGTACCTTGAAGTCTGACCACGCAGCCAGCCAGCCACATCTTTTCAGTGTCTTTTCTAAAATTTTACTTAACAGAAAAGACTTGAGAGGAAATATCACATTATGCGCCACTCCCTCTTTCGATTGGTCTCCTTGAGCCGTCTGTGCGTTCGGTCTTCTGTCATCCATCCGTCCGCCAGCATCAAAACAATGCACCATGCTCCCAAGGCAAGTTGTCATCGTGACTGTCCTTCAGAGAATACTCAAAGTTGATCTTAGCATTGAGTTCAGATGGAGGGAGGGCCAAAGAACAGCCTCCTACGTCCCTGCTCCATTGTATCTTTTAGAAGCTGCAGTCCAAACCACCTTTCTCTTTTCCCATGTAGCCCTGTGTCTTCCCCTCCCTCCTCTGTATCACCCCCCCCCCCCCCCTCTTTTATAGAAGAACTGATGGGAGGCATATGTGTTGACGTGAAAAGTTTCATCTTACCTACCTCCTATTGAGACTTGAAGACAATAGGCCGCTCACCTCCGCCCTCACAGCTCACTGCAGACCTGCGGGAAGGAAACTCTGACGTTGAAACGTGGATTCTTTCTGCTTTTAATTGCTCCAGTGATCTATTGTCCCCCACTCCTATCCCTTTGTTCCGTTTTCCCACATCCTACCTGCCTGATGTTTACTAATTGCTGTCATCTTCCCCCCTCAGTGTTGCTGAGCTCTTTATGTAAAAAACAAAAAGAAGAAAGATGCTATTTAAAAACTATTGCATGTCCTGGTATTTTCAAAATGCAGGTGGACTGATCAGCTATCCTGACATTTAAGCAACACGCTGCAGTGTTCCAGTAATATGAGTCATAATGAATCATAACATTTGCTCTTATGTTAGCAATACTTTTGCAAGAGTATATCCACTCTACTTTTTTTTTCCCCAAGTGGTGGGTGTCATATTTTGAAGCGTAACTCGCCTGTCCTCTCAAATCCTTCCCTGCGGACCTCTTTTCCATGCTCCTACACGGACTTGCTGTCAGTAATTCAATCCAGCTGGTTGTTGTGACGGGCACACTCGTCAGTTTATCATAATATTAGTACGCACCTCCTTGTTTGTTTGCTTGTGGTGCCTGACCTTCTGTCTTCCATATGGCTGGCATTGATTTGCCAACACGCTGTGTGATGCTCCTGACAGATTGACTGGGCTAATAGCCGCCTCCCTCATATCACCGTACTGCATTTTAATCCTTTTAATGTGCAGTGTGAATTGGATTTTGGTCTCTCACCCCCTCAACTATGAACGCGCTGCGCGTCGACGGTGTTGTTGACCATTGGGCTCGTCGGTAGCGGGCTGACGGGCCTCACGGGCCGTCACTGATGAAGAACCTGGAAACACAGCTGTGCTTGGCTCTGAAGGTGGGGTTGCCATGGAATTCCTTTCACTTTAACAGGCGGCTCTGTTTTTAATTCGAGTGAAGGGATCACACTCAGCCTGAAATATCCTCTGACACCTCGGTAGACTCTCGCATCCAAGTGTTGTTAGGGAAGCGAAAATAGGACGCATAATCACATTATGTTAACAACTGACATACAGAGGGACGGATTTATACACACACGCACGCACATTCAGAAAGTGATGGGTGAAAAGATAAAGACACGCGCGCACACACACAGCCCGCCTTGGACATTTGTAGAAGTTCTCTAGATGTGCACTTTTAACTTGAGCCTGATCCTTTAATTCATGGCGATTTCCGAAGTGAGACGCTGCCAGACTCTGGTTGCACGCACGCACGCACGCACGCACGCACGCTTCCAAAGTCATTCAGAGAGTGAGGTCTGAAGGACGTTTTGGCGAGCTTTCTGCCATACCTGATGGAGCGGTGCAAGGCACAAGCGTGCATCATTTGAAATGGATCAAGATGTTTCCCCACACACTGACCCTAGACCTGTCTGAAAATTGTTTTTCCAAATCCTCAGATTTACATTTTATGCTTTCGCACGGACTGCAGACCTGTCACTGCGGTCACCCAGCAGTAAAACCCCAAAATGACATGCAGGGCTAAAATAACATGCCTGGTACAATTACCATGAGGAGTGATGGCACACAGGGCTAGAATGAAGAAGTCGGGACACAAAAGGAACTAACTGAGGAATAAAAAAAAAAAAGGAAGTCGTCAAGGAAGAGCAGAATGAGCCAGAGGGATGAAAAGGATTTATTCCAAAATGAAAAGACAGGACAGGGCTGTGGCATAGATGAGGGGGTGGGGGGAGAGAAGTGAGCGATGCCGAGAGAAAAGGCGAGTGCGGTGGAGGTAAAATGATGTGCAGGGCCCGAGCAGACAAAGCAGAGCCAGGAGCCGCAGGGGAGCTGGGTGTCTGTCAGCCATCCAGCCAGTAAGTTATTCAGTCACTTATTCAGTGGGTTGGAGCAATAGCAGTAGCACGGCAGTATAGAGGCAGCAGTTATTTGTTTGGCTCAGGAGAGCTGTGTCCTTCTCTGTCCGCAGTAAACTGGCGGTTACAAGCGAGACTTTACTGACCCTAAACGGGCCCAGCGCCAGACGACAACATGCAGCCATAAGACCGCGCTCGCGCTTTATGGCCTTGGTCATTTTCCTTTTTTCTGTTGGGTGCTTTTTACACACCTCTACTTTACACAGTCGCCGCGTTCCTTCATGTCCCACCTTCATTCTTTATCAGTCTATCTCTCTCTCCTTTCCTCATTCACTCTTTCCTCTCTCTCTCTCCCGGGTCAGGTACAGTGTCGATGTTGGTGTTGATCAATAATGAAGAGATGAGAGGAGGAGGAGAGCACACTGCTCTCGTTCTTACCAGGGGATAAATTATTCACCCAGTGGAGAAGAGTGCCTCTCCACCTTGTGTGTGTGTGTGCCTGTCTAAATGTAGTTATACTTTACCTAGCAGCTGTACGTGTGGAAATGTCTTTTGTCTCAGGATGACCACACATACAAACACACACACACACACAAACTCCATCTCTTTTCTACGGTATGCATGGTTTAGCTCGGCAGATGCTAAATGATTAAGTGTGTTGTGTATGTTGTTGGTTGTAATGTTCATCTGTTGCAAGCTGTGTTACGCTTCGGTAAAACAAAAAGAAACGATGCAAAGTTTACAGATCGGTCCTTTGTCAGACCTGTTTAACCGCCAGAGCTAGCGAGACCTGAAATATTCTGTTTGTTATGTCCGTAACACAAAGTTTCAAGATGGTAAAACTGTCTTAAGTTTTTTTTTTATTTTTTTATTTTTTTTTTTTTATTTTTATTTTTTTTACTTCCCTGCTGTTTTTTTTTTCGTTAAGATGATGCACTTAATTGAATTGGCAAATGCTTATTTTTGCAAATGATATTCGCTTGAGTCCTAAGGCATGTTTGTTATAAACAGGCAGCTAAACAGGAATATGCATCAGTATACGGATGCACGTGGGTATACGGGCACACACACACACACACACACACACACACACACACACACAGTCACCAAACACTCGCACCTCCCTTTGCAGATTTCTCCTCCAGCTGTTCATTTCTCCTTGGCACTTTGAAGCCTGTTTATATCTCTCTGTGTCCCTCCCTCCAAACCCCTATTTCTCCTTCGCTCCCCTTCTGTTACACTTCATGCGTTTCTGCCTCCCTTCCTCATTTCTCCCTCTGATTTCCCTCCTTTCTCCACTCTGTGCTCAGTCAGTTATCAAATATTTCATCATGTCGCTGTGAACAAAGTGAAATGTAGCTCTCCCTTCTTCTTGCACCTTTTTTACTCCCCTGCTCCTGTTGCATCACAGGACCCTGTGTTTTTTTTATCTTTTACCTGCTGTCTGCATGCAACCTCGCTGTAACAGCAAACCCTTTTTACAAGTGTTTCTTTGTTATGTTTCCAAGCTGATTGAACATCTGTGGGGATTTCTGAGTGCGGATCTCCCACGATAGCCTTGGTCTTTTTAAAAGTGTGCTACTTTATCAAACCAAGGTGCTTCGACTCGATTGCTCTCACTAGTAAATCTTCCAGCATGAATGGACTACAATAGGATGTCGTTGGAAAAGTCCGTAATGAGCAGTGGCTACTTCTAAATGTAGCTTTCTCATGTGATATCGATTGGCCCCTCATAGAGATCCCCGTGGAAAGGTCAATGAGAAGTCGAGACACATCTCAAGTCTTCATTTCCTTGTTTTATTCTTGGCTTGTCAAACTGCCTTGCCTGTCAAAGCTAAGCTGCATTCCCACTCTGCTCCCTGCATACCAAAGTATCCACACCTACATGTGTGTGTTGGCGCACATACACAGTGCGTGCCCGTCCATCGTAGGTTTGTGTGGCTGTATGTGCGTCCACATTTGCGCACGCGTGTGTGTGTGTGTGTGAAGGTCAGAGAAACCAGCGCTGCAACAGTGTCGGGTAGCGACAGCAGGTTCAGGTTGGTGCTGTTCCAGACTCCAGCTGATAACGGCTATTGGTGCATACCAGCTGCAGTTTGGACATGACACGCAGCCACAGCAGTGTCACAGGTCTGGTGTGGAGGATGCACCATCACACAGAAATCACAGTTATGCAGCAGCTACACAGGCAGGCCATTTTAACTAGAATGTTGGATAACATGCGTCACACCTTTTTTTGACCGGCTCTATCAGTTTTCAAAGCTGCACAAAGGAGCTAACTGTTCAAAAGAGATGAACAGTCCTCACCCAAATTACAGGTGCATCAGTCATGACAACTGCAATATTACAGTGTCTAGAGTGACAAAGGGACCCGTATTATGGGAGATTTAGTGAGGAAGAACAAAAGTCACAAGCTGTTTCTCTACGTAACGGATATACAGGTTAGTTAGATATTTTGACATTCGCATCTCTGTGTATCGGCACAATGGATTTAAAATAAAACGGTTATTATGAGAGTAGATTCCTGACTGCAGTTCTAATTGAGGAGTGTTGAGAACACAGGAATTGTTGCCTTGCCGTTGTCCTGCTGCACTGTTCAAGAATCGCACAGGAGGTGAACAGAATGGAAGTAAACACCCTTAAAGCTGAAAGTTAGCGCTTTAATCTCAGTGATTGCTTTACTCCAGCAAATTCCATTTGCTGGAGTAAAGAGACAAAACAACAGAAAGTGTCACGGTCTCAATACTTACAAGCTGCACTGTACAAAACTACAACCCCAGTAATAATCGCGGCATTGAATCGGCTTGTCTGTGCCAGTGTCTCGAAAAATAAAAACAAAACAAAATTGCACATCGGGAGCCTCACAAAGCTGGTATTTGGCAGTGCTTTCATTTAGAAACCACTCGTATCCAAGGCCGGCACACGCTGTCGCTCTGAGAATAAACCTAGAGCATTAAAACAATGGAGAATGGAACTGCTCTGATGGAGCATTCTTTTACCATTTTCCAACACTCAGGTTGGTTGAGTGAAAGTTCAAGGATGCCTTTGACCCACAGTGTCTTCTGGTTACCGTTGAACGTAGTGGTGAATATGTAATGGCATGGACACTCATCATGAATTTATTATGAGAAATTTCATGTCGAAAAATATGTCCATATGCATAACTGAGCAGTTTCAAAGGATGTCATAAATAAGTGGTGTAAAAACAAGATCTAAACATTATTTTTTTGTGTCAAGCTCAAAGATAATTTTTACCTGTGTATCCAAAGAGAATTGGAGCTGTGTATACAAGTGGAGTACTCATGATTAGCTGTGTTTACATTTATTTTTCATTCATTAAGCCACCAAACAGACTTTATTTTTGTATTGTGAAGTCAGACCAAAGTGGGACTTGTGTTATCATCACATCACAAGCGGCACCCTCGGGTCCAAAACTCAGCGTGTCAAAGTCATCAGGTTTGAAAGGTGGGATAGGATTCAGTCTAATTCCCTTGTTAGAAAAAGATTATGTTTGAGGAAGAAGAAGAGAGAGAAGAGGCAGAGACTGATTCCATCAGGACAACATACTGCCTCTATCAAAGCTATTGTTCTTCAGGAGGAGAGACGGTGAGCACAACAATAACAAGATAATAATGGAAATGGAGACGTTCACACAGACCTGAGAGAATAATGAAAGCCCAAAATGCTTATTGAGACAGCAATGCATTAAAGGCCAAACGAAACACACCCACATTTTCAGTATTGTGCTCTTTTAGACACACACACAATGTGCTGGGAAGCAATCTTCAAGAACACGGAGAATGGGAAAGCTTCATTCTAGCCCACCTGACAGTGCACAGCCACTAGCTTGATGAAATGGCGGAGAGTCAGTGAGCTCTGAAGGCCATTAGATATTTTAGGTGATGGCCTGCACTCCCTGTCCCCCTGACGTCGTGCTTTTCTCCACTATAGCGGGGATCAGGCAGAGGACACGAATGCCGTTAGGCGTCGGAGTTAGCCAGCCAGGCAGCGAGGCAGGCGGACACAGGCCGATAAGCGTATGTTCGCTTTATAAGCCACGGCTGGCTCAAAAATGGGCTGCAGAGAAAATTAGGGTTTTGAGTGGTTTTCATTTTTTTTCACTCTCCCTTCCTCTGGCTCATTCTGTCTGTGTCACTGCCTTTTTTTCTTCTTTTTTTCTTTCTCTATTCACGGCCACAGTGTTTCTCACAAGGTCAGGTGTGGAGTCTATCCTGCATCACACCGCGCTACACCTGCCGTCTCTTCTCCTCGGTCGGTTTCTCCCCCCCCCCCCCCCCCCCCCCCCCCCCCCCCCCCCCCCTTTCCTCT
>NW_022280043.1:6079317-6097143 GCF_004355925.1 Anarrhichthys ocellatus
GCATTCATCAACATTTTGGATGAAAATGGCCTGCTCATTAAGTAAATGTCCCTCAGCTGTCTCCTATTAACCTTGTTCCCCCCCCCCCCCCCGTCTCCATTTTTAGTTTCCCCCCTTGTTCTCTTTCTTTCCACCTACTTTCTCTCTCACTTCTCTTATTTCTCTCTTGTAAATGTCCCTCAGCTGTCTCCTATTAACCTTGTTTATAGCCCACGTCGTCTCTCCTTCGAGATCCTCCTCTCCTCTTCTCTCAGCACTTTCTCTTTGCACTCACTCTTTCATTTTCTATTCCTGGCGCCGCGTTCCCTTCGCACACTTTCATCCCCACTTTCCTTACACCTCACCCCCCGCGCCCCCCTATTCCACTCTCATCCTCCATCAATTTGGCATTCCCAAGCCATCCCTGGTCTCCTCCTTTTCATCCTTCCTGTCACCTCGCACACTTCCTCTCCTCCTTCCTTCCTGATTAATTTCCTCTTCATAGAGAAATGGTGGGAAATATGGAAATGTCAGTGTGACCAGGGAGGGGGATCAGAGAGGACTGTGTTAATATGTCAAGACTGTCGCAGCATAATGCGTGTGCAGGCACATCATGTGGGTGTCAAAGACATAATGATAGGTGACAGTGCTTTGGATGATGACATGTGACTACTTGAGAATGCTGAAGAGGGCAGTTTGCGTACGCGTGCATTTGTTTGTTCATGTGCGTTTGGTGGCGTTCTTTGTGTGTCACCTGCAGGCAGCCGAGCTACTGTAAAGTAGAGCAGCGGTGACACAAGGCTTCTGTTACCACTCTCCTCCCCTCCAACCCTTTCTTTCTCTCCCTCCGTCTCCCTCCTCCTCTCTTCTCAGTCTTACCCTTGAACCGTCTTTTATTCTCTAATTCCCTTAGTTCCTGACTCCCTCCTTCTCCCGTCTCTCTCTCTCTCTCTCTTCTATTTAATATGACCAATGCTCTCTAAATATTTATACTGACAATTAGTATTTCAAACATCTGCAAAAGCCCTTCGTGTTGGTGTAGACACACACGCGTGCACACGCTGACTTTTTCTTTTGTGTCTGCTGATCCAATGACACAGAGTCTCTGAGACTTCGGGGCTGGGATTTGGCGACTATCATGGAGGATAAAGACGTGCCAGTCTTTATGCGTCTTGTGTGTAATATTCATTTCCCTGGGGCTGCATAGAGTCTCATAAGGCCAGCCTGTTTTTCATCTGAGCTCTGGCTGGAGCTGACCTGTGTTGGCTCTCCTCTTATTGCCTCAGAATGACAGACAACAGGCCCAGCTCAGCTCTAACCCCACATTATGTGTGGACACAACTGCTGTGCATGTGGTTGTGTGTGTGAATTTGCACATGTGCAGACAAGTGAGACCTGAGGCAGAGTAACTAATCTCCAGTCCCACATTGTGTAGTGACCTCTGACATTTGGTCCATACACTGAAGCAATACTAGTAATCAAGGGTTTCAATAACCCTTAATCCTCTTTGCTTTTGTTCTGCTACGTCGTGTGGTAACCAGAGTGCAGCTTTCATTCCTAACAAAAGCCAATCTGTAGTTGGTCAGACTAGTCCGGGTAGTTAGACAGGGTTGAAGCGTAGTCTTCTCCAAATGCTCGACATTTTAAAGATCACATGCCAGGAGATCGACAATAAAGCTGTCGTGTGTGTGTGTGTGTGTGTGTGTGTGTCTGTGTACACATGCTTTTGTGTGTCCACTTGCACAGATATGCTCGCGTATGTGTCCAAGAGAGAGAAAAAAGAGCAAGCTGTTCCTCTCTCCAGCCCAATAAGGCTCTGTGCTGCTCCCACGGGCTGCTTAGTGGTTGTCCAGAGGTTCCTCTGTGGGCTACAAGGGGGTTGTTTTGTGGTTGTAAATTGGGCTGGTCCTGGGAGAGCTGGTGTTATTCTAGGAAAGGCTTGTTTTCCTCCACTTTCCCCACTCAGTCTTTTGCTCCTTGCTCCCTTTTCTCTTCCGCTGTATTGATAACTCGGATCTCCCGAGAGTAGAGAAGGTGCGGTGTTCATTGCTTGTCAAAAGAGAGAGACAGCACTGGCCTTTCCTCTTATCTGCCAGCCAATGGGTTTAATGCGTGTGGGTGTTTGTGTGTGTGCTCCATCAGCCCTGTAGATCATATTAGTCTCACAACTGCTTTGGCTCAGCACAAACTGGTGGAACTAGTGCCGCAAATACTGTTCGTCTTTAGGGGAAATTGTTTCCTTGGTGCTGTTGTATGTGTGTAGCTTGCTGCTAGACACATTGTAAGCACACTAGCATTCTCTCTCTCTCTCACACACACACACATACACAGACCCTGGCTGCAGACATTTGAAGTTGTGTATCTGCAGGTAATCCACTCTTACTTAAAACAGGTGCCATCTTGCTGACATACACTAATGCGCGCTTACTCAAACAAGTAATTACATTTTCACTGAGACCTGGATTACACACAGACACACACACACGTAAATGTGGACAGATTGTCGTTTTAAAGCTCCCTCGCGCTTTCTGTTTCTCACACACCCACTGACACAACACACTAAGAAAAGCATATTTATTTTGACTCTTTGCTGTAACACAGGAATGTGTCGGCACAGCAAATGGCAGGCTACAGAAAAGCATAAACCATCCGGATGATTTATGACCTACGTGCCAAAGAGAGCTGGATTTCCTATTTTTTCTGTTTTTTTTTTTCAGCACATATCCCCCTCTTTTTTTTTTCCTCCCACTCCGTCCACACACACGCACGGCCATGGAGAGATACCAGACTCTTGGCCTACTTGCCTGGCTTCACTAATGCTGTCCTCTGTTGTACCAGACACTTCCACACTGTCCTCATTTATCAGGAGGCTCTGTACCAACACGATTCCTCTGCTCCCTTTCCTTGTCTCCTCTGCTAGTTAAGGGATAAAAGGAAAGACTGACAATGTTTCTGCCTCTTTCTCTACTTCTCCTAGGAGTGTCGGGTCAGCGGGTGAAGGTGGAGCCAGAGGTGTTGTCGTATCCTGGTCAGACTGTCAACCTGCGCTGCGCCTTCACTGATGCCACTGGGATTCAGCTCACTATGGTGATACACTGTCTTAATAGAATTCTTTTTCTTTTTTTTCAGTTTGGATTTGATTACTTCTTTATACAACTGCACTCATATCGGCTCTAAACTGGGTTTGTGCTGTGAAATTCTCATAAAAATGTCTGTTTCATCCCGAAATTGCAGCTCATTGTGCTGACTTGACACAGTACAATTTGTTGAAATTGCTTGGGAATACGATTTGCTTTCACAATTGAAGCAAACACATTGGCCATTAAGCGAATAGGCTATGTAATATTTTGCTAAACATGTGCCTATTTTGCTGCAGAATGAAGTATTCGTCAATTACGCATCAACCTGATTCTGCAGGTGTGTGAAACGTAGTCCATCAGATGAATAAGAGCCATTCATTGCAATCAAAATAAACATTAAAAGGATAACACAGGTCCATGTGCCTTGTTTACCTATCCCATTAAAACTTAATCTAGGAAATCATAGCCCACAGAAATTATCCTAAGGCTGGTAATAGGTTTTTATCACATTTAGACTTAATGTTTTATTGCTCCAAACAAACAATACTGACTTTCATTTTGCTTCAGGGGATTGAATATGGTAATAGAAACACTTCTGAGTCGCATCTTGATGAAGAGAGAAGCACACAACTCAGTTTGGTTCCGCTAAGAGCAGCTGAGAGAGAGCAAATGCTGCTCCTGAAAGTCGCATCCATATTCATACCTGTTCCACTTCCTTGATTGTGATGCCGCTGTGTACACTGCCCCGTGGAGTTTACAGAAATATGGATGATGTCTTAAAATGCTCTGCAGTGTCGCTTATCAGTGCCATGATAAATGAGGCCTGCTGTTGTTCCCTAGCCCCTGTACGCATCCTGACCACTGACCCCGTGCCCTTCCCCTCCACCACAGATCACGTGGATCTACGAGCCAAAGGAAGGAGAGAGGATCAACATCGCTGTGTTTCACCCCAACTTTGATCCCAGCTACCCAACTAACTCGCCCGTGAAGGGCAGAGTCCGCTTCACGCCCACTCCTCCAAACCTGGCCAGCCCCTCCATCGAGATAAGCAATGTTAGGATGACAGATGAGGGGAAGTACATCTGCGAGTATGCTACCTACCCCAGTGGCAACGAGCAAGGCATCACGCACCTGGTCATGCTGGGTAGGTCACTAACATAATCCATGTAATGTGTATACACAGATTGGCATCCAAAACATGAGGAAAATTACAAAGAAATGATTATAACTAAAATGATAACTATATGTTTTCATGTCACAATTTGATCTCCTTCTGAAAACTGTGGTAGCTGCTTTATTATTTAATATACCAGGGTAACCGATTCTGGAACCACAGAACTTTAACAATTACCCATGTTGGTATTAAATGTTAGCAACACTAGCTCTAGTCTGGTGAGTTCCTCCAACCATACGGAAGCGGGTCTGAATATAATGCACCACAGTGGGTTGTGATTTTATGTCTCGGCCTGCCATGCAAACACCCGAGCTGTTGAAACGGTTGCGTTCCAACGGGGCTTCATACCATCACAGGTTTCTGCCTCGCGAGGACATGAAACATTGCTAAATGCTTCCTTATAAAATGTCTTATTACTTTCGGAAAAGTACCACTTTTCAAGCCTAAATTGTCTCTTTGTCGCGTACAAAGGAATCAAACCCAACTCAACCCGGACTAATCTGTTCTGAAAGATCTGTAGAATGTCAAAGACCTTTTGCCAGACTTTCATACCATGAATAGATTCATTAGTCAAAGCGATTCATAACAAGAGAACTGGCCTCGCTTTTCTGTGTCTCATGGCGCTTGTCTCTCCAGTAGAGTTAGCCTTGTTGAATCGAGGTGCATTGAAGCTGTTACAGTTTTAGTTATTTTATATATGTATAATATGCAAAGTAGTCTCTGTCTCTCTAGCTCTCTATCCCTCACCCAAAGGTAGCATGCAGGTTAAAAGCATGTCCAGCGAGGCTTAATTGCTATTCTAAGTGGTATTGTCAGATCAATTGTGTGCCTGTTAATGCCCATGCCATGCCATTGGTCTAACCTTGGCCACCAGTGCCTCCGCTCCACTCTCTTCACTCTCCAACGCATCATACCTCCCTGCCTCCCCTAAGGCACTATATTGATCTGGCTGCTTGTCATGCCCGCTGTCAGCTCTTGTCCTGCCTGCTCTCCTCTGATCCCACACTCGTATCATGGAGGGAAATTGTGGAGGGATGAGGAAGGAGATGGAGTAGAGAGGGTGGGGGAGGACGGCGATCGTGTAGTGATTTAGAATTTGTGTATGGAAATGCACTGGACCAGTCATGGAAATTGTTTATCAACAGTGGCGGGTGAGAGGGAGGGGGATAGATTAAAGAAATGTAGGCAGAGGGAAAGAAGATTTAGGGTTTGGATGCGTTTGGACTGGTGCTTGTAAGTGTTTATCAATGTAGGCTCTGGACAGATAATAAACAGAGGAGAGAGGGTGAGTGGGGGGGACAAAAGTAGTTTGTGTTTTTGGATTTGATTTTGCCAGGCTGGCGACTCAAATTGTTTATCAATAATGCTGCACATTATCTTTCCCTCAGCTGTCTTATTTCTATTATCTATTTATACATCCTCTAATCTTCTCTGTCTCTCTCTCTCTTCACCCTTCACCCTTGCATCAATCCCTACGTCCATCCATCCATCAGCTAAACCGCAGAACTCGGCCTCCATCGTATCAGTGGTAGCAGGCACTAAGCCAGTCGTTGTGGCGCGCTGCGAGTCTGCTGATGGCCGCCCCGCTGCCGAGATCTCCTGGGTGACCGCAGCCAGCGGCAATGCGACAACGGTGTCCAAGACGGGTACCGACGACATGGTGACCATGAGTAGCGAGTACCGCATGGTTCCCACACCAGCAGACAATGGGAAAGACCTCAGCTGCGTGGTGATGCACAGGACCCAGGTCAAACCAGAGAGCTTCCCGTTGAAGCTAGCAGTTCAGTGTAAGACACACACACGCACATAAAACCCATGAATTACTTTCCTGTTCTAATTGAGTGACTAATTGAGTTCATTTTTTTTTTCTCCTCCCTTCTGCCATTCACCTGTCCTTCCCTCAGACCCCCCTCAGGTGAAAATCATAGGTTATGACAATAATTGGTATGTTGGTCGTACCAATGTCGTGCTCACCTGCGAGGCTACCGGAAACCCTGCTCCAGTGACCACCCAGTGGAAGACGTGAGTATCTTAACATCCATCATCTCTTTTGTTACGTTTTGCTCTTTCTCTCTTTCTCAGCGTTTCTTGCTTCCTCTTTTCCTCTCAATCTTCCTTACCCTTCATTCCCAGGTCCACAGAGCTGTAATCAGCACTTTTTATTATTGCTACTACAGACCTGTGCTCTGATTATGGAGATAGCCTTATCATTTTTCATAATGGACTCGGTGACTCAAGGTTTAACCCGAGCATAATGAGAAACACAATATGACTCGCTCTTTCCCCATTTATTTTGTATTATCAGCTATTAATGTAACTGACAAAATTTGAAAAAGAAAAAAAGCAACACAAATGGAAAAGTCTGTTACTTAAAAATGGGAGAGATGAGTTTTTGGGCCCAGATCCAGCAGTTTTGCTCCTGTCCCCATCGTATTTTCCTCCACTGTGTGATAATGGATTGACTTTTGAGGAAGGGGGGTACTGATTAGTTTTGCACTTCCGATCAAGATTAGTGGAATTTGATGACATAGCACAATACAGCACATTTCTGTAAATGCACATCTGTCTTAATGACCTCATTGTGCCCAAAGTTAAACAAACTACAATCCTATTTTCTTTTTATTCTTTTTTTGGCCTGCTCCCCTTTCTTCTTTCTCATGTCGGTATGCTCATGTCCCTGCAGGATGTCAGGAGAGAAGCCAGACACGGTTGTGATCACAGAAAATGTGCTGAAGGTGCTGAAGGTGGACGATGCGGTCAACACCACTTTTGTCTGCGAGGTGAAGAACCGGATCGGGACCGGCAGGGACCAGGTCACGGTCATTGTCAGAGGTGAGTTTGAGGACACAAGCGAGCGCACACACACCAACACGTGAACATGACAGTATATAAATACATGGTGTCCTCAAGATGTAGGTCCGATAACATTTAGAAATGCACTTAAACCTGCTTTGACTACAACAACGTGTGCTTGACACAAGTAATAAAAGGGTTGTTTAATGCACTTCTCTGTGATTTGATAAATTACCATTAAAAATCACTCCTGAGATCGCAAATCCGCCCATTTGTGTAATTTGCAAATGTCCTACGACACAGATGAATTAGACATAGTAAATGTTTCAGTAAAGCAGTTAACATTTCAGAAGTGAAATGAAAAACACATTTGTGGCTCACATGGGTCTCGTTCATCATCTAACCTTTCCCCTGGCTTGTAAATGAAAACATTTATATCATCTCAACTGGAACCAAGTGCACTTTCATCACACATGCAACACATTTCCTGGTGTGTTATGCTCCAATGTTTTCCTCAGGGATACACACCTTGTTCTGCCTCACATGTCGCATGAACAAACGCCTACAAACACACATTATCTGTGCTGAGGTCTGTCTTGGGTGTGTAGTTTAGGGTTAGAGGGTCCAGCTGCTCTGTCCACGTGTGTGTGTGTGTGTGTTTTAGAGAGTGAATATGTATGTGCGTGCTTTTGGGTTCTCCCTTTCAACTTTTCATATCTCTCTTCCTCTGTGTCCTATTAAGAATGCATGTCACATTTCTGTCTCTTTGCATGCTCTCAATAAAACTGAATTATCAAAGTTTCCATGCCTCGGCGGCACTCAAGGTCTGTCTATCGGCTTTCTACATCACATGGCATTTACAAAGCGTTTTTTCACAAGGTTTTTAGTGGTAGTTCCCATTGTGAGCGGTGCACATAGATGAGATATTTTTTGCTTTTCCTTTATTTTACTAAAATGAGAGAGAGAGCAGTCAGCCCCCTAAAGTCATGATCACAAAAGCTACGGAGTAGCTTCTCAGAAGTACCCTTGGCCCAACACTAATGACAGGAGAGACTAAAGCAAAGCAAATGAGCATGCTCATTAGAGTCAGTGACTTGAAGATAAGGCTGCCATCACTAAAAGTGACACTGTTGACTTTGAAATGAAGTCGATTTCAGTGTTGCCTTAGCTTAGCTGAGACGAGATGAGCGCTGATACACTGTCTGTCTATGTGTGTTTGCTGGTTCATATTTGCGATGTGTTGTGTGTATGCATCTGTCTGTGTGCTGTGTAGCTTGTTGTACCATCCAGAACGGTGCCCGTTGTGATTTAAAAAAAAAAAAAAAAAAAAAAAACAGTCCATACCTCCAACCCCCTCTGTCCCTCAATAGGTCCACCCCTCAACAAGGTTCACTCCTGCATTTCACTTCATACAAAATACATCCCCTCCACTCTTCTGCCTGCACTTAACCGGAAGTTATTTTCTGCTGACATGGGGGTAAATCGAGCCTGTAATGGGGGGGGGGGGGGGGGGGGTTTTCTGGAGGCTCCAGTTTAAAAGCAACCCATCTTCTTCATGCCCTCATTTTTTCTTTCCTTTTTTTTTTTTTTCTTGTCCTCTTACTCAGTCTCTACTTATTTCATTCTCTCTCTCCCCCCATCTTTGGGGAGTCCCTTGGCTCCTTATGGTGCCACTGCATGCATCACCACTCCTCTGGGGCCATTCTGTACTGCTGCACAGTAGCGTAACTGGCTTCTGTAGCACAAAGGATGTCACCATCTCCTGCTGTGTATTACAAGCAACAAGCAAGGAAGATACAACGATTGAGGCAGCAGAGGGAGGAAGATGGAGGCGGCTGCTTTTAAACTAAAAAGCCAGAGAACGTGCACCAGGATAAATCAGTGCCAGCATGCTCCCCTCACACCGAGAGAGCGTTGCATTAAGGATAGAGGGAGAGAGAGCAGATGCTGACGGCATTTAAAACTCCCATGGGAATCTTGTGCCACAGCATCCTATCTCCAGTGCTATTGGCCTCCACTATCTCTCAGCATAGCGTGCGTGTCTGTCTGTCTCCAAGCCTCTCAGAGCGGATCAGTCACCCTTTGCTGCTTCAGCTCCTGGCTGCTTCTCTCCTCATTCCACCATCCGCTCCCTTCTTCCTCGGTCTTTTATCCTACGTTTCCACTCCCATTCTTCATCCCACTTTCTCCTTTTCTTTCCCTTCCTCTCTCCTTTTCGTTTCTCTCGTCTCTTCCAGTGTTGAACTTCCCACAGTTTCCTTGTCCTACCATCTCTTTCCTCCACCTCCTCTTGTGCTCTCTCGGCCGGCCACCTCCTCCCTCCTTCCCACTCCTCTCTTACTCACTGGCAAAGAGGAGGATTAGATGCAAGCTAAATTTGCCGGCAGTTAAGAGGTGACCGAGGCAACTGGCAAGTGTCGGAGTGAGGAAGGTTTTGTTGAAGGCAGAGAGATGGCGAGAAGTGTTCAGAAAGAAAGAGATTGAGTTTGTATTGGTCGGAGTGAAATGTAAGAGTGGATGATTGTCGAAACAGAGCGAGAGAAAGATGCGGAATGACTCCAGATGGGATAGCAATGCAGACCTGTGGAGGCTAATGTGAATGTGTGTATACAAACAGGGCTAAGAGGGGCCGACAGGCGTGAAATGGCCAGCACCTGCTACATAGCAGGTCCCCCACTCCTCTCTACCCCACAGCTGCTGACACACACACATAAATCTACGCACTTGTGTGTCTGTGTGGGTGTTTGCCCGTATCCTCGACCCTCAGTCTTGTCCTGTGCCTTCGGAGGCAGAAAGAGATGGATGTCATCTCCTCACCTCCTCTCATCTTCGATCCCGCTGCTTACTCACACACGCAAAAGTATTCTACCGCTGCTTTCCCCTCCACTTTCTTTCGATTTATCTCTCCCTCGCCATCTCTTTTGCTGCAGTTTGCTCTTTTCGTTGCATCTCTCATCCTCACAGTTAGCATATGCTCTCTCCTCATCCTCCTTATCTCTCACAGGTTGTCTTTCAGCCTCCACAAGTCTGGCACTGATCTCCCCCACTCAGAGAAGAGACTCCTGCCCCCAGCATTCTCTCTCTCTCTCCCCCCTGCTTATGCCCGTGCTATCTTCCTTTCTTAAAGCTTAACTCTTTAAAACCAGAAGCTCTTCCTTAATCACAGCTTAGTAGTCCCCATCTCTTCATCCGTCCCTCCATTCTAGTCTCCTCTCGCAGGGTTCTTGTGTGGCTAACCCCTTCACCGTTCTGTACAGGGGTACATCAGCTGAACCTCAAAAAGTTAAATGTCCTCAATCCAGGGGCTCGTCAGTTCAACGGAAAATATATTTCCTCTCAATTCGGTGCATTTTCTCCCAATTCCAGACTCTTCTAGGAAGGCAGTTCAAGAGCAAAGGGCTTGGCCAATTTCCTTCACCGGGTTTGGGTGTGTGTGTGTGTCTGCCTGTATCTGTCAGTGTGCGTCTCCGGCCATGCGAAAACGGCTAGGGAACAGGTCTGATGGAGCCAAGTCTCCCTCCAGCCTGCTACTGGCCCCCTGCCCACCCCTCATTAGGACACACTCACGCACACACACGGCTCTCTTCAATAAGTTAACATGCTGACAGAGAATACTACTAAGCTATGCTCTAGGTGCAGCCCAGCCCAGCGTCGGGCCACTGGTGACCATGGTTGTGTGTGCGTGTTTGTGTGTGTCTGACCATGCATGTTTTTGGGAGGCTGCAGTAGACGTTACCTCCGCTCCATCTCTCTCATTACTTGCGGTCACTTGGAGCTTACGGTCGTGCTGGACATGACTTCATAAGAAGCATTCTGTTTTTTTGGTTTCCACAGTATGGTGTGTGTGTGTGTGTTTGGCTAAGGGGTGGGGTACTGTAGTTCTGCATGTTTGTTTTTCCCCCCTTCTTATCCACACAGCATGCATATTGCAGGTTTTTCTGCTAACTCATCCAGCAGCATGTGTTTGGAAGATGTCCTCTCCTCACCCACTGAAATACATTCCTCTGGTGCTTTGTTAGGATGTGTCCTACCAAAGAAGCCACCCCAGGATCCCAGTGTAGTGGGCCTGTACTGGGATCCTGGGGTGGCTTCTTTTACATCCATCTCTTGAATCTTTTAAGCATAGTCTCTAGAAGAGTAGAATAAAACATGAATTATCACCCACGAAAGGATTTTGAGACTTTGAGAGAGACACTTAAGAAGTGACTTTATCGACACATTAAAAATAATTGAATGAGAGGAATTTAGGGAGAATTTGCATTTCAATTTCAGCGTAATTCCCTTTGATGAGACGGCAATGTGTAGCAGCATCCGGCTCTAAGTTTGCACAGAGATTGTTGCCGCGTTGCATGTGCCAGAGCTCCATGGAGCCCGAGGTGATAATGCATTTCTTGTGTTCCTGTTACAAGTGGACACTGAGGGCTAGCTCTCACTCTTATGTGTGTGAACAGGAATGTTTAGCACTGCTCGCGGGAGAGAAGGAGGGGAGGGAGACGGTGTGCTTGGGGAGGTCGGTGGAGAGAAATATACCCACATGAATTATTTTTTATTTTTTTCCCCCCATGGCACATGTTGAAAATGAAGCGCAGAGGAGAAAAGTAGCATGCGACAGAAATACAACCATAAAATGGAGAGATGGCAGGAAAAACAGATTTAGAGAACATGCAGGAGACAGCTGGTGGAGTGGAGGCAGAGATGAAGAAAGGGCTAGAAGAGGAGAGGCAGAAATAAAGAGGACGAGAAGAGCGGAGCACCGGTGTAGACTACCACTTCTTCTCTTGACAAGAATCGGTGTTACACGAGTAATTCTGCCAACTCTCTGTACACTTAACAAGAGGGGCTGGCTTCTGATGGATTTGGAATAGGAATGACAATAAGAACCGGGCTGATTCACTACCTTTCAAATTTAGGGAGGGATTTCAACTGCAGCGTCCGCTGTTTAATCCTCTGCAGCGGCTGGTGAAAGCGCAGAGAGTGCAAAGGAAAGCCAGAGCAACAGACAGGATGTTCAGCTTAGCCAAGGGTTCTTGATTTTATTATGTAGCTTATGCGCTCAAACCTGAAGAAAGCAGGAACACTTAAAGATGATGGATGATAAAAATACTTGATTACATAAGATAAGGTTTCGGCGTCAATGTGCAGTGAAATGAAATCATTTTACGTACTGCACCTGGGATATTGAAAATTATCCAAACAGAATAAACAAGTATATTAATTAACTAAAAATAATAAAATACATGTATTCATACAAAAAACATCTAAGCTCTAAACTTGCATACTTTGAACCCTGGACATACTGAAGCGTTTCTCCCACCTATAAAAGTTATTACTTGTACACATTTCCTTGTCTGCGATTTGGAGAACATTTTTGTGGAAAGTGCTTCACAGTACAGTGAATGTGTACAGCATGAGTGGAGCTGACCCTTAACTCCGGCAGTGTTGGTGCCATACTCCCTGCCCACTGAGTTATAGATGATGACCACATGGGGGAAACGGTCACAGGGTCTGCAGGGAGTTGTCGTACTCCCAGAAAGCACTTAGAGCCCTGAACTCATGGCCCCGAAAAGCCTGTGCAAAGCAGTAACACTGTCGTGGTTCTCCCAGAGGCTTTACTCGCTAGTCGTGTCTTGACTAGACCTGGTATCAAACCTCAATACTTTTTGAGTAATGACTGAAATGTGTCCATGGCAAGTACTGAAAGCTGTTTTGCGTAATTGTGATCAGATACTTCCTGATTTGAAATCATAATATTGCTCATTTTACACAGTTGTATATTTTTTTTAGGCTGTATGACTGCAAACATAACTATTGTATTTAAATAGGCTGATTTTATAAAGACGTTACTCAAAGTAATGAATGCAGAACAGTGTTTTGGTGTTGGTGAAATGTAGGTGTGTTATTACCACAGTAAATCGAAACATTTTAAACAATACCAAGCCTGTTGACTGGTGGTTTCCTTCTCTGCAAACCAGTTGTATCTTTTTGCTGTTCAAATACCTGCTTTGAAATATTCTGCTAATATCACTGCAGAGGGAAGTCGACGGAGTGGGAGGTTCAGAGGAGCACTATATGGCTGACAAATCATATACAGTATATCATAACCCTGATTTAGGCACTGCTACTGTACCTCTCCCTGGAGTTTTAATACACAAACAGAAATACTGTGTGTTGGACTGTGGAGCCTAGTTTACTTACACCCTCCTTATCCAGTATGCCTTCTGTGAACGCCTTTGTTTATTTCAAAATGTACTTCTTTTCTTGTGTATGCGTTGTGTACCATAGCAGTCATGACTAAACTAATAGTGCTGGAATAAATTTTGACATGCATTGCCAAGGTTTCCCCCTGCTCTATGCTCATGGCTTCCAGGAAGAGTTGTCATTCCACAGTGTCACTTTGTCACTTACTCACTCCGCCACCTCCTCCTCCTCCTCTTCTAATTCCCAACATCCACTCCTCAATCCATCATTATCCTCCTCCGCTGCACGGCCTCCACCTGTTTTGCCCCTGCACGCGCCATTCCCCGCTCCTTCAGAAAGTGTACGTGGCTAGCGCCCCCGCCCTCCCCCCTTGCCTTGCCTTGCCTTGCCTTGCCTTGCCTTGCCTTGTGATTTGTGGTGAGCCTTGGATAGACCCTGGCCGTTGAAGGGCAACACAGGGGGTGATGTGACGTTGTCGTGTCGTGGCTGTGGGAATTGGGACAGTAGCAGCTCTGAGGGAGAGGAGGAAATGTCAGTGTAGGAAGAGGCTCAGCACACACACACTCACACTTTTGACTGTACTGACACCTCAGCACTCTTACACACTTCACTGAATACAATTCAGACCAGCACCACTGACATCCTCCAACTACCTTTCTCGTTGTTCCTTGACATTACCCTTTCTTCCTTCTCCTCTTTATGCTGCCTCTATTTTCCCTCTTGCCCTCTCTCCATGTTTCCCACTGTTCTCCTTTTTTTTCGCTTTTCTCAACCATATTTCTTTCTTCGTTTTTCTCCCTCCCTGCCTATCCTCCCCCCTACAGAGCCCTCAGTGAACCCATCCAATGCCGGCGTGGTGGCGGGAGCTGTGATTGGCTCCCTGCTGGCCCTCCTTTTGGTCGCTGCTCTGATCGCCGTGCTTGTCACCCGTAGCCGCAGGCAACAGCAGGGTTACCGCGCCAATGACGGCAGTGACATGAAGACACGCATATTTGGCGCCGGCAAGAAGGCCAGCAAGAACGGCACGGGCGGAGGCGCAAGCAGCGGCATCGGAGGCGGCAACAACAACGGCCCCGTCTACGTTTACAACGAGAGCTCATCCCACCAGGGCCTCGGAGAGAAAAACAACCACCACCAGCCTCTCACCATCGGGGGCCGGCCTGAAGTTGTTGCCACTGCACCCACCGCCCAAGATATCCTGCTAAGCAATGAATTGGATGACGTAGAAAGGAGGAAGTTTGATGAGCTGGAGGCGGAGGAGAGGTATGACCACTTCACTGGAGGGGCCCCCATCCTTCAGCTTCGCCCACCCCATGACCAGGATGATATGATTGGAGATTACATGGATGATGACATGGAGTCCCAGCGGGATGGCTCTGTCATCTCACGGACTGCTGTTTACGTATAGAGAAGGAGAGGAGGAAAGGAGGAGGAGGAGGAGGAGAAGAAAAAGGAGGGATGGAGGATTCCTCCTGAGGATTTTTTGGCTCCAGGGTCTCATTCCTGTCTGAGTAGAGAAGAGAAAATATTACCACTTTTATTTTTGAAAATTAATTTGAAACATAGCCCATTATTAATCACAGTGCAGCCCCAGAATAAACTGAATGAACAGGAGGGTGTGGAGGGGTATTCTGAAAACAGCATTGCTGTTATCTGGTCCATACGAACTGGAAATCAAACGGAGAAAAGAAACAATTTGTCTCACACTGCTTCTGCTCATGCTATCGCTATCACTGGTACCTTGACAAGGACTCTTGACAGACAGACTAAAGCGTAGAAACCGTGTAGTGTGGGAGTAGAATAATGGAATCATGATACAAGCTTGGCTATAAAGGCGGCAACTCGCTTGCATATTCACTCTTATCTTCACCAAAACTGTAGAAGTGGAAGGGGTTGTCGAGCAATTACGGGTTGCCTGCTATCTCCTGTGGGAAACCCTTTGCTTTGGTAAGGCAATGGGCTGTGACAGCTACTGGGTAGTTGGTAGCTAGTGATGGGTTGGGAGGAAGGTTTTAAAGGTATAGACTGTAGCCATCGGGTGATTTAGAGAAGAGAACAAAGTATTTGCTCCACTCTACTGGTGAGCTTTCATTTCCACTCTCTCTGCCTTCCTCTCAAACTTCTCTGCAAACTATCAGCAACAGTAGACACGCTTGACTTAACAACATTTAAAAAAGAACATTAAGTCCTTCTGTGCTGCACAAATAGCAGAGCATCAGAATTCAACAAAGTAAGTTTGCACAGAGTTTGAGCTAAGCTCTCAACAAGGTATTCACAAGCAAACTTTTGTCCTGTGCCTGGAGGTAAGAGATGAGGGAGTGAGGTGTAGTCGATCTGACAGGGACATGGGAGGGAGAGAGGGATGCGGGAGGCAGGAAGACTAGAGAGGAGCATGTCTGTTCTTTTCGCTTCCTCCTCATCCTCGTCTCTTCGGAGCGCTCCTGACAGGAGGAGCTTGATTGGTAATGAGCCGTGAAGTCGCTCGCTTAGCTGGGACCAACAGATTGCCACCACTTATCGTTTATGACGTGGCGATTGCTCCCACCGTCATCTCTCTATCATTCCTCTGTCTCGCGCTCTCTCTCTCTTCATCCTTCTCTCCCAGTGTTTATGGGAGTTTATTATTTATCCAGTAGTGTCGAGGTCAGGGCCACAGAGAGCAGTGGGGTATTTTACTGCTCCCGATGTGTCAAAGGCCCTACTTACTCTATTCCATACTTACTCTATTCCAGCTATGCCTGCCCTGACATGCTAGGACCGACTAATCCACCTGCAGTGACCATGTTCACTCCACCGCATGGACGCTACCGTCTCCTCCCACACTTTAGTAAATGGCCGGATGTAACATAATCCCACCCCCAAGTGAAGCCGCAACAGGTTAGATTTTCAATGAGATACATGTCGTATTTCTTTCCGTTAGCGGACAGTGTTAAATGCAGGGAATTGATCGGGTCACATAAAAGGTTGCGTCCACAGCGAAGCTTCAGGAGTCATATTGACTAACGGGCAACAAGCAGTGAAATGGCCCTTTTATGATGCAGCTTAAAGGCTGATTGTCTCCTGACTGTTAATTTATCCTTCTAACGAGCCACCGGAGGCCCGCTCAGGCCAATATTACTGCGTGGCTACTGCACGCTGCTGTCCTTGAGGCGGAGTCTGTACATTTGCATGCATGCATTGTATCTATATAGACACTGGGTGACTGTGATGGACAATCTATGAGAGAAGTCCTACTGTAGCTCCTCTAATCATGCTTTTCCTGGCCTTCTAATCAACTCCCCCCTTTACCCACTGGGAATTGTTTGAGTACAGCTCTCGATGACTGTACTGCCCTCTTGTAAGACCCGGCAGAGATCTGGGTTGCAGTTTGCTGCAGGTCATGAGGTCAAATGCAGGGTGACCCTTGCCAAGAGCAAGGGTGACTGTACTTGCCTGCATTTCCTATCATAGCTGTTTTTAACCTTGAGCTATAGAGGTGAGAAACACTCTCATACAGAACAAGTATCTGTATCGGGCGAGGCAGTGCTAGTTTGCCATTGTGATGGCTTTTAACCTTTTAGAGAGGCGGAGAGAGCAAATAGAGAAACACAGGAGGCGGCTTTCAGTGTTTGAGCACCGTCTAGCATATTGTAAGCCAGTGTGTTCAATAGCATTAGTGTCTAATGGCCTTAGCTTATACATAAATGCAACTCCTGTCAACCTGGGGTACAGTAAATTTACTGAACACAGCTAATTTGTCACAACCACTCAAAATGCAAAAAAAAAATGAATTTACTTACTTTTGCACTTGCGTGTCACCGCAACGAAGAGAAATATCATTAATATGAAATACTTTGGTTTTTGGGGTCAAAATAGCGACAAAACTGTTGTATGTACTTTTTGGTGTGAGGTATCTGTGTACTATATCTGTAAGCATCTTTATTTTTCTTGTGAAAATGTGGATATTTATGACAATGTAAATATCAGATCGATGGAGCCAGTGTTGCCAGTGTTGTGGAAGTACAGAGGAAGGTGTTGTGGGTCGACTAAGCCTAAAGTTCAAATGTCTCGGATGGCATTCAGAATGTAATTTTTAATCCAATTAATACCTCAGTGGTTTGGATGTTAAAACATGCTGGACCGACTGAGCTGAGTTTGCCTAAAGAGTCGATTTGTATTAGTGAAAAAAAAAAATGATATATGCTTGTATAATGATTTTGTTAGCATTGCCTGCATTCCCACATAATAAGCACACAGTGTTTTTTGTTTTTCAGCACAATTGGCTTCTCCTCTCCTTGTCACGACAGCCACCCTGCACAATGCAAAAATACCCACAATACTCATAAATTATCAGGTGGATCGTCACCACACAGGCGATGGTCTGTTGAGTCAGCTCTGTCTGTGTGTGTGTGCGTGTGTGTAGAGTAGTATTTTTGTGATTCGGGATATCTCTCACTGCCATTGGGGTTGTAACCTGAGTAGCCACCCTTTGTCACCATGGAAAACTGGCAAACTGAAGATATTACTGTGCAATTTGAAGACTCACTAATTCACGTAGTGTGTGTATATGTATATGTATGTGTGTGTGTGTGTGTATATATGTGTGTGTGTGTGTGTGTGTGT
>NW_022280043.1:6097543-6107258 GCF_004355925.1 Anarrhichthys ocellatus
AATGTGTGTATATGCGCGCACGCAGAACACAGGAACATTCGCCCACACACAAACACCCCTCAGTCACTCTCATTATGCACACTCCCACAGCCGAACTGTGCAGAAGACACCTCATACCTGACAAGTCTGCCATCTCCTGACATAAGCCCACACAAATGCACTCGCATAGCTGCACACAAAAGCAAACGCACACAAAAACTCTTTCTCCTCTTCTTGCTCAGTGGCTCCGTCAGGACATATACCGAGTCCTGTTACTGTGGAAAGAGCTGCAGCATGATGTGTCCCCTGCTCCACTGCTTTCTATTCCCCCACAAATAGTCCAACCTGATCCAGAATCACCTGAACGACCATGTAGAACAGCGACAACTGCGCATTCAGGGGCACGCCTTTCACCCATTATCAGAGAAACAGGCTTTTTAGGAAACCGTTTGTCCGTTCCACTTTTGTTTCACTCTGGGAATATAGCTTTTATTAAAAAGCCACCGCGCTGACCTGCTCCCCCTTCCCGGATCCCTTCGAAAGCTTTTAGAGTCACACAACTTCCTACTCATCGACAAAATGTTGTTTTAGACTTCTCTCACTTCAGCCGCCTCCTCAGAGACACACACACACACACACACACACACACACTGTTGCTACCCACCTCAGCACCCAAGTGAGGCTTGTCAGACAAAATGCTTTTAGAGAAATCACGATCCTGGCCCGGGTCTAGCACAAGGTTAGGTAGTCAAAATACACATACACACACACACACACACACACACAAATCCTCATACTGTTGCAATTTCTTCTGCTCCAAACATTTGATGACTAATCAAAGCCTTAACATCTCCCATCTCACTCGCATAAAAGAAGAAAAAAAAAAAAAAGAGAGAGAGAACTTCCCTGTGTACATAGTATAAATATATAAATATGTAGCAGAGAAAAAGATATTACTAATTTATGGTGTCACGTTTGTGTATTTCTCAGTGACGGCAAGCATGAAGGATTTATTTTCCCCTTTTACAGTTTCCCCTCTTTTCTGTTATTTTGCAGTGCTTTATAATTCATGTTTTCTGAGTGCTTTATTCTTGACTGCTGCGCTGTGATTGCTGCCAAAACTGGCAAATGTGCTTCTTCTATACAAATGAACTGTACACACAACAAAACAGTCTTACCCCAAAATGTGCTTTTTATTATCGACTGCTCTGTGTTAACGTTACTTTTTATTTTTGTAATTTTTTTTAAATTTACGATTTTATTTTGGTCTTTTGAAGAAAAAAAAAAAAACTAATTATAATTGTCACCATTTTGTTGTGTCTTTCTATATTTTTTTTTGTATTTGGTTGCTATTAAAGATTTCTTGATTTTTAAAATGTTCCAGTGTTGCTGCGTGTGATATCTGATTCTCCTTTTCTTCCCTCTTTCTCTTTAACACGTGAGGTTAGCTTGGATGACTGAGGAAGTAGATGGATAAGAGCGCCAGTCATTGATTCTCACTGATTAGATTAATGGATTGGGATATGAAGTGGCCTCTCTGTCTCTTGTCACCCATCCTTCACACTCCAGACACCCCCTCCCCCCTCTGTGTGTTTTGTTTTTTTACTCATTTCCTGGTCTGGCTGTTTGTCTCATTTCAGTTTTGATAAATCTGCATGTGTGTCAACAGAGGTGTGATAACAAGCTTATGAAACGGAGCACAGAAATAGGAGGGGCTATTTAGTGCATTACAATTGTCCTGTGCTCAAGCTCCACCTCCTCTCAGTCTCTCTGAGTCCTATATGTTTCCGTAGTTGGCTGAAGTAAACTTGCTGCCTTGGTAACCAGTAGGAGACTGCTGTGTTTGTTTAAAGGGCACATTTCTTACCGGAGCATGTGGATTGTAAAGAGTGGTGATAGAAAGCTCATATGCACTCACTTATTTCAAGATGCATAAACTGTATATGATCATATTCAGTGGAGCCCCAACACCTCTCAGAGGCGCGCACGCACACACACACACACACACACACACACACAGAGATAGATGTGAGGAATGCGTTGCTGTAACTTCAGTGGTTATCCTGGAGGGAGGCAGCTTGTGTTTTCAGTTGGGGAATGTGCAGGCCAAGCTGAAACTCGGTGAAAGGACCGCCTCTCAAAGGCTGCATTGTTTGAACTCGGACTGAACCAAACTGGTTTGGTCAAATTTTAACGTGTGTGTGTGTGTGTGTGTGTGTGTGTAAAGGTTTGTGTATGAATGTTCTGGCATGGGAATGAATGTGTGCTTTCATGCGTGTATGTGCATCTGCCTTATTTTGTTTTACATACAAGTAACCCCTCTGTGCTGCCATCAAACAATGCAATCAAGTTGTGCCGTTAACATCCCCACAACTGTGACAGTTGGTTTATGGCGGTCGAGGCAGCGCATCCCCGATGTTTGCCTGGTGCTTTGATGCTGTCATGTATCTCTGTCATCCTGGCACCTTGTCACAGTTAATTTTTGTTGCAGGCGTGTTCTGTCAATGCACAGCTATTTACTGTGAGTCCAACCCACCATCTGGCCTCTCTAATTGGTTTGGATTTGAGGCTGGCAAGATGGAGAGCACTTACACACACACTCCACACACAGACACTCTGACTCCTTTGGTTTTGTAGCTGAATGTAAAAGATTTGAGCACAGCAGAAAGGCTTTTAAGCTGCAGCTAGTAATAAAAGCCTGTGCAACACTTACATGTTGGTTGCGTTTGTCCCTGGAAAAAAGTGTGCATCTCTTGTAAAAGCGGTGACCCTGTAATGCAGAACCTGGCCCATTTGCGCTCCGAGCACATAACCTGGATCCGAAGCCAAAGTGACAGCAGCTACGCCAAGCTCCACCGCTGTGTTCAACATTAGCTTACAGTGATGAGACATGTTGAGGTGCCCCTGGGCAATCCGGCTAGCTGTGGCCCTGTTTATACCAAGTTCTGTGCGTGTATTTGACAAAGAGTGAGCATGAGAGTGTGTGCGCTTTGGTCATACAGCATGCTTAAGAAGTATGCTCATGTTGTTCATGTGTTTAGGCACCCGTCAAGTATTTTGCTGGGCTGCAGTCCGCTCCCATTTCCATAGGATGTTTGTGTGAGACAGTGTTTATGAGCTTAAGTCTTATCAGATTGTTTGGTATGTGTGTGCGAGCTAATGTGATCAGCGTGTGTGTGAATGTGTGTGCGTGTACTGTTTCACACATCCATGTCTCTACATGGATGTATATTTAACTTGCAGCTCTGGCAGCCGCAGTGTTGATTGAATGTCTGATGGTGTGTGTCTGTGTGTGTCTGTGGATTAGCAGACAGACCCACTCTGGGCTCTCTCTGCTGATAACCGCGAACACAATGCTCCTCATTTAACCTCTCACCCTCCCGGCTCCAGTCCTAACTAATAAATCCCAGAGTGAGTGATGAATGGCCTGCGCTGTTGCACGGGTTTCTGAGTGATGGATGCGGTGAACTGGGCCTTCACAGGGATTAAAGCAAGTGTCTCCCTCTGACCTCAATTATTTAAGTTGGTTTCTGCATATTTTTCTTGGCTTAAAAAGCGACTGGCTCTTCTTGTTCTTGCCTGTGGTGAATCATCAAATCTCCAGGGTGCGCCTTGTTACTGGAATATTTGTATCAAACACTAACTTTTAAGCGGCTAGTCTTTAAACTGATAGTGATATGTTTCTCATTATCTAGTCTCTGTACTCCAGCACATTGAATTTGGCTCACAGCTCTTACTATCGTACATATTCCTCCGGTTTTAGAACAATGATCCTGAGCATGAAAACAAGGTAATTAGGGAGTTTTATGGCCGAACTGTGGAATGTTCTTCTCTGGCCAAGTCGGTCAGCTGACCCGAGTCCGAGCATCTGTTTCATTTACTGAAGAGCAGACTGAAGGAGGCACCAGTAGTTCAGGACTGACAGTAAATCACAAGGAGAGATAACAAGTGTCTGGTGATGTCTGTGGGTTTATAGGACTATTTCAAAGTCTGTGTTAACTTATCTAATGCTTTCTTTCCCTATGTTTTGTATTAGAAGACTCCACATCTATGCTAGCAGCTCTGTGAGGAGCTAATTACTAATGTCAGAATGCTAACATGTTCTCAGTTTATTTGCCAATATGCACTAAAAACAAAGTACAGCTGAGTCTAATGGGAATGTCATGAGTGTGGTTTTATGACCAAATACCAAACTAATCTTCATCACCATCTGATGATGGTTCTGGATGAAAAGTGTAGGGGTCAGCAAAAGTATTACAAGGGGTTGAGGCGCATTCCACATAACCGCAACGTCTTTTGTCTCTCGGCTGGAGGGCCTTTATTTGTTGCATGTCTTTAGGATCCACCAATCTGGGTTTGGGTATTGGTCGATACCAAGTACCGATCTGATACCAATGTTTAATTAGATAAATTCTGGAAAACAAAATAAATACAAGATTAACAGGGGTTACAATTCAAGTATAAAACCTTTTAATGCAGCAACAAATTGGTCAAAACTTTAACACAAATTAAAATATTAGTATATAGTGTATATAACATTGTCACTGATCCCAGCCCAATATCTGATGTTATATGGCATTGCTTGCTTTAAACATTTTTTTTATAAATCTATGCTTGCACACACAAAACATAAAATGAACTTCTACTTTACTGTAGTGGCCAGCAATTATGATACTTGACCTTATATGTCATTATAAAATGCTTTGGGACTTTGACTATACAGTGTTACAAGTGGATTATAGCACATTAGTATGTTTATAATGCTTTATAGACATGGTCATCACAGAAAGTGACAAATCACAAATCACAATCAAAACTAAATCTGAACAACATGGTAGCGCGAGAAGAAAACTCAAGGAATCGTCATTTGGTGAGCATAAATGTCTAGAAGGATTCTAGGGAATCCATCCAGTCTTTGTTGAGCTATTTCAGTCTGGATCAAAGTGGTGGGCCGACCAGCATGGCTAAGAATTACTTCAATACCTGCATCATCTGATATTGCGATAAACCCCCTCAAATTGAAGATGTCAGTACTTAAACCTCATAGTCATTGTATAAAGTCTAAACATGAACGTTGTGTCGCTGTTCTAATCGTATACAGTCTCTAGTGCTAATACTCTCTGACTGCAGTATTCCACACAATCATTTATTGCTTTCAGTGTTGATATCGCTCACTTTCACACTCTTATTATATTGAAATGAAATTGAAATCTGCATATTTTTTTTTTATATGAAAGTGTGTGTGGGGTTTTCAATTTTACACCGTCTTAGCCAGTTTGTTACAAATTTGGTCTTGTTGACTATATGTGAGTCAGTAAAAGACCAATTTAGTTTCTGTCTATGGTTGTTTGTGAAAGGTAGATTAGGTACTTTTCAGTGGCTCAGGCTATAGTGCTGTTGGCAAGTTGTTGTTTTTTGTTGTGGGGTATGATGTCTGCTCTAAAGTTTAGTTACTTTTTAAGGAGTTTGTTTTTGGGTGATTGCCGGGAAGGCAGCAGTGTCGGGGAAACAACCACTCACCCACCGTGTGCTCTGGAAACAAACATTACCTCATGACCTAAGATGTTAATGCAATGCAGAGAAAGATGATAGTTCTTCCACACCTTAATATATATAAAAACATCTGTGTCAAAGAATGGCAAGCTTGTTTAACACCATCAATTTCTACAAAAATGCCCCAAGGACCTTCCTGTCGAAATAATGAACACATTTTTTTAAAAGGAGCTTTAAAAGTACCAGACTGGGAAAAGTATTTCTTCGGTCGAACAGATTATTGTTATGTTGAGCAAGGTGAAGTGCAGAGGAAGTTACATTTGTAGATAATCACAGGAAATTGGAAATCGTATCATTCCTCTTCCTCAAGCGGTAAACGATAACATCCGATCTTCTGGCTTCTGGTCAGTTTTGTTCAGATATGTGTCTGACACACACACACACACACTCATATAAATACACACCCAGGCAGACAGACGGGGGGGAAGTGGATGCTCCTGTTTCCCCTGGAGTCCCATGGGCGTTTACTCTTCCTGTCCCGTGCTGACAGGGCTGGAGGTAACTGGTTGGTTGGACTGCATTGTTGGGCGGATGAGGCACGTCTCCCCCAGGGTAGCACATGCTCGGGCCGACTGCTGGGAGGGCAGAGAAGGGCAAGGAGAGAGGGATAGAGCGAGAGAGGTGGTTGGGAGGGAGGGCAAAGAGGGAGTGTTGGTGTGAGGAGAGGGAAGGGGTTGAGGGGTGAGATCTGAAGCTTTATGTATTGGCAAAAGGTACAGAGAGCTGGCCGGCATATAAATTTAACAGTGACTAATGCAAGATTGAATAAAACGGAGAGGAGAAGTCTTGGAGGACTGAGAGAGCAAAAGGGCAAAAAAACAGCACAGAGAAAGGGAGGAGACGCCTGTTTTAAAGATGGAGGAGAAGAGGGCTGAGTGAAGGGAGGAGGGCCGTGAGGGCTGAGTTGTTGCAGCTGTGTTGATTTAGCTTCTCACAGATCAGGTTGTTTGTGCGAGGGGGAGAGAGAGAGAGAGAGAGGGAGAGAGAGATGGGAAAGAAGATTTGAATGCCGCTGACCTCAACACACCTGCACAACGCCCACATCACCAGATGGAAGTTGCAGCGCGATTGCGTGCGTGCTTGCGAGTTAAATAAGCCCCAAAAGGTCTTCCTACTGTGACTTACCTGGAACAAATCCTGTTCTAGAAAACGGAAAACAAAGAACATTATGTGAATGCGTTATGACCACCAGGGAGTGTAGCTTTGAGCGAAGTGTGCACGTGTCGGTGTGTACGTGTGTATGTATATGTGCGTGACTGTGTGGGTATGAATAAAAGAGATTTATATCAGGGAAAGAATGGTTTATTTCTGCTCCTAAGAATAGATTCTGTGACGGAAATGATTTTGATGCTCTATGCAAGCCTCTGTGCGTGTGTGTGTGTGCGCCTTTGTCTCATTTTGTGTGTATTTGCCCAGGGGTGCTTTGCAGATCAAATGCACTTGCTGTTTAATTCACCGTCTCAACAGTCAGCTCTTACAAAGTATATACACGCACCGGCACGCGCACGTCTGCATAACCTCAGATATAAACATACAGAATGGGAGATGAGTATGGAGATAAAAACAAAATAAGTCTGCAAATATTTGGTCTTGGGGACTGGAGGATGGTCTTCTGGGGACTGCTGAGTCCAAAGTAAATCGCGGGTGATTGTGTTCACGTTCATTTGTGCATGTAACTGCTGTGCAGATGTTTGCCTGCCTGGCGGTACGGAAAGTGCATGCAAATGTTTCTGTCTGTGTGGGAGTTTATCACAAATGATTGCTGTTGAACATCTAATGTTCGTGCTGCGCTTTATTTTTTTAAATGTCTTGAAACCGCATCAGCACTGACTTATATCATGACCCATGCTATTATATTAAAATGAGTCCATTGTGTATGTATTTAGGGCAAAATGGCTGAAATCATAATCTTATCAAGGATATTTTCTGAAGTCTGTCTCCATATGAGAGATGAAGGCAAAACTACATATAAATGAATCGATGTTCAATGGAAGGAACTGCCTATTGTCTTTTTATATTACATGCTAGATCATGGTATATTCCATTTCTATTCCATATATTTCAAAGCATTGTATCATTATTGTATCGTGTTAACTGCTCGCACATAAAACACAACACTTAAAGTATAGTAATAAAATAATACTATGTATATCGCATTTGTTATTCATACTTAAAAAACTTACCATTAACATTCCCCTGAACGTTGATATACAATAACTTTCAATCATTACGCAGCTCTATATACAGTGGGTACGGAAAGTATTCAGACCCCTTTAAATGTTTCACTCTGTTTCATTGCAGCCATTTGCTAAAATCAAAAAAGTTCATTTTATTTCTCATTAATGTACACTCAGCACCCCATCTTGACAGAAAAAAACAGAAATGTAGAAATTTTTGCAAATTTATTAAAAAAGAAAAACTGAAATATCACATGGTCATAAGTATTCAGACCCTTTGCTCAGTATTGAGTAGAAGCACCCTTTTGAGCTAGTACAGCCATGAGTCTTCTTGGGAATGATGCAACAAGTTTTTCACACCTGGATTTGGGGATCCTCTGCCATTCTTCCTTGCAGATCCTCTCCAGTTCCGTCAGGTTGGATGGTGAACGTTGGTGGACAGCCATTTTCAGGTCTCTCCAGAGATGCTCAATTGGGTTTAGGTCAGGGCTCTGGCTGGGCCAGTCAAGAATGGTCACAGAGTTGTTCCGAAGCCACTCCTTTGTTATTTTAGCTGTGTGCTTAGGGTCATTGTCTTGTTGGAAGGTGAACCTTTGGCCCAGTCTGAGGTCCAGAGCACTCTGGAGGAGGTTTTCTTCCAGGATATCTCTGTACTTGGCCGCATTCATCTTTCCTTCAATTGCAACCAGTCGTCCTGTCCCTGCAGCTGAAAAACACCCCCATAGCATGATGCTGCCACCACCATGTTTCACTGTTGGGATTGTATTGGGCAGGTGATGAGCAGTGCCTGGTTTTCTCCACACATACCGCTTAGAATTAACGCCAAAAAGTTCAATCTTGGTCTCATCAGACCAGAGAATCTTATTTCTCATAGTCTGGGAGTCCTTCATGTGTTTTTTGGCAAACTCTATGCGGGCTTTCATATGTCTTGCACTGAGGAGAGGCTTCCGTCGGGCCACTCTGCCATAAAGCCCCGACTGGTGGAGGGCTGCAGTGATAGTTGACTTTGTGGAACTTTCTCCCATCTCCCTACTGCATCTCTGGGGCTCAGCCACAGTGATCTTTGGGTTCTTCTTTACCTCTCTCACCAAGGCTCTTCTTCCACGATTGCTCAGTTTGGCTGGACGGCCAGGTCTAGGAAGAGTTCTGGTCGTCCCAAACTTCTTCCATTTAAGGATTATGGAGGCCACTGTGCTCTTAGGAACCTTGAGTGCTGCAGAAATTCTTTTGTAACCTTGGCCAGATCTGTGCCTTGCCACAATTCTGTCTCTGAGCTCCTTGGGCAGTTCCTTCGACCTCATGATTCTCATTTGCTCTGACATGCACTGTGAGCTGTAAGGTCTTATATAGACTAGTGTGTGCCTTTCCTAATCAAGTCCAATCAGTTTATTTAAACACAGCTGTACTCCAATGAAGGAGTAGAACCATCTCAAGGAGGATCAGAAGAAATGGACAGCATGTGAGTTAAATATGAGTGTCACAGCAAAGGGTCTGAATACTTATGACCATGTGATATTTCAGTTTTTCTTTTTTAATAAATTTGCAAAAATTTCTACATTTCTGTTTTTTTCTGTCAAGATGGGGTGCCGAGTGTACATTAATGAGAAATAAAATGAACTTTTTTGATTTTAGCAAATGGCTGCAATGAAACAGAGTGAAAAATTGAAAGGGGTCTGAATACTTTCCGTACCCACTGTACATTTATACATTTCCTGTGTCTGCAGCGACGTACAGCAGTGTACGGACGGGTGAAGATATCTGCACTGGCTGGTTCCTCTGTGCGGTTCAAGTCCTCTCGGCTTTCTTTGACGTTAAATAACAGTCGTAGTGAGGAGAGGACTGTCAGGACTTCTCAAAATTGTGTGCGCGTGTTTGTGCGCGTGTCTTTGTCTGCTCATGGGCATGTCTCAGCTCCTCCTTTATACCCACAAACTGCCTCCCCATTCATCTGTCTGTCAACTTATCTAGACATCTATTTTCCTGTAATCACTTCTTCTGCCCCCCCC
>NW_022280043.1:6107358-6125472 GCF_004355925.1 Anarrhichthys ocellatus
CCCCCCCCCCCCCCCCCCATCTTCTCTGACATTCCTATCTTCTTATCTTCTGCTGCAGAGTAAATGTTAAGGCATTGCAAGTCTGTTAAAGAATTGTGTGTTTGTGTAAATCCAATGCTGTCCGAGGGTGTAAAATCATCTCTAGTCATCCCTCTTTTCTCACTTCCAACACATCTCCAATCACTTGCTATTTGAACCCAGAGGCATCATTTTAAAAGGGAATGACATTATTGATTTGACTTATTAATTTAGGCCCCAAGAAACGGAAGTCTGTATGCACAAAATTAAACTGCCCTATTAAGTCAGACAGTGTTTACTCTCCGATGCCGTCATTTACTTGCGTCTCTGTGTGTGTTTACACGCGTTTGTGTGTGTGTGCGTGCGCGCACCTCATGAAGAGCCACTGTGTTGATCTGGGACCACAGGGCAGCACCTGCTGGGGGTCTCCTGTATGTCTTTGGCCCCTTGTTAATCCCTCCCTTCCTCAAGGGCCGTCAACGATTTTCAACGTCACCCGTCACTCAACCCCCACAACCGAGGCATCGTGGGTAACAGCCCTGAATCACAGTTGAAGAGTGCACTTCAGTGTATAACGGGAGCAAGGCAGAGTTTGAGAAAATAGCTCAGCATTGCCATGCGAAGCACAGCCACGCTGTCCGTTTAACTGTCAGCTTAGTGCAGCAATAGAATAAAATAGTCTTGCACGGACAAAAGGTCTTATCTTGGAGGAGGAAATTAAATGTTATTGAAATTTGGCATCATAGGAGCTCTACGTGAAATGTTTATAAACGCGAGCCGATTATCGCTCTCGCAAAGGTGGACGTGCTCTTTGTCACCTTGACGGTAATAACTGGTTCGTCCCAGCCACAATCCTGCCATCTGACCAGCCTTCAACGAGCAGAAACATCGATGCAGAATTGTGCTCCGTTCACTGTGTGTAATAGCTGGAACTTCTTTGTTGTGCGCCAACAGCGGGGCATGAACAGCAAAAATAGATGGTGCCGAGCACTCCCAGTGTGCGTGAATGCAGGTCTCGCATTTTGATTAATTTGTGTTCCAGTACTTTTCAGTTGTCCTCAGTCATTACCCTCCCAAACGACCGTCCTTCCCTGGGTATTCAGACAAACAAAACTGGTAGGAACAAGCTGGTTTAATGTTGCTGGTCTTTTTATCGTCTTGTGTTTGTGCGGTGGTTTACATGCTCTCTCCGGGAGACTGTGTGTCATCATAAGGCTCCCAGTTATTTATGTGTGTATTACACACACTGTCCAGGTACTGCTCGCAGGTCGTTTATCCTCCATAGGTCCCCACCTTCCTGATATATGGAGCTGTTACATTTCTATATCACAACACTCTGCCTGCTGAGCAAACATACTTGCATAATGCTGTACTCTCTAGGACCAGTTTTGTCATTGTGTGTGTTAAAATGCAAGTGTGTGTGTGTTGGCTTTAGTTCTTCCCGGTCATTAATCCTATTTTAAGGCCTTTTACTCTGCTGCTGCCCTCTTAATACCACTTTCACTCTGTTGCTTCAGGGTTCTCTGTCGCCCAATTGCTTTTCATTAGTGTGGATAGGTGGGAGAGGTTGAAAGAGAGGCAGTGTGTGTTTTAAATATGACTTCTTCCCAATTTTTATACTGGCTCCACCACTAATATTTACTGTAGAATTGATATGTAGGGCTGCAATTGACGGTTATTGTTTTTTTCAGACTAACAGTTCAAAACTCAAAGATGTTCAGTTTATCACATGAGACAGAAAATAGATGTTAATCCTCACAATTAAGTAATCTTAATTTATAAGGGGAATTAGGAAATGTTTTGGGATTTTCGTGGTTATTAAATAGAAGCTGATTATTTATCTCTTTATCAAGTAATATTTTCAGCTCTATTGAGAGGATGCGGATGTTTTTCTTTTTGCTTCCATGTAGATTCAGATTAAGACTTTGATAATCACAAGCAATGGGAATTAGTTTTTGATATCTTTGACTGTAATAAAACAAATTGGATTTAGAATTGTTTTTACAAACGGCTATATCTGGATGATTTGTTTGATGTGTGAGTTGGCATGCTTGTACATAATGGTTAAATATGCTAATTGTGTAGGCATTTTATGGGCTTGATTTCATCTTGTGTTGGTGGTAGGCCTGTGTGTTTGTGCGCCCCCCTCTCAGTGAGTAGGCAGCGTATTACTTGTCTTGGTGCAATGAGCCAGACCTTGTATTAGGCAGGTTGAGCTGCAGGGGGAATTTTGTAACACTTGACCTGTTTCGCTGAGTCATTTGTGTGGATGGAGAAAAAGAGAGGCAAAGAAGAGGAGGGAGAGAGCAAGTGAGTGAGGGGAGGGCAGCACAAGTGGTTAGGGGGGGATTGGAGGGGATGAGTGACAATTAGACGTGATTGAGAGAGAGAGGGGGAGAGAGAACAACAGCTGGGTGGGCCGGGGGGGAGGAAAATGATTAAATTTCTTCTTTCTTATTTTTCTCTTTTTCTTTGTCACCCATCCCTCCATCCTTGTCCTTAATTCAGCAGCCTCTCAGGCAGGCCTGGTTGAGTCGCCCTGCTCCTCATTACTCACCCCTTCAACCTTAAAGGTCATAAGCACTAACGTGGCACTTTAAAATGCAAGAACATCTAAACTTCTTTTTGTAGCTGCTTGTTGTTGGTGCTGTTTTTGTGTATGTGGATGCTCACGCACAGTGCCCTCTTTTTCTGTGTGTCTTGGTGTATTTGTCAAAAATACTTGATGCCAGCTCTCCACATAGATATTAATAGTGTAGTTTTTCATTTGGGGAGCTCAGCTGGTGGTCCCCTGCCTTGGAGGAAGAGTTTAAGCCATATATCTGCATCACTGGCTACTTATTCTCTCTTGGTTGCCTCTTCTTGCTGTCCTCACATTTCGTGCGCGTGTGTGTGTGCATTTTTTTTCTCTTCCCTTTGGGTATAATGAGTATAAAGTAGTGGTAATTATAATAAAGGCCATATTAAAAAATGTCAAAGGGTCAATTCCCCCCCAATAACAATGCTTACCTTTGTGGTATCCAGCCATGCAGATAATTGGATTTTTTTTTAATTTGGATTTTAATGTAACCACCACCTATTGAATAAGATGTCTAGTCTAGGAGCGTCTCGTGATTACATCATTTGATCCCATTAATGTGCAAAAAAGGGAAGTGCGATGAAGCTCGCAGAGACTTTTTCAGTGTTTGTACCCAGCGAGACACTTTTGAAATGAACTGGCAGAATCCTTGAGAGCATTATCTGCTAGTTCTCATTAATATGTCCATGCTCCTGTTAGCAATCTAGGAAAAAGCTGCAAGTTTATCTCATAAAAAGAGATTTTTAAAGTGAATGATGCCCATCCATGGCATTGTTTGTTGTCAAGTCCAACTGCAACTAATTTGTAGAGATCCAATCACAATGCAGGCTTAATACCGAGAATGCTTTTTCAATACCTGGTGTAAATGCAAAGGCTTACGTTATTATCCAGATAGTGAACCAGATGGAGATCGCATGTTAATAACTTGCCTCTGAGCTGTGAGCACCACAGCTCCAATTCCATAGAGGTGGCAGCGGAAATCTGAGATGAAAGAGAAATGAAACCAAACCTTTCTTCTTGGCTGGATACCACAATTAAGAGGGAAAATATGTTCCTTTAATCATTTGGGTGAATGGAGCTTTTAATACTTTGTGTTTAACCTTGTTGTCCCAAACGTGTTTTAATGCGTCAGGGGGGGGGGTAATGTTTTCTTCTTTTGCAAATGCATCTGTGTTGCGGAAAACAAAGTAAAAAGAAATGCACTTGCCTCGCTCCCTTCTCCTTCAAATCTGCTTTCATTACCCTCCTTGTTCCCTGATCTCCCCTGTCGCCTACTCCGCCACTCCTGCCACAGCTGCGTACAGTTGTAGCCTTTCACTTCTGGTGTGACGGCTGGTGTGGCGACTTCTGGCTGCCAGCACTTCCTCTGGTGATACGAGGGCCCCCCGTCAGTCGAAACATAGCCTGGTGTTTGTTGACATTTAGCATTTTACCACAAAAATGATTCATCAGTGTTGACATTCAGCCTTATGCATAAAATTCATGATGTATGTGGCACTTCCTGTAGGCGCTGCATCAGAGAGAGGGGCAAGGAGTATGTCTCACAGCTGAGGCACGGACACACACAACATTCACACACAAAGAGCATATATACAGTAGCTCTGTTGCATTAACACAGAAAAATAAATGTCCACATACATCCTCTTGAACCTAGATCATCAAGCTTCATGAATACATTTAAAAGTCATGTGTTTCATGTTTCTTTCCATTCTTGTGTCTTCATTTTGGATTCAAGACTGATGCACACACACAGAACCTCCCCGCGGTACTTCACTTTATTCATTCTTCGCAGATTAATTCTGGGACGACACTTTTTATGATCCCCAATTTATGTCAGCAGTCAGGCAGGCCTCCCCTCTCTGCTGCGCCTCCTCTTATCTCCTCCGCCTCATGTCTCTGTCTCCCTCTACATGTGCGCTCAATGAAACAATGGCACTTTCTAATAACGAGCAATGAGTTTGTCAGGTTTTAAAAGGAGAGGGAGACAAATGGGTGGAGGGAACGAGGGGATGTGAAGATAATGGGTTTCTGTGGTGATTAACATTCCAGAGTGGCGCGTCAAAGACAGCGCGACTGTCCTATTGTGTCTTTACTGACAGCCAAATGAACAGAGGTCTCGGAACCGGTCTCGTCTGTGGCACCGAGGGTAATAAACACACCATGTCTAATCTACATCGCTGCATCGCTTATCCTGTTTGAACTGAGAGTGACACATTCCCCCTTTTGTTATTGTGAGAATAGACCCACGTTTACACTTTGCAACCGGTGTGGCGGTGAATGAGATCTTATCCTCTCAGTCAGTGAGTCAGCCGGCTAGCTGACTAACCGGTCATTCAGCCTGTCACGTGATCACCAGGTTCCAGCCATTCTGGGGACGGAGCTGCATTGGTGTGTGTATTTGTGTTTGTCGGAAACAGGAAATGGTGTGAGGCAAGCCACTATTCTATTATGTTCAGGATGACGTCATTCCTGCTCAGTGAATGCTGTTGACATATAGGATCTACTGAAGTGGTGTTAAGTGTTGCGCACTCAGGTGCAGCATGCACCTGTAGTTTCACTCATTAACTCAATAGGCAGTGAAAAGGTAAGTAGTTCATTAATGTGTATGGAAGATGGATGTATATAACATCCACGACGCTTCTATTTCTTGATAATAGATTTGAGATTCAAGGATTTTAAAGTCACTCCAGTGATACAAGTAAAGTTGTATGAAATTAATTTAGCTGGGAGGCTCCATAAAATAAAGAGAATAAGTAGTAAATATAGAAACGCATATAAACAAAACATCATATGATAAACATGAAAACAAACAAATTGTATTTGAATCTCATTACAGGAGTACAGGTGACCCCGATGGAAATCAAACCCTTAGACTTGACATTAGTTTGTTCCATTTTGAGCTATAAGAGGACCTAGATACAATTCTGCCCCAGGCTTTATCATCAATATTCCCTTCACTTTTCGTGCTGGATTTAGGCCACAAATGCCTATCTAATCAGGTAGTCTGTCTGGAGGTTGCTCATGGATTCAGTGCTAAGATCAGTTGATTCTCTCCAGTCCCTGACTTTGATCCTAACGTCTCATCCGCCCTCAGATCAAAACGTACATCCGACCGCTCCCTGCTGTTCCGCTGTGCATGCACCCGCACACAGTCAGGTGTGCTGTGAAAGCTGAGGAGAGCAGACAGGTTTTTGAGCTAACTTAAGCCAGGGATTAAGGATAAATTTACTGCCCATCGAGGTGTGTGTAATAGTATCTATTTTTGACTCTGCCTTCAGAGAGAAACGCCTGGTTTTCCCTCAGAAAGGCGTCAAAACCTCTGACATCTTCGCCGGCTTTTACTCGCTCCTTTCTCACAGGTGCTTTTTGTAATCCACACACTCTCGTAGACACTTTGAGTGCATGCTGTGTATTCTCTCTATTTATGAGCACATCTGTGTGTGTGTGTGTGTGTGTGTGTATATGTTGTTTGCACATGAGCTGTGTGTGTGTGTGTGTGTGTGTGTGTGTGTGCGTGTGCGTGCGTTCCCCCCGTGTACGTGCTCCCTCTCTTCTGGCATGCCTAACTGGCTCTGACACATCTGTGGCTTTTCCAGGCGAATCAGGGCCGGTGCCAAACTGCCAAGAAATCAATGCAACAGACTCTGCTCTCCTCCTTTCCCCTTATATTCCTCCCTCTCCCTCAGTCTACCCTCTCTCCTTTTCTCTCTCGCTCTCTGTCTCTTCTCCTTTTTTTTCTCCTTCTGTCTTGCTCAGAGCCCTTATTAAAAATGGAGTGAGTGTGTGCTGCATATTTAAAATGGTCATGGATGGATTTAAACGGCTGATGGTATTTAGTGTCTCCTCAGGGAGCTGCTATGAGCCCTTAAGCTGACTCCTCTGACTGCAGCCTGACTGACTGGTGAGCACACACTAAACCTCTAATAATGACTTGTGTACACACAGTGAGCCCAGCGCATGCATGCAGACACACACAAATAGGCAGGCATGCACACTTACACTTTTCATTATAGCACACTGCTCTCTGTAGTGACGGGGACGCTGGTCACGTTCATTCTGGGTGGAATGGATGCATTGCAATAGATGGTGTGTGTGTGTGTGTGTGTGTGTGTGTGTGTGTGTGTGTGTGTACACACATACACTGAGCGGTCAATAACTCATTAGTTTGCCTGTTTTGATGTAGCTGTGTGTAAATGTTTTTAACTGTATTTGAAGATACTCGTATGGGTTCACAGGCATGTCTAAGTGCGTGTGTAAAAGAGTGTGTGTGTGTGTGTGTGTGTGTGTGTGTGTGTGTGCCCCCTCTTGACAACAGTCAGGGTAGATGTCACACTGAGCCCCTTCAGGTCGAGCAGCAAGTATTTCTGTCATGTTGTCTTTCATGCTGGCTTGGATTTGGGCTCCAATCTTGCTCCTAAGTGTCCTTCACTGAAACACTATTGATTACCCAACACATTCTCGAATACTGAACATAAATACCGCTGCTGCAAAACAAACACACTCACTGGTACACGGATGCCCTCGCACAGACGGGAAGGCAGGAGCATCTGAACAGCCAAAAACGGGAGGTGGAGGAGATTGAGTAGTTCTGTAATATCTGAGTATTTACATAAATAGTGCATATAACTGCATTTCCAATAAACTAACCGGCGCTTGCAACCACTTTTGCTTTGGAACAATGAAATCGATGGCACTGCCTTCAGTGCATTCAATACACGGTGGAGGATGAGAAAGTAGATCTGTTCGTTATTTATGCCAAGGGGGTTTTTAAGCGGCGGCGAATTGTTGTAATGTCGTTTGATGTATGTTCGGCCGTTCGCCATCTTTCATCCGTGTAATGTGAGGGTTGAAGCGTGTCCATAAATGGGAGTATTTTGCATCTTTGCACATGCTTTAGAAAAGTGCCTCAGTTTTGATGTTGATCTCTGTGTGCACTTGTGCGTTTCTGCTTGGCCTTGACACGTGTGTGCCTGCCAGCATGCATGCTCCCGTTTGTGTTTGCATTTTAAAGACACTGGCCAGTTACAGTGTGTTGTATTGTTGACAGAGCTGTACAACCAACACAATGATGAACTTCCGCACACATTTCTGGATCCCAGCAACAGTTAGTTTTTATTCCCACAGATTTAAATCCAGTGTCACAGATTGGTTTGAAGTGTAGAGAATGTGTTTATGTGAGTGCGTGTTTATGTACACCCTGTGCCAGAATACAGGTTGCATCCTTTTAAATGAGGCATAAATCACCAGCACTCCACGCTAATCAGCCACATTTAAACACTGATGAAACCATTCTTTATTCCCATACAGATAAATTGAACTCTGAATGCTTTCTTCTCCACCTTCCCATCTCTTCTGTATTCTATTGTCCCTGCCCGCTCCCAGTGGCAATGCATAACTGAATGTCAATGGAGGAAGCGTCTTTCTTAATGAGGGTTTGAATTCGAGTGCAGCGAGAGCGTAGTTCTTAGGTGTTTCGGCAGCCTGCATTGTTGTGGTTTCTCTCCTGGGGCATGGGATGAAGAGTAAAGTGAATGAATGTGGAGAGCATGCAGGGCCATTATTGCTCTGTGTGTCATTAATCAGTAGCTGATGAGAGGCAGTTTGACGGAGAGATGGGCCTATTACTGCTATAGCACTCTCAGGACCCTCCATGCCAGACTCTTTCAGGCAGCCTACTTTGCGGTCAACACAGCAGGTACAAACATAGTAAACAACTTTTGAAAGGAAATTATTATCTCAACCCAAAAAAAAACACAAATTCTGAACGAGGATCATTAGTCTTAAGTTATCAAGCTGAGAGAGTGGGACATTTGCAATGTTTTTTTTTTTGCCACTCATACTTTTTCTCTCTGATTTATTTCCCTCCTACACGTCGTCTACTTTTCCTTAAATCTCTCCACCCTCCAGCTTGAATCTTCTATTCTCTCAGTTCTATGTTCCTTCCTATATGTTCCACACTCTCTTCCCTTCTTCACCATCCCTGTCTCTTTCTCTGTGCCTTGTTTCCTTTATGGCAGCCTGTGTGAGGAACTTGGTAGGAGGGCGACATGAAGAGCACTCTCATGTGAGACGGCGAGAGTTAGAGATGGGAACCAACGAACTGACTCCGGGAGAAAGAGGGAGGAAAGGAGCGGTAGCCAAGTCCTAGATGTCACTTTTTTTCCCCCCACTCGTCATATCTAACGTCTCTGCACAGCAGGCTGCTGAATAGATTGCGGCACACGGAGGCTATTGCAGTGTAGCATCGCGGATATAAGGGAGAAATCTAAGAGGATAGCGGAGTTTGGGGTTGTATGTGTGGCTGAGTGGTGAGGTAATGAGGTGAGAGTCCCTTCCAGCCAGAGGTTAGCAGTGGTTAGGAGGGCAGGTAAACATACCAGCTGCTCCTGACTGCCTGGCCTCAAGGCCGCAGTGACACTGGTAGAGGAGGAGAGCGTGTTGTGGGGGTTGGCGGATGGTCAGTGGGGGGGGGAGGGGGGTGAGGAGAGCAGAAAAAGCAGGGCGAGATGATGGATGAGAAGCCTAAAGGCATTGTGAGGTAAAATATGGCTGGATATTCTCAGACTGCCACACACACTGTGAATTACAGTATTCCCCCCTGGGTTAGCTGGTAGTTAATTATATTCTCATTTCATCCGAGTTTGCCATAATAATCTGATTTCTTTCCAGTTTACATACAAACACATTTTATTTTGTGTTACACTTATTGAAAATGTAGGACACCTGCTGCTATTTGAAAAGCCCTTTTGCATTTCTTACTTTTGCTCTAACAGGAGCAGTTTGACATTTTGGGAAATGGGCTTGTTCGCTTTCTTGCAGAGACTTAGAAGAGGAGATCAAACAGATTCCCGGTTCCCTAAGTATGGAGCTGTAGAGCCAAGATGTGAATAGCTTATCTTATCATAGAGAAGCAGGAGGCAAACGGCTAGCCTGGCTCTCTCCCACCTCGAAACATCCATCTGAAGCTCAATAATTAACACGTCATATAGTTTATTCTCTACTAAAATAAAAATGTTACTGGGAGTTACCTGGCCGAGCACAGTGACTTTCCCAAAGCCACCAGATGCTGCACAGAGGTGCTGGGAGAACAATAAATAGAGATAAATGATGAAATAGTTACATCATGTAACTTACTATTAAACTCCTAACTGTTGTTTTTTTACATTACATTTTTGGACAGTTTAAACTAATGACATTCTTGAATATCTGAGCTTTATTCTTGCCACATTGTATTTACTAAGCTGAGCCCTGCTCCAGCTCCATAGTCGAGCGGTATCGATCTTTTCACGAAGGAAGAAAGCACCCAGGCTACATTGAAAGTATAACTTATCCGTATGTGCCACGGAGATCCTCTCTACAAACCTAAAAATAGGCCAGTCTTCTACTGTTTTTACATGTTCATCCTTTTTACACAGAAATGGGCCATGAAGTGTCCATATGTTTGTTTGTTTTTTAAATTAAACTACTGATACAGGAAATTACTGAACGGCTACCAATGAGAGCCGTGGCAGTTTGCTTTTGAGATTGTATGTCTGCATTTACGTTGCTAGTACCAGCTGGCAGCTGCTTAGTTACTTTATTCCTTCCATAGCCTACTGCCGTCTAGCTGTTACCTAACCCATTAGGCTACGCAAACTCAGTGGAGAAGATGAAGTTTCACAGCAATCGGTCCAAAAACTGAGGAAACGATCCCAAAACATAAGCCCACATAGCAAAACGTATGTGCTGTATGTGTAGCCACTAGCCAGTAAAACAGATACTGTAATGATTAAAAATTAACTAATATACCAAATTTGTTGTTATTTTATGATGTATTACATTACAACAACAAAATGTATGCAAAATGTGATTATCTTTTTTCGTATCCATTTTGCATATCATGTCATGGGCTACTTTATCAATATAGGCAACACATTATTGTGTTAATAGTTTCTACAATACCTCTTGAGGATAAAAACAGCATTTTATGGGTGTTGGCTGATCGTAATTGAAAGGATGGACCTATTTTACTGCTGTTTTACAGACATTCCTGATGTCATTAAACCTTTGAAACGTTGAACTTGGTTTACATTTAGATGGCAGATTGTGCTCTTTAAATGTATCGGAGCATCACAATCAGAAAATAGAATAGGGAAGTTGTGTTTATCATTACAATTATTCTGAGTGATACCAGCATGTATATAGAAGTACAGTCATAAAAGACACTATGTTAAATAGACAATATGTAGTATTTTAAAATCTCTATTTTAATTTTGAGACAGTGGTGTGATGTATTATTAGCCGAATGTGTTTGATATTTAAAAGTGCTAAAATGGGTTTTAGATATGTGCTGCTGTGAATGTGATGACAATGTGACCTGTGCTTATTGAGCACTTGTTATTCTAAGTATCTGCTCGCTGTTTCCAGCTCTACCTGTTACCTCCTACCTGTGTGTGTGTGTGTGTGTGTGTGTGTGTGTGTGTGTGTGTGTGTGTGTGTGTGTGTGTGTGTGTGTGAGAAAAAGGGAGGGAGAAAGAAAGAAGAACCAGAGTGCTGCTTGTAGTACAACAGATCATTCATGTACTGAGTGGAGAGCTACATTTGGCTAATGCAACACAGCTTTCTCCGCTGGCTGCAGCCGACCACCTCAGTGCCAGTGTAGAGTGGACTGTAAATATTGACAGGCAGACGGCAAGAGGCGAACAGCGACCTTGTCAGAGAAAGAAAGGAGGGGAGGGGATGATGGAGGCTTGGAAAGGGGGAAGAAATGGAGTGAGAGAGAGGAAAGGAGAGTGAGTTCCTGCCTTCTCCCAAGGCAACTGAGTGTGCTTTGATGCACTGTGGCAGGGAACACACTGTCTCCCCAGAGAGGGAGAGCAGCCGCACACACAGACGCACCATACAGAGTTTTCCCATTACCACCACACAGCTTTTTGAAATGTCAAAATGCACATGCACCCGCATGCTCACAGTATGTACACCCAGACGCGGTGTCAGTGACATGAATTTAATCCTCAGACAGTTGAAATGCACGAGGTTGAGCTCTGGAATCACAGTAGATTAGAAATGACCAGCATCACTGATCTGCCCAAACCAAAGACCCTGGCAACAGCATCACACACGCTAACACACACACTAAATTCAGTCAGATCGATAAAGTGGGTCTGTCCTCTCGGTGCTGTTCAGCTGGTCGCGTTGTCCGAAGCGGCACAATCAATTTGTTTTGTGCTGAAATGAATTTTAATGGCATCATGAGTGCAGCTGAACAGTAATGGCGACGGTGATTGTGGTAGTGGGTGTAGCAGGTTTTCAACTGCCATAAAATTAATGTCGGAGGTAGCTACAGCACTCGACTCTGTAGCACTTGCATTGATTGTGAATTGTGTGTGTGTGTGTGTGTGTGTGTGTGTGTGTGTGTGTGTGTGTGTGTGTGTGTGCGTGCGTGTGTGTGTGTGTTCAGGCTAGCAGCTCATGTATGTACCAGATTAGCCACATCCTTTTAAAAAAACAACTTTTGTCAGTTCATCTTTTTCTGCCTCCCTTTGTTCACTCTCTCATCCTCCGCTCACTCCGTTCTGTGCAGTTGATTGTTGAGTTACTGTATTACCAGAGACGTTCGGCAGGTGTACACATGGCTCGACCTGAATGAATGAGTCAATAGATGGACGGGGTGTTTGTTTTACCAAGTTAACCTTAGAATCTAAAGGGTAGGGTTCCTCTTTTCTCTTAGTGAGCAATGAGATTACATGTACTGTTCTTTATCTTAATCTCTTTCAGAGGCCATCAATTCGTTCGGTCCTAATCTCATCTCCAGGCACTCTGCAGTGACCGTGGTAGTGTTTTTCTATTCCGGGTAGTACTGTAACTTGCGCCTCAGCTGAGTTCAAAAGGCTCGTGTTTCAGCTGAAACCAGTTTGTCTCGTTATGTTCAAACTTTGCATTGAGGGCAAAACCTTTGCTGAAACTTGCCAGTTTCCACTGACATCTTCAAAACAAAGAGATACTTGCCGATATTGAAAGGGAATACCAAATCAAATGTTTGCTCCTTCAAAGAAGTTAATGTGGAGTGATCAAACGCCGTGGATTTATATAATTAAATAGACATGTCTCACTTTGCTGAAAAGCATGCTGGAGAGTGACTTAAAAGATGTGTGGGAGGAAAAAAAAGAGAAGGGGACACGCAGCAAAATTCACAAGCGGGACGCAATGACACCACATGGCCGAGGCTCCGGCCCAATGAGCCAACAGGACGCCTCGGGCTTTGGGTATTTTGGTCAACTGTCCCTAAAAAGTCAAGCTAACCCATTAGGAATGAGTTTGATCATCAGCTACAGTAGGATTGTTTTTCCGGCGACCAGTCTAGTGGTCTGCTAATCTCTTAAGCCAAGACCAACCACATATACTGTATATCTCAACCTTTTTCTACATCACCCTGGAATAGATGAATGTTTCCGATTTTAAGGTTATTTTTTATTTTTTATTATTATATTGTGTGCACAGATTTGTGGAAGAGGTCAGGGAGGGTAATAAAAACAGGCTTATCTCTACTCGTTAGGCACAGGAGATAAGAGATGCAGAGGGGAGACGCTGCAGATTTGTCCTGTCGTATTACCGGGCCAAACAAGCAAATCCCAAATTACACCGGCGATGGAGCGGGATGACGGGAAAGAGGGATGATGGGAGTGAAGGAGGGATGGGTGGAAGGAGAGGGGAGGAGGCAGAGATAAATAGAACAAAAGCCCGGCCTGTGCTGGAATGCTGAGGATAGGCCAGCATGTTAACCTTAATCCCCTCAGGGAGAGGCATAAACACACAGGAGAGAACATGGGATTGAGTGGAAAAGAGAGGGATGTGAGATCTTTGTCTTCCTGCTCTCTCCTTCATCTCCTCAGTGTGTGATCAGCCAGTTGCAGGCAGCAGCCGGGAAATCCCTCTACTTATCTGAAGCCGGCGTCTTAATCGTAGCCTCCATCTCACTTGGCTGAACTCCACTGCTTGGACTCCGTCATCTCGACTTGACTCATCTCTCAACGAATAGTCTTTCGCTGAGTACTCCTCCTCATTTCAGCATTCCAGCATATGTGCCAAGTTTTTCACGGAGTCCTGATTCGTCTCCTGATTGTCTTCGTCCCCGCCCCTCGTCCTCCACTAAAAGTATTTTGAGAGCAAAAAGGTGAATCCGAAAAAACTTTTGCCACTGGCTGCACAGCTGCGGTCAGTATTCAGTCATGCATCCTAAAGCTCCAGAGATCCTGGTGGTATTTTCAACTTGCTTAAGTGAGTCTGTGATAATTTCAGTTTCAGCCAACCATCCAGGCACATCTCCTCTTCCTTCACTCCCTCGCCATACTCCCCCCTCCTCTGTGCCTCGTGGGAGAGTGGTGGTCTATGGTTGACTGGCTTGGCCGGGCAGGCAGTGGTGAGCAATGGAGGGCTCACATATAGGAAGGGATAGGTGTGTATCTGACTTGATGGTCACTGCATCGATCGGCTCACAGAAATACAGCCAACCTTTAACTGAGTTTGAACTGTGGACCGTCTGCTCATTCACTGTTAAGAAAACACATGGTCAGATGGGAGGTACAGAACCTCTCCCTGCCATAGATTTTATGTTATTTTGTGTGCGCTCTTATGTTTATTCTTGTGTTTGAATATGTGTGTAAATACGTCTGTGTGTATGCATGTGATGTTTGTCTGGCAACAGAGCAAAGGGCCCACTGCAGGCCGGAGTGTTTGTTTAAATATGTCAGACAGAGTGATGAGGATACAGCAGAGGATGCCAGCTGCTTCTTAACACAATATCCTGGGTGCATGTATATATTTTGCGTTTGCAAAGTCTGTGGCTTTAATGTACTGTGTGGGTAAGTGCTTGTCTGGTTGTATGTCCTTGGCAAAGAGCTGCAAGGATTTAAACGGGCCCAGCAGACGTACAGTACACGTACACACACACACATACACACACACTCCCTCTGTCTGAGATGTTTCATTAGCGCACGACATGGCTGGTGTCCAGGGCCAACACAGAGGGCACGCTCTCGAGTCAAGTCATTCACACACAAGCACCGCATCTCGATCACTGAAATTGGACTCTCTTCCTGCAGCTCTCTCCTCTCTGTCAGAGGTTATCGGCAAGGAAGTACCAGCTTTCTACCTGAAACCTGCTGAGTGAAACTGACTTTATTTGGATAATGTCGCTTGTGAGATAAGGGCGGGGGAGGCCTCCTATAGAGCTTCAAAAAACTCCCGGGAGCGAAAATGGAGTAGGGAGCGGTGTGATGATAAACAGACACGGCACTGGAATGAGGAAGTAGTAACAGAAAAACACTCGAAAGATCAGTCAGGTATCACGTTTGGAATGAATGTGCCCTGTAGCTCTTCAGTACTTGGGTTTTAAAGTGACACAGCACCACCATGTGGCAGATTACATATATTTGAGTTCATGTGATAAGAGGTGATGTGTTAAATGCAAATTTTCAGTTGCAACAGTTGGGAATCTAATATCCTACTCCAGAACTTCACATCCAGTTTCTCTCTTTTGCGTGTGCCTTTGTGAAGATACCCTGATCTTCTGTTCTGCCGTGTTTTTCTGTGCAATCACCCATTCATGCCCATTAAACTACCAAGCGGAAAACACTTGAACCATCGTTACTTTGAAAATGACGCAGTAACATCTTTGCAACACTCCTTAATGACACTCCTTGTAAAAATATCTGAGTAATTATTTAGTATTGTAAAGTTCATATTCTTTGTTCTTGCATAACCCAAAGTCTGTTTTTTTTTTTGTTTTTTTATGGTTGAGCTGAAACAAAGTTGTGTTTTACAAGCTCATGGTTAGACACTTAAGATTTTCAGACTGTTGCATCAATAATTAGTTTTCATTTCCTGCAGTCAAGCCTGATTTTCCTCTCCAATATAATAGCGGCTGGTCCTCATCTCTTTACGACAGAAGTGTTTAAAACCATTAATAACCTTTTTGCTATAACTCTAGTGTTTCAGTTAATATAATTCAATTTAGTATTTTGGCGACCACGGTTGATTAGAACAAAGAATTTTAACACTTTAGTCTAATGCCTAAACCTTTAAGAGGGAAACATGTTGGTAATATATTAAGCTAATCAATATCTCAGAAAATATCTTGTCTCATATCGGAGTACTGATCTTAATCCCCTACTTTTTCAAAATGCATTTTAATTTTTTTTTAAATTCTGTTATGTTTAATGGTAAAATATGTATTGGCATCATGGAAAGTTTTTAAATAACATAGTGTGACATCTTGGTATAATGGAGAAGTAAAACAGGCCCTGCAAGACACACATAGTATGTCAGCACCTAAAGACCCGGTTTCTTAACTGAAGACATGTTCACATACTCTGTTTCTTGGAAGGGTAGTTTAAAACAGGAACATAGAAACCACAACCGACTCACAGTTGAGCGATCTGCATGAACCAGATAAGACACCTCCTGCATGGGAGTCGTGTGGGAAGGAGGCCTCTGTAGGTATAAAAGGATGCTGAATGTTGTATCTCGTTGAAGCTCACACCACAGACAGCTGAATGAGTATCTGTGGTGCACTCTTCACTTGCAAGCAAATAAATGGACAAAGACAACTTTGAATCTTTTGAAGACTTTGTTATTGATTTGTGAACAACTCTCTCTTCTCCCGATTAACATAGAAATCTTCCACCACAGTTGACTAAAAGTATACCATATCATTCGTAAAGGAGTCACAAAATACACCTTATTGTATGTGTGATTTAAATTCAAAACCTTTAATTTAACTGATTGTTTGTGTCCCTCCAGAAGCGGAAAACTACTTTAGATGCAATGAGGGCACCACATGTTGGTTTTGCACCGGGGGAAAAAAACATTGGGAAACTTATTTGCACCCCACAGAATAAATCCAAACACAATTAACTCTGTTCACCCCATGAAAATCTGCTTTTCTGTTTGTTATATCCAGGGAGCCCTTTCCTTTCATCATTAAAGACTTGGAAAGCTTAGTGATTATTGTTGTGACTCTGCACTCGAGGTGCACATTGAGCTTTTGATATCAAAGGTTCAGATCCACTTTGTTTTATTTTTAAATGTCATGTCTTTTATTTTGCCGTTCCCCATGTTTTCACTTCAAAATTAATGTTTGTAAAGTTTATTGTGTAGTTGGTTCACAGAGACCTCCAAATACAGGCTTTATGAATTACTTAGCACAATAGAAAGCAAACACGAGAGGAGACTGAAAGGTAATGAGGGTCAGCAGTGAAAGATGTGCTCTGTTGTAATGAGCAATAAAGAAAGAGATGATCATTGGGAGACTTATGCATGTGCGAAGGAATGAATATTATTTTTAGGACGTAGTCAAAGTAGTCTATTGTTAGAGAATTGTAATTGGAGGACTAACAACATTCAATCATGACCCTTCCAATTACTAGGACCTGGGTTTGTTCTCATCAAATGAGCTTCAGATCCTCTCTGCCCTTTAACGCCCCCTCATTAGCATAATCCCCTGGGACTTCGGGGGGGGATAATGAGCCGGGTTGCACCTTCAGTAATACACATACACAGTGCGTATGTGCGTGCATGCGTGTGTGTGTCGGTTCATGTTCAGTGTGGTCATGGTTCATTAGTGGAACCTCTGCATGATTCCTCTGGTTCATCCTGTCACCCGTGTGGCTCAATGCTCTAATCAAGACCCTTTCTGTACCCCACACACACACACACACACACATTCTCATTGCTGAATCTCTTTTCTATGAGGCCAACCATAGTCATGGATCTGACATTTTACATGCAGTCTTACATGATATGACTTCTCATTAATGTTTGTTTAATCAGCGGTTCATAAAGAGAGGGGGCCCTAAGATAAATCTGATGGGGTCGTAAGATAAATAGTAAAATGGGAACGATGACGAAACAAAGTTCGGCTTCACAAAATAGTTTTTTGCTAACTTTCTCTTACTTCAATATGAGTGAGTTTCATTCTTTTATTTATTTAAGAAGTTTAAGTTTACCTCGGCTGGGACACTGAGCGAACTCTGTGAGATCCATGACACATGGCAAATTACCAAGAATAAAGAGAAAAAGTAAAATATAGATGTAAATAGACAAATAAAATAAAATACAATGATAATAGGAAAAAATTGAACTGAAAATACCAATAAAAAATAATTACAGTGTAATGTTACAGTAGCAATATGCTAAAAGTGTTGTAGTTTATTCTTCAACCTGGGAACAATTCTGAACTCAAGATTCACTTACTTTGGCCTTCCCAAAACTTTCAGCCACATCCCAGGACCGCCTTCTTGTTCCTCTTTGGAGGAAAAGGTTTAGCTAAGCTTAGCTAACAGGCTGCTAGTGGTATCGATCTTCTCGTCTAACTTTACACCAGAAAGCTAATAAGTGCATTTCCACAAATGTCAAACTATTACTTTAAGTGTTGCTTTTTCTTGTTCCTCTGGTTTTACAAAGGGATTTAAATGTAACAATCTGAATCACTGGTGGAACTGAATTTGTGAATACGTGATAAGAGGCACATGACCACAGAC
>NW_022280043.1:6125872-6144947 GCF_004355925.1 Anarrhichthys ocellatus
ATATATATATATATATATATATATATATATATATATATATATGGCATAATATCTGAAAAGAGAGGCTGTGTTATGGAATGGACTAATGCAGTGCCCACCAGTTAAAGAGGGAGTCCACTTCTGATCTTGTCTAAAGGTATTTTCTCCCCTCTCATTTTCTTACGTTTCAAGGTACCCGTCTTCCAGGGAAGGGTGCTACGACAGGCAGCATCATAGGAGCCATCATTGGAGTCATTATACTCTTGGCCATCGTTGGAACAGCCATAGCGATGTACCGCAAACACAGGAACAAAAAACTCAAGGGAGAGTGAGTATCAGTTTGACTGAGTGTGGATGACTACAGTTCACTTTACTGTTGTTGTTTTTTGTTTTTTTTCATGTCCGTTTGTTCCTTGTGTTATGTGCAAACTGGTCCATTAGATGAAATGCGACGCTGCAGGTCTCATATTTTTGTGTCTCACCAGACAGCTGTGTTTATTTGTGTTTCAGTGGTCCACCCAAGCACAAGCCCCCTCCCCCCAAGAAGACCAACAGCTCCGCTACCAGAGTGAGTCACCATCGACAGTTTTATTTAACCAGACAATTGTGTCAGGCTGGTCTACACATTGTAAAGTTAACATGTTTGATTATATCTCCTGAAATATTCTGTCCAATGTGTGCAGCAGCCGAACACAGATCATGTCCCAGTGGCCGAGAACACCCCTCTGCAGGACCAATACTACAATATCCAGAGTGCTGAGCCAGTCACGGTAAGGGAACATGTTGGTTAAAGATGCAGAGGTGACGTACACTTCAATGACTCTAACTCAAATGAATGATATCAACGATGTTTTTTTTTAACTTTGAGAACGCACACAGAGCATGTTGTAGAACATGTTCAGCTATTTTACCTTTTATCAAGGTGGTGTCTGAGGTTGTTTATGTTTTTTATTAATTTATTACAACATTCTCAACACTGTTAGATCCATCAATCCATCAATGTTAATATATGTTGTGCAGCCAAACCTTGTAAAGCGGCAGAGAAAATCTTCAAATATACTGGAACACATATCCAAAGTAACCCTAACCCATGCTAACATCAAATATTATGCAGTGTTTAATTAACACTTTCTTTGTTGCACAGTGTGCAAAATCGTAATTCTATTTTTAGCTTTTTTTAATTGAACATTGGGGTTTAGGTTTGAAAGGGTTTGTGAAAAAGCAACATTAAAAAAATAACTTGTTTTAAAATAACTATTTCAACTGTAGACAATTTGTGGATAATTCAAGATGTGTATTTTACATATTGCATATCCCATCCCCTAGAACGGGGGAAAAAAAGGAGAAATGTGGATGAGCTGCAATCTCATTGTTTCATAGCAGAATATCTCAGATACCTGATACTCAGGTCGAATGGCCATTTAGCGAATCACAGGTCTGAAAACAGGCTAATCTCAGACGCCGTTAACTGGAGTCTGATAAAACGTTGGGTAATGGTGTGCGTGTGTGTGTGTGTGTGTCTTCACAATTGCAGTAGTGTTGGAAATACACTGATTAGCTTGAGGAGGGCATGATAACAGTGGTCTATTAGGTTTTGCCAGAATGTGACCAAGCAATTCAGTCCACTAGGTTTCTGCTTTTTTCTTCTGCTTTTTTTTGTTAAACTGTGACTCATCAAGTCAAGGAGGGTCATTAAACAATTTATTTGGTATCAATACCCGAGTGGCACAAAGGGAATTAATCAGAAGTAAATGCATCCTAACCTTAAACTGCTGTATCATGTTCTAGCCAGTCAGACACTGGTGAAACAGAAGCTACTGGGATTTCATCACATGCGTACTGTTTTCTTTTTGCTGGCAGGACCTGGATGCCTACCATGACAATGATGACTATGATGAAGATGAGAGGGAGCATTATCACGCTGCTGCCCCCTCTGGCTGGGATGATCCCGGAAACGATGAGGTCCCGCCTCCTTACATGCGCACAGACAGCGACCCCCAGGACTATCATCAGGGCCCCAATGTCAACCGCGGGGAAAGCTTTGTGTCGTCCGCCATGTTTGTGTGAGACAACACTGAGGAGGTGTGTGTGTGTGTGTGTGTGTGTGTGTGTAAATATGTGTGAGTGTATGACTGGGCGAGTGAGCATTTCTACAGCTTACATGGGAAAGAGATAAGATTGAATGGTGTGAAGGACTTGTGAATGTGAATTGTATGGTTGGATATGAATTTTCAAGTCGACAAAGACAGAGTTCAGTTTTGCAATTTTGTTTGAGAATAATTATCTGTGGGCAGGTTACCAGTACTATGAAATAATCAGGTTCAGTTGTGAATTTGACCATTTCTAAACCCTGATCAGCTTGAGCCAGCACGACACAAAATGTTGCTGATGTTGCTATGCACAATTGTGTCATGCAGCGAGGGATCTAATGAAACTGTTGTTGTTGTTGAACTGTAGAGAAATCAAAGACAATGTTGTTTTTTAAATACCATATGCTGTGTATAAATGTTACATCATAGTCAGGACATGAACACATTTTAAGTACACTGTTGCATTGCAATAGCATGAGCATGTTTCAACACTGCACTGATTTGCATTATTGAATGTGGCGCTATACCACACATGGTTACATGGCTTGGTTAGCAGAAACAATGTGTGGGTTTTACACGTTCCTTCTGTCTAGACGTATCGGTCCGCTGTTGTTGATTTACAAACCCAGCAGGCATGAAGTCGGTGTAAAACAGGCGCCCTGTGGAGAAGCTATTAGCTGCAGTTAATCGGGCAGCGCTGAGACTCACCGACCGTGATGACATCAGGGTGTAAACAGCAGTCGGGGGTGTTAACTGCAGCAGAAAAACTTCTGTGTTAGTTTTATGAGAATATTTTTTATTTTTTTATGTATTTGCATCTGGCCTTTGCCTTTCTTGTGAAAATTCAGTGACACTTAGGTGGGAGGGAACAGAACATTAGAGCTATAGTGACTGATGGAACCTAATTGGGAAGCAGCCTTCTTGCTGTACCATTTTATTTTTGTTGTACTTGAGTCCATCCTTCCTTAAAGCCATAGTAAACACTTCCCATTTCCTCAAACTATTAGTAGCAACAGTGCTGTATATATTTGGGGATATCTGTTACTTGAAAACTTTGGTGCCTTTTTTTTTTTTTTTTTTTTCATTTTATCTACCAGCATGCTCAGATGGATTAGGGTAAATCTGGATTATGTCCATGAAATCTGTTGCAATTCATCTCTCTAGTGGAGGATTAAATAGTTCTTTAGGGGGTTCAAACAGGGGGTTGACACAGAGCCTGCTAGTAGACTGATACATCCGTCCATTATCAGGGCCACGGGTTAATAAACAGGTTAGTAATATTTAGTGTAAATTTCTTCTACTCAATCATAAACCAAAAGGTGTCTCTATGCGTGTTGGTGCCGTGCCAACCAGTTAATTTGATCAAATAGCCTTTTGAGAAACTTGATCTATTTTTTCTTTTACTGAATTATGTTGATTTTAATGTGTTTTGCTCCTCAATTATATTTGTAAATTCATCTTGACAGTTGTTGATTCAATAAACATTTTAAATCCTGAGATCCTGGTTATATCATTTAATTAATTCTTTGCAGCTGCAGACATTTTTTCACGTCAGTTGTAATTCCTCCATTTCACCATGTGGATGCGGTATGGACTGAAAGTATAGGAGGGTTTAGCACAGCAGAGAGTCAGATCCATGAATAGCACATTGTAACATCTGATATAGAATATGTTGGGGAAATAGGAGTGCTTTAGCTATACGCACTTCACTACATTTATCAATAAATTGTAAGGGAAAGTACAAGCACAAAATGGCAGTTATAGACTGCAGCTGCAGTACCTCCAAGTGTCCATGTGAGGGCTCTAGAAATGAAAGGCTGAAACTGCAAGAGGCTTTACTGTCGCATGCCTGATGCAAAGGCAGGCACTTGTTCTCTGCTTCCTCCCCTCATGTCTGACTCATCTATTTCTATCTTAAGCTGCATTTCCTCCAATCCCGTACTCACAGTCCATGAAAAAGTCTGCTGGCACGAGAAGAGGACTATTTTTAGATCAGCGTGATTCATTTCCACCACTGAGACTGCACCAACTGAGCCAAAATGTGGAGTTTTGTGGATGCGGAATATGAGGATTAAATACATCAACCTCCTGCACCACTGATTCACGTGTTTAAACCATTTGTGTCCTGCAGGTTATCCGTATTAATTGGGTGCAACAGTGTCTTGAGCCAGTCTTGGTGCAGACTAGCCTCTCGTACTGCAGATAAAGGTGAGGCCTGACGAGCAGCCCACCATGACTCTGCAATCTGCTCTCTGCCTGTATTCTGATCACATAGATGGGGACTCTAAGAAGAACTGACTGTGTCAGGGATTTACTGCTGACATAATGTACTTTGCAACCGAAGGCCATTCAAGACCTTACTCCAAGGTCAGCTCACTCTGCGGAAGCATTTAAAACTCCAACAAATATGGCAACTCTGAATTGCACTCTTCCTCTTACAGTTATAGCCTTTTAAAAACACATTTATTTATGTATTTGTTTTCTTATTGTAGTTGCGCTAAAGTACACTCGAAGGACTTTGCAATGTACATTAAGGTGCTTACTATATAGCATCTGGATCAATAGATATGATCCGGGGAGTTGTAGCTCTCTCCAATGGCTCCGTTTGTATTGATCGAAAGAGTGTTCCATTGGTATGGTGGGAATATACTCTCGGTACTCTTACGTAAAGATAGAGGAGACATTGAGATTCAATAAGTGAGTTCACAGTATATGTTTGAGGATCAAATAGAGTTGAATTGAACAGAAAAGGACAAATGATTGAAGGGAAACTGTTCCCAAGCTTCGCTGTGTTACTTTTCTGTAAACCAGCAGTGATGTGTTCAGTAGCGGTGTTATAGGATTAACAGACTTTGTGAATCGGCAGCCAGGTAATGACTGAGGGAGAAGGCAGAGAATAAACCTCTCATGCTTTCAATGCTGCTAAGCTGGTTAAAAATAGAGGCAGAAGAGAGGGATTGAGAGAATCGGCGGGGACAGAAAAGATGGGGGATGGAGGAAACGGCTGATTTGACTCCAAGCAAAGTAAGTGAGGAGGGATTTACCAGGTGACCTTGACAGTCAGTAGAACAAATGTGTGGCCACGCATGTTGAAGGAACACAAAGAAACGCAAAGATGCATCCGCAATGAACCCGAGTGCTCTTTGAGCCAACTGCAACCTGGTGGACAAACTCTGCCCAGGCTCATCATGTGTATGACAATGATTAGCTTGTTTGGCTGCATGCTGTTAGCCTGGTTGGTAAGTAGAGACACCCATACATTTATAAATACGGGCCTGTTTTAGCCTGACAAGGCTAAGGACACCGCCAATGACCTTGAACATCTATTTTAAGAGCTGGAAAGAAATGCAGATTAAAGCATAGTTAGAATTTAACAGCAATTTGAGAAAGTTAGTAAAAAAAGAAGATTCTAAATGAGTTATCCATGATAGATTTGTTTCCCCTCTTTACAACTTCCTCACCTGTTCTCAACTTAATTTCTCTTCACCCCTCACTTTGTTTTTTTGTTTTTGACATTCCTTCTGCCATCATCTCTTCTGTAAACACCAGGCCAGAAGGACAAACTGTGCGAGAGGAGAGCAAGAGCACGAGGGAGGCACGAACACTGGCACCATGGTGAGTGACACTGTCGAGACGCCCTCGCAATAGGGAAGGCATGCAGGTCTGGAGAGAAACTGATAGAGCGGGTGGAGTAGATAAGGGGAACAGGCTGTGAAGGAGAGAGAGAGAGAGGCTTTGGGGATTAAAGAGGAGATGATGGTGGAGGGCAGACGAGGCCAACAGACAGCTGGTAGAGGCCTGGCTCAGCTCAGAGGGCTTCAAATGTTACCCGTTTCCCAATGTTACTCATTGGGTCATTGATTAGTTACATGTTACGTTATGAGACCAGAAATGTAAAAAAAAAAAAAACTTGGCCTGTGAAAACTTGACACAATTGTGATGATATTGCAGTGCTTGTTGAGTATTTGCATATGTTGCGTAACAGCAAAACTTGACATTTAAAAATAACACAATTACAAACTATGACTGAAACAAACGGTGTCATCCAGCAGACACTATTCAATAATACAGCACTTTGCTCTCTACATGCCTGAGGCAGGACCAGCAATGACATATAATGAATGTAACGTGTTGTATTTCTCTACATAGTTAAGCAACTTACAATTTTATATGCTGCTTGATTATTATATCGTGAGAGTTTCAAACCAAATTTTAATATTTTTGTCTTGGAAAAGATGATTGCTGTGTTTTCAAGATGATTGCTGTCATGAAATGATCGTTCTCATAGTAGCACAGGTTAGCTAGCAACAATGTCAACACTTAATTTCATAAGATGTAATCATCTATGTCTCTGTAATATTGAGCAAAGCAAATCAGTCAAATTATCTAAAAGGTTCAAGTGAGCCAACACAATTTTTTTTAATATAATGTGAATGCTGAAATACCTTTAATCCAGGTCTCAATACTGAGAAATAAATATGTTGCAAATAGTGCAGTGTTGTTCGGTGCTAAGCACAGTGTTGCCTACTGAGAATGTGTGTGTTTGCATGGCTGCAACCATGTGTTTGTGTGACATTTGCAGCTTGTTTCCCTGGGGCAGTGGTGACGCTAGTTGGTTTGAAATGATGTTTCTTGTTTATTGCTATCAACTCAGGTTGCATCATTCTTCTATACCTGCTGACGGACTCCTTTTGAACTACATTTTCTCATTTAAAGGGATAGGGTGTTCAACCTGCCTTTGTCTTCCTTGATGAGCTCACAGATTATATTTTTATCATACTTGCTCAGTTACTATCGGCAGCGGGCTGTTGACTTGTGCAGGACACCATCTTCCTGTGTTGAAGTGTGTGAGAGGATCGTGTGACAGACAGAGAGAGACGGAGAGGTGGCGGTTACATTACACATTCTTCGCCTCACTCCTCTGCTGATCGGTAATGTCCTGTACAGTGCTTTCTTGAAACACCTCCCAGTTTTTCCCCACTCTCTTTTTATTTTCTCTTTATTTTTTAATTCTAATGCTGGTGCGAACAAACAATATTAATTTTCAGTGAGCCCAGCATCATGAGCGTCCCCTTAATCCAGTCATGTTGCGCCGGGTTTCAGCTCTTGTCCATTCAAACAGGGGAGTGTCTTCTCTCTTCTCCAATCACAGCCATGAAGGCCTGCACTGCAGATGCATGCACTGGGATTGTGTGCACAGATGTGGAGGTCCATATACAGTATGTTGTCAGGCAGCTGCTCCACCTGGACAGGACGAGGTAAAGAGAAAGGATACAGAGTTTTGAGACCGTTAGACGTCATGGAGTAAAGTCATTTACAACATGTTGCAGCAGAGGAGAGATATGCTTCAATCAGCAGGATGAGATGGCCAATGATGTGGTCATAAAAATCCCCTTTAGATTTTCATATTCTTGGATGGTAATTCATCCTTGTAGTAGTAGTAGTAGTAGTAGTAGTAGTGTTTTTTATTCAGCCATCACATACAATAAAGGTAGCCTACATACAATCTAGTATACAATATGACTGAAAAGGCATAGTCAGATGCATAATGCTTATATACTGTATGTCAATCCTACGTTCTTATCAATTAAGCTACCCTCAAGAAAAGAAAAAGGAAAAATATATTAACATATAAACCAACAATGAGTTACACATACTTACATTTATGTTAGCATTGTTCCATTAATTAAAATTATTTTGTTGTTTGTTTGTTTTTGTAAAAAGAATGAATTCATAAATGTTTTATAGGTTGACCCCCTCATCTCCACACAATAAAATATGTAAGGAAGTAAAAGGAGGCAATAAGTGATATGCAAGGCCTTATAAGTTGATACATCCCTCAGTCTGTGTATGGACGCTGCATTTCTGCACACATTTATTCATCCTCAAATTTGTCAGTCGTATGTCGCTAGATAAACAAATAATCAAAAGAAAAGCCACTTGAATCGGGACCAAAATCAACATATACACCATATGTTAATCACGTATAAATAAGGGCTGTTCATTTATATACAATGACCAGAAAATGCTGTGCTAAGAGAGACAGACTTCCTAATCAGCCTGAGTTACTCAATGCTTGGTTGTGTCAAAGTTAACACAGCACCACAGAGCCAGATGTTTCATTCCCCAGTGATGACACAACATTTTGAGCAACTGAGTGCCTCTTGGGTACTCGTCCAAACTCTCTCCCCTTCGTCAGCCCTCGTTTCATTCAATCCAAAATCACATTTCTTGGCACACGTGCAACCTTTACCTTTGGAATCATGATTTATTGGTGGGTTAGAGCTACTCAAGTTAATGAGGTGTGTGTGCGCGTGCGTGTGTCTGTGCGCGTGCCCGCCCCTGCCTGTTGGCATGCCAGGGTGTGTCCAGATGTCGACTTATTTTTGATCAAGCTTGCAGCTACACACATTCACAGCACACCCATGTTTGAAATTATCAATGAAATGTACCCAGTCAGATGACTCAAGGGCACAAAGACGTCATGTCTGTTCCTCATTTCTATTGTCAAGCAGATTAAGTTTAACCTCTTGACATCAGTCAAAAGCATTTAATATGGCCGAGTTTAATCCCAACTGTCCTCTGCCACTGCCACTGCCAGTGCCCGTGAATACATCTGTATCAGTTAAACACCTGGACTGTGAGTTATCTGCTGAAGTAATGGTTGCCAGGCGCTCAATATGGTCTGCATGCATAGATCCATTCTAACGTTGAACCACAAAATAATAAGAATGCAAAATGCAAAATTAAGGTCCACATAATAGATTATTTGCTGAACTTTTCAATTGTGTCTTATGGTCTTAATCGGTGGATGAAGATTGCTCACTTATCATGGGGATGGCTCGTGTTGTGTGTTGTGATTTGTCAAACTGCTATTTCCAGTCAAAAATGAATTGGCATCATTTGTTCTACAGCTTGTTTAGAGCTGCAAATACCGATTACTTTCAAAATCAATTAATCTGTAGATTTCGTTCAGCCTTTGAAATCTTATAAAATGATGTGGAATTTCCTCAAAGTACAAGATTATGTGCAACCAAGAGTACGAAACCAAAAGATGTTCAGTGTTTGTCAATTACAATGAAATAAAATACAAAAGGACAGTGAATCCTTGAGGCTTTAAACATCAAAATTACATTTGTTCTTGACAAATTACTATTGTTAATAATAACAAAAGACTAAATCATTGGTGATTTATTTTCCGTCAATTCGTGTTTATTGGTGTGTTTACTATTTACAAAACCAACACAAAAAAGATAGCAGGCTTTTTCAACAGGTTTGCTTCCAGGAGGCTCTGTTTCGTCCCATTGGCCTCTATTTGTCTCTCACCTCGCTCCTCGAAGGATGTGAATAACCTGTGATTTACTGCTATAACATTTCTGTAGCAGTTTAAACGGAAATGTGACAATCCCCTGGGCTTTGCCAAGGATGAGTTTTTGCTTCACTTATCTGTGTGTGTGTGTGTGCAGTTGTGAGCTGCATTTCACCCCATGTGTTGGCATGCATAACCTTGGGAGCCTTCCTTCCTGTAAGCATCATGGGACGGCTCAGAGGTAAGGGAATTAGCCAATCAGCCGTTAGGGTCACCCCAGTCACATTACTCATCTGTTCACACATGCTGCACACACACGCACACACACACACACACACACATATCCACTCAAGATGTTTGTAGGGAAAATGCATACGTAAGACGCAAATATGTAGGGCAGTAAAAAGTCTAGTGGAACTGACATGTTACAGCTAAAATTAGACTCACCATTGAGTCTGCTCGCAAGAGAGGAAGAGGGGAAAGGAGGAGAGAGAAGAGAGAGAAGCTAAGTGTGGGAGAGAGGTGAGGTCGGAGCAACACAAGATGTAGAGGACACGAGATGGGGGAACATACACGAGAGAAGGACTTGTGGCTTGTATAGCATTTCTACCCAGTTGACATTTCTCCTGCCTATAGCAAATGACTTGATAGATAATTATTACTATTGTTATTATTACAATCAATATATAATTATCATAACCAATATATTGTTATTTTTAATATTGTTATATTATTATTATCATAGTATAGATGACTTTTGAGTCAAAAGAAAATGTCAAAGTGCTTAAATTTAAGAGCAAATTAGTCAGCACATTAAATACAGAAATTAAGGGGGGGGGGGGGGGTGGTTTGCATTGCAAGGGCATTCATTTAAATAATAGCAGCCTACACCATCAATACATGCCCTCCTAAACAAATAGTCATAAAAAATAGCTACTGCTATTCATGTGAGACAGCTCATTTCAGAGGTGGGGATGCAGTAAAGCTTCATGTCTGAATTCCCCTAATACAGTTCTCAATCAATGAGGTGCAATTAGTCAAAAGGACATTTGAATATAGGTTAGATAATCAACCAATACAAATAAGTAGTATATAATGCCAGAGAAGCAGTAAAGTTAGGAGGAGGAGAAGGAGATTGGTGGTGTAACTGCTCTCTCATTAGAATCGGAGCAGCAGGCTGGAGGCTCCTGGTAAGGATCCAAAGGCATACGACATTGCAGTAGTCCAGCCTTGAGGAAATCAATGGACCTGCTTCTCTGCATCTGGGAGAGATGCGTACTTTGTTCTTGTGATGATAGAAGAAAGTTGTACATAAATATTCGATGCGGATTGCATAGACCATCGCCTTTACTTCCTCCCTTTCCTTTCCCTCTTCTTGCCTAGCAGGTGGAGTCATTGTGGGTTTAATGAGTTTACCCGCCTGTTGCACAGAACCGGGTATCTTACACCAGCCCCTGTGCTCTGAACATCTTATGTGGATGTGTGTGCGCAGCATGTGTGACAGATGAGTAATGTGATGAGGAGTGGGATGGGAGTGGGGGATGGGATGGGATGGGAGTGGGGGATGGGAGGGAGTAAGGCCGGTGGTTGCCAGGGCGACCTGCTCCAGTCTCCAGGGTCACTTGACGGGGGGGTGACCCTGACAGCTAGCGCTCCCTTTAATATTCAACACCACACCTTCTGTAGATGTTGAATAACGAGAGCTTCAGTCACGATCGATGTCATATGTACAGTACCTGTCAAACACATGACACGACTCGCACAGACCATCGGCTTATTATTAGGGCTCCTATACCTGTAACAGTACGTGTGAGCGCACACAGATATAGCAGTGGCCAGTGGAGAGCCAGTTACGCAGTCACTGCACACACACTCCACACTCCCACTGAGGGAACAATGTCTGCGAGAGTCTTGCAGTAACGAGCACAAAGCAGCCTCTTTCTGTCAGAACAGAGCTCAGGATAAGGGCACGAATGCACATCCAGCAGACAAGCCAGGGGCAGAGAACACACGGAAACGCACACAGCTGACATACACTCACAAAATGAACTGCTAAAATATGCAAGCGGAGCAGATGCATATTTCTTTTTCTGCAATCTTCACCTTTTAGTATGTATGTGTGTGTGTGTGTGTTTGTCATTTGAGCGGTCCAATAGAGCGTGACGGTGGGATAAAGCTCCACCCATCCCATGTCTGATGTGACTGGGTGCAGCAATAATGAAAACATTGCTGAGGTTGCCTAGCTAGCATAGTGTCGGGCTAACACTCCATCACACTGACTCATTGGGCACAGCAGCCCTCCAGTGGCACACATACACACACACACACACACACACACACACACACACTACTAGTCCCAAGGCTAGAGAATGCATGCATAAATATGCTGACGCACACAGGCGGCAACATACTAAGACACACTAGAGTCTTAATTTCTTTGGCACACAAATGCAGACACACACGCAGACATACACGAACATGTCCACACTACTATGTTTCCATTTTAAAATGCATATCTTTTGCTATGTTTACAGTGAGCGTCCACTCTCGGCCAGAGTTTTAGAGGATCGAAAACGGATATGTTTAAAAGCGCTCCCGAGGAGGTAACTTCGGGGTTACCTCCTAGTGTGGACAGGCCAAACCGCGTAAGTTTAGAAACTTACTACTACCTGATTGGGTCTTCACAGTCACAAAGTGTCTGATTCGTCACGATCTTAAGTATCAAGCACTACCTTTCATTATTAAAGACTGCTACCAAGCAACCAATATACCCGCATGCCCAGTGTACGTGAATAGTCATGTGATATTCGTTTTCAGGCTTGCTAGTATGGACGTAAATCATTTTGTCAACGATGCTGAAACGCCCGTGTGGATGGAAATCGTTTTTGTTTTAAAATCCCGGGTTTTATAGAAAACGTATTAATGTGGATGAAGCCTTACCCTCACTCCATCATCTTGAACAGAATGGGGCCACACGCAGTGCAACACATCTGGTGGGGTCACAGCACTCCTGCGCCTGCTGCTGACGCCACATATGGAGGAGGCCTCTGCAAGTGAACGCATCATTAGGCTTTTGCTGAGATTATCTAGGTTATAACCAAATGCTGTTGAATTTCGGAATGAAAGTGTAGAGAAGCTCAATCTCTCATATCTCGCTCTAGTTTAAAAAGTTCTGTCTACATTTTTTTTTTTAAATATACAAACATTTTGGAAATTCACTTATGCCAAAAGTTATCAAGTAGTAATCTCGGAAACCAGAGCGCTTCAGATGCCAACGTCTTGTCTCACTGCCCAGAGATTCTACATGTGAATGCAGAATCTCTTTTTAGAGAATAATCAAGTGCTATTGATTTTGTCATCTAACTCTCAGCAATACAGTCAATGACAATATTTCAATTTATGATTTTCCCAGTCACAATGAATCTTAGACTCCTTTATCCTCTCACTCCCGAACCTCAACCAATATGTTTGTGCCCACATTATCGCCAACCCCAAATCTGGACCCTATTCTTACTCCTCTCTTTCGTTCCTTTCAGAAAAATTCTTATGCAATGTGAAAGTGTCGCATGCTGTCAATTTAATCCAGACAGGATGACGTCTGCATGTCCGTCACAGAGGGAGAGAGAAAGAGACAGAGGTGGAATAAGGCAGAACTACGCAGCTGAACTTTAAATCCTCTTAGTGTTCTCAACTATCTATCTCTCATTCATCTGTCTGCTTATACATATCTATCTATTTATTGAATCAAGTGTCTGTTTCATGTAGTACTAAACTAACATTTTACATCTTCCTTGCTGAGAATTTCCCCCCACCCCCTGCTTCATCCATCTTCCCTGCACCCTCTGTACCAACCCCCCTTTGCTCTCCTCTCTCTGCCTCTTCTGTGTGCTCTTCCCTCTCTACCCTTTCGCCATCCCTCAGCCCCCCTGCAAGGTCGTTCCCAAGGACGCCCATACTCCCAGCATCCCCTGCTTCATTGGCTGACGGGTATTAAAGGGCCAGTACCCCCGCAGAGCACATGGCTCGACTCCAGCTATGCTACCACCCTCGTCATTCCTATCACTCCTGAGGCAGCTTACTGTACTTGCACACACATTATCAGCTCACATGAACATGCAGCTGGGACTTTAAAGACACACAAAAGATGCTGACAAAATATCTAAAAAAACTCACAGTCATACACTTTCCTGTCTCTTAAATCAGATTGGGGCTGCTTGCTGTCCTCTGCATGACAGGTCACTTATCACTGTGACAAAAGATGCTTGCCTGCAAATACGCCAACGCACACTTGACCCATGCTTACAGACAGCCAGCACCGTCTGAACCAAGCAAACCTTTTCCTTTACGATAAGTGAGCGTGACACACTACGAGCTCAGCAGACCTGAAAAACACAAAGCAAACCTCTTCAAAGCAGCTCGGACGGATAGACAGTCAGCAAAATGGCTACCGCAGCGGGCACATTTAGCAAAATGTTCTCTCGAATGGAAAGAGTACAAATCTGAAAAAAATCTTACAAATGGAGTGCACCACTTAGTCCATCAGTCCCCCATTTTAGGTGAAAAGCTAATCTGCTGAATAATCATACTACTCAAAAGCTATTTCCCTCATCCCAGTGACCTCATTTATAAAGCAATTTGACATGCATTAGATACAAATGACTGCTTTGTTGGCAAGTACTCTAAGAATTTGATTTAATTATGAACAATATTTGTTATATAAATACAACTTGGCCAACCACAGAAATCAAAGTACCTCTAATTTGTGATTTGTGATATTGGGTTGTAGAAATAAAATTGAATTGAATTTGATAGAAATGACTGGAAACGTACCACTGATGATGAGATTCAACCTTCAGTCTGATCTATCTGTGTTGTCTTTAATTCATGTTAATGTGTCACAGGAGTAGCTTCCGAATTTTGCTTAGTCTAATGTCAGTAGTTTGAAATTTTGGAAAAAAAACGCTAATTCCTTTTCTTATAGAGTTAGTTAGTTGTAGTGAAAATATGAAGCTACAGCCATGCATGTGGCCTGTTAGCTTAGCTTAGCACAAAGACTGGAAACAGGGGGAAACAACTAGCCTTGCTCTGTCCAAAAGTAACAACACCTGACTGCCAACACCTCAAGCTCATTTATTTTACTTCCTGGGGTCTTGTCATAACCGTGAGGTTGTCAGCCAAACAGCAGGGACTGCGGTCACATGTTATGAGATATAACATGCTAACTTTGGACAGAGCCAGGCACTCTGTTTTAAATCTTTATGTTAAACTATGCTAAGGTCAGCTAACAGGCTGTTGGTTAATGATAGTATCAATCTTCTCATCTAATTCAACAAGAAAGTGAATAGGCGTATATCCTAAAATATCAAAGTACTTCCTCCAAGCCCCATCACACCTTTGTGTACCCACACATGTGTTTTCACTCATGTTGCTTAATTATACTTCTCCGCAGGACGGTGTGGGCGCATACAAAGTGTGCTTGAGTGACCATTAATGAAATAATAAAAAGATTTTACTGTGAGAAATAAGGTGTTCAAAAGACAGATAATTCGCCAAAACAAAAGCAATATGTATTTTAACCTTGAGGAGTTTTTCAAAAGCTCACTTCCTGGCTGTGAGGTTCCAGTGAAAACAGAGCGTAGTTTCATTATTTCTGAAATCACCCGTCCAAATTAAGTTTTCTACATACCTAAAGATAGCCCATAACATCAAAGGAATTATCTTACAAGGTACGAATGGATTTATATACGCTTCATTTAATTATATTTCAAGACATGAGACCAAGAAACTTTCATAATCAGACACCAGCTCACAACTGCCGTGGTGACTAGAAAACCCAAACTGAGAAAGAACTAGTAAAAATCTATCTTGAGGGCAGTTTGCTGTTCAATACATTTAAAAAGTATATAATAACTGAAACAAATTCTGCCCAGATAAGTGCATATATATGGAATATCTAGGATAACATATTGGACCGTATATGTTAGAAGAAATGTCAGGTAATTTGGCAGCTTTTACAGTAGAGCTTTGTAGATATAGTCCATCCAACGTTGTGGTACAGAGAGCGTGGATGAGTAGGACATTTGTCATCAGTGATAAAGCGTAATGCACTATGATAAACGTGTTTTTTTTGCTGTTGAAGTAATGATGGGGCGGTGTGACAGCACTGAATATCTCCATAATCAAGTGCAGTCATGAAGTTGACTGAACATAGTTTTACAGTTAAAAGACAAACAACCTTTAATTGTATAAAAAGTCTACTTTGACTTTTCCATTTTGGAGTCAAATGTTAAAATATGAACCTTGAATAGCCGTCTGGTGTCAAGCCAGATTGCTAAGAATGTGTATGACTCGGAAAGATTATCGGTACCATTTCAAGTTTTAATGGCAGAATATTAGCATATTAGCGTGTATGAAGTCTTAATGGAAGTTTAAATGTGCTTTAAGTGCATACTAAGAATAAAGTCCCCCTAAAAGGCAGTTACATAAAATGGAAAACAAGTGGTTGCATGTTTGCTTTCTAATGGCCTTGCATACAAAGAGACTTCATTAAATGCCTTTTGGTTTTCCTCATAAATCTTTCAATCATTACTCCGATATATATAAAAAACGATGCTACATTGAAACCACTGACTTGAGTACAACACATTTGCAGCTAATGATTGTCTGAGTAAACCACCTACAAGCATTGAATATTACAATAATCAAATCCACTTAAATCAGGAAATGCAGACGCTTCACATTAGAAACATGGTGTTCCCAATTCTGTTTGCTGAGATTACTCAGACTGGCTTGTACGTGGTATTATGTAGCTAAGACGTAGGTGGAGTAGTGAAAAAAAAAAGAAAAGAAAACATAGTGTTATAGATAGAGTGGAGCAGGGTTTTGCTGCAGTGACGGTGGTGCTGAAAGGACAGCTACAAGAGGAGGAGGAGGAGGAGGAGGAGGAGGAGGAGGAGGAGGATGATGGTGGGTCAGGGAGGACGGAGCGAGGAGCTGAAATGCTGAAATAGAACCAGGAGTAGACCATACCATAGATTGAAAAAGAGAGGTGACTGAAAATATTGTACAATAATTGCAGTCATGTGTGCATTTGGGTTATATATATATATATATATGTGTATATGTATATATATGTATGTATATGTTTATATATGTATGCATGTATAAATATATATATATATATATATATATATATATATATATATACGTATATGTATGTGTATATATATATATGTATATGTATGTGTATATATGTATATGTATGTGTATATATATATATGTATGTATACGTATATGTATGTGTATATATATATGTATATACATATATACGTATGTATGTATGTATATGTATGTATATATATATATACAGTATGTGTGCACTCAGGTGTGTGAGTGTGTCCTGAGAAAGAACTGGTAGTATTTTGTCACAGCAAGGAAAGCACAGGTGTAATTAATAACATGATTAAAGGTTTTATTAGGTGTCCCAGGTCCAGGGCCCTTGTGTTGTGTATGCTGGCTTGCTGACATGGTTCACTGTTATTGGTAACACCTGTGCTTCTCCTGCTATGACAAGTGAAATAAGCTCCATTCGAATTCAGGCATGTGGCCAGGATTTTGAAATACTAAGGTCATGAGTCTAGGGCTCTCACAATTACACCAAAGACAAATTCTCTCAAATTTGTGGATTCTTCATGTGTATCTTTACATTTTACTGTTCAATTATTTCTCTGTTAATTTGATTCCCTCAAATACAGGCAAATTAGGTGATATTCATGCCGAATGTGAGCAGTGCCCGGTGGGTTCAACCACACACACTTATTTGCTTTTCATTGAGGCTGCACATTCGCCGGTCAAAGTTCCCCAAAGTTGAACTTCAACACCTTTTTTTAAATGTTATTAGCATGTGCAACTCTCAACAGATATTAGAAGGAAGCGAGATGGCTCACTCCTTGGCTACTTCCATCATCAGCTCCGGAAAAAAATCTGCCTTTAATTCTTTCTTCACCACTTTGCCCAAAAATGGCATTTTACTTGCACTAGGCCAGCGGGCAATCCTTATTGTTGAATCCTGCAGTGTAAAGTGAAAACACCTGTGGGGGTGGGAAGGTTCTTTGGTTGTGTTTCTTTTTTTAACTTTATTTTCCTAAAATATGTCATATTTGAATATACTGAGTCTAAAACACTGGAATTGCAAAGCAAAAATACTCACCATGTGTCACCATGTGTATGTATTTAATTGTGGTATGTTAACTACCCCTAGGTTTACTTACCATACTTATTTTAAGCCAAACCATGATCTTTTACTTTTAACCAAGTAGTTTTGGTAAACCTAAACCTAACCAAACTGCAGCCGTTTCATGGGCGTCATGTAACCCGCAGATAGACCAACGTGAAGTTCCCAGGAAAAATACAGAACCTCAGTGTCATCAATGTAGTTATAGCTCTTTTCAATTAATACTTTATTGGTATAACCAAAATGAAAAACAATTTTGCCAAAGCAAGTTGTGCAAGGTTTTACAATGTAAGTATAATATTTGGCTTTTTTGAGGAAAAACAACAAAATGCAAGTTATACATAATGCAATAGAGTATACTGTAGTGTAAAAACGTGTTAACATGAAATATAGTTAAACTACTAAATGTAATGGTGAAAACCAAATGATAATGTAAAAGAGGAGGCAGATTTTGAAAGAGCTCAGTACCATTTCATATGCTGTTCCACTTGTTTTGTTCCCTTTTGTTTCTGAATTGACAGTTCTTTCTCCAAGTATATTGATAGAACTGCTATATATAAATCTTTTTTTCTCTTTCTTTCTTTCTTTCTAGTTGCCAATTATCTGCCTGTACTTTTCCTCCCTCTGCACACTCGCATGGTTTTGATTTCAGATAAACCTACATTCCTTCACATTGACACATTCTGCTTCTTTCGCAATCCTTATCTGAATACAGACTCTGCTCTACCCTCCATCTGTCCTCTCTCGGCCTTCACCCCACATCTGCCATTACATGATAACTGAACCTTCGTCATGTGTCATGCTTTCCACGCTAAATCCCAGAGGAATTTTCCACCACCCACCTGGCTCTTTCCTCCTTCATCTCTGTCTTTATGGCTTGTCCTCTTCATCAACTTTCTTCCCTCCTCCTCTGCATGCCTCATTTCTGTCATCCACCTTAACCCCATCTGCCTATCCTGAGATCTCACCCCTCTCATCTTTGTGTTCCCGTCGCTCTTTCTCTCTCCCACCTCCCCTCCCTTCCCTTCCCCTCTTCTCTCTGCCTCTTTTCCTCCCTTCTGGAAACTGTGAGTAGAACACAGATTATGTCAGACATTTATAAAACCGGATTAGCTAGGATCACCTTCACGCACACACACACACACATACAGATGACTCTGTACACCCCCATTCAAACCCTAATTTTGACTGTAGTCAAAAGTATATGGACTCGCCTGTTTACATGCTTTTATGTATTTTGGTCTGGGGCTGTTTCTCATGGATTAGGTCTCTAAGGTCCAATAAAAAAAGAATCTTTACAGTGTAAAGTGATCGCGATAAGCTATAACAGCATATTCATGCCTGTGGTTTTCGAAAGAATTGCTTGACAATCACATATGAATGTAATGATAGTCCAAATACTTTTGTCTATGTAGAGTATATATATATATATATATATATATATATATATATATATATATATAT
>NW_022280043.1:6144957-6189677 GCF_004355925.1 Anarrhichthys ocellatus
TATATATATATATATATATATATATATATATATATATATATATATATACTAACACATATTTTCCTAAACCACACACATGTCCATGACACTAAATCCTTGTGACATATGATATTCATCAGCAGCTCTGACTCAAAGAGTACACTATAACATCATACTTTCCAAAAAGAAATCACTGACTACTCATACTATCACGCATGCAGAGGGCCCTGTATCTCTCTTGGCTGAGTCCTGTGTTTCTCATCAAGACACAGCATCATGTCTACAAGCATCCACAGAGCTGGAATCTATTAGAATAGCAATTAATACTTTCTCTCTGTGCCATCTGCCTCGCTCTCTTCTTTCTTTCGTTCTCTGATTCTTTCTTGTCTGGATCCCCCTCACCCATCCCTCAATTTCTGACTCAGCAGAACCAGTCGGAGACAAGGTCATCTGACTGCTGTTGCTGTGGAGACCGAGAATTGGGGGAGTTTTCCCTCCCCTCCTTTCTTGTACTGCAAGGCAGGGAAGTGTGTGGTGTGGTGGTAGCGGGCAGGACGGAGTGAGAAACAGGAAGGTATAACAGAGGTTAAGAAAGGATACTACTGGCAGCCATTTTGGTTGAAATGAGATTGAAATAAACTTTATTAGTAGCGGCATGTTGACAAAGTCACCCTCATCAGCACTGTAGGCTTTAAGGATCCAATTCTATCTGTTAATCCTTACATTATCCTGTATGGTATTAATATCTCAACATCTCTATGATGCAAGTATTTTGTAAAGTTATGTAAATCAATATGCATTAATGAAATGAGTTGACAGTTACAGGAATACAGTAGACATTAAGGTGGGCACAATAATAGAAACCGTTGACAATTAAATTGCCCTACAATAAATACTCCATCCATCCAACTAAACCAAGACCTCTACAGTCACAACAAAACCCAAACATTATGAATTTCACAAAGCGTTTTTTTATTGAAAGGCTATTGAATTTCACTGGTGTTTGGTTATCACTTGATTAGCTTAATTTAGCCCTGATACCCATCCCCAAATGTGGGGAGTTGGTCCATGTAAATTGAAACAAATTAACTATTTTGTATTGTTAGAACCTCATAATGATTTTGGAAATAAAGTTCCCATAAAACCATTACATTATTGTACTGCCACAGTGCTTTGACTTTAGGAAGCCACCAGATTTGTAATGCGTCAGTTGTATACGATACTTTCATTCCTCTTGAAAATAACCACAACGACTATAAATAAAAGAGTATCTTTTGACACGTACTGTAAATTACGTGTGTGTATTCATGTTGTTTTTCATGGTATTAGCAGCTGAAATGTGTACATGTTAGCAGTATGCATTAACCTGGCATTCATATCAGCTCTGCAAATTGTTCTTTTTAAAGTGGATGTTGGTATCACAGTAATGAAGGGCAAAAGTGTCAACATTTGCTTTCACACTGTGAGTGGTGTACGGGTGAGATTTGCCACACTGGCAAGAGAAAATGTGAAACGTTACCCCACCCATTTAGTGATTCAACTAGGTTACAAAGCATAAACAACAACCTGATTACTCATTGCTAAATTTAATTAGGGATATTTGTTAGTCATCTGCAGTATTTCAGAAAAATAATAAGACCTAACTGCACTATAGCAGCATTTTTGAAGATGGTTGTAGCTGACTGTCCTCCAACCCTGAGCTAACCACGTTCTGATGCTTTGGGGTTTCACGGTGCTGCATGGTCATCGTCTCGGCCTGCAGCAAGGAAGGCAGTGAGGCATGGCAGCAATCTGCTGCAGGGACAGCAGGCGTGACTCTCAGCTTTCCCTTGCAAATCAGGCATGGCCCCATGAATGTGTGTGTTAATGTGCGTATGCAACTCTGAGAGCGTTTTTGGTCTCACTGCTGCATCGTACCTTCAGCGAAAAAGCACAGAGGTACTAAAAACGTGACCTGCAATGGCAACTCACTGCTGCGTGTCCTCTGTCTGTTTCTCTTTCACACTTTCTGTCTTTGCACCCATTCAGCATTGTTACTGAAATACACAACCTGTCAAACTACCCAATTTTTTCCCGCCCTCAGGTTTTGTTCTCGTTGTCCAAACTTCCCTTGCCCTTGGGATGGCTCCCTCTCTGTATCTTTTCTATCATTCATGTCCCTCTCTCTTTCTGCCTGTCCAGTGTTTAAAGAAGGTAGTCTGATTTGTTCAACTACATTCCTGTCTCAGTGTGTTGATACTCGCTGCAGCTGTCAATCCCACTAGTCAACACTATACCATTTTTTACAACTGTCCTCATAAATGTCAAGTAACAGCTCCAGAGACCCCTATCATTATACTGAAACAAGTCAGGTTGGATTCTGTAACTGAGATACGCCCATGGCAGTAATTTTACCTGCAACACTGAGAGCAAGAGTCCCTCCACATCAGCTAAAACTGCTGAAGTGGCATATGGAGGTGCACACCATGCTCATGACAAGACCAACACGACCAATGAGACATCCAAGGATGCTTATCACATGCAATAATGCCCACAATTCCACTATTTTATGTAAGGTAAATACATTGCATGATGAACAAACACAATCACGACAGCTAGAATCTAACCTTGTGCGTCCATTTATATACATTTTCAGCCTAGAGACTCGCGACGCTGCTGGCTGCAAGCCTCGGTATTCTGCAGTAAAGCAGGAGTGGCATGAATGAGCTTTCTATTGGCCCGCTTGAAGACTGGGATTAAACCAATTGGTTAGCGATCCCATCACCGATCAGACGCTCCGAATTATGATTGGCCAGCTGCACTCATGGGGGGCGGGAGTAATTGCCCCTTCGCGTTCGCTCATATGCTCAAAGGCGGCGCTTCTTCCACTGGCGGAGTGGTGCGGCTAAAGGAGTACTGCGGTAACCGGCAGAGCCGCGGAGGGATATCGAATCCTGAAAGAATAGCAGTGCGGTTTGGTAGATTCGCCGGTCTTTCTCCGCAAGTATCAGAGAGCAAAGGAAGGAAGCGCATCCCCGCGTGATGCTCCGCTCGAGACCGCAGCATTTCATTTGAAAGACGTTTCACTGGGGAGGGAAAGATTGAAGCCTAACCCGTTGGAAGGTTTGAGAGACCGTTTATTTAAGCCCCAAAACAACATTTTGTCAGATCTATAAATAACTGCCATGACGTCTTTTTTCCATTTTTCATTTAAGCAGCCCTGAAAACTGAGCATATTCTCTTTTATTTTTTCAAGGCAAGGCATTTTGATATAATTCAACGCGAGGGGCTGACACCTCTCAAGCCGTGCATCACCTGAGAGGAGAAGAGTGACTGCGCCAACATGGGGGTAAGACTGACGATTCCAACTTTTTAACTGCGTTGTACCCCACCTGAAGTGGCCTGAGAAATAAGCGGCAGCCTGATATTTCACCCCTGAAAAAGAAGGGCTGATGTGATGTCATTTTTTTCCTCTATGTAAATCCCGCTTGTCTCAGTGACATTGACTCTAATGCGGAACTGTGTTTTACTCTGGTCTCCTGGACTGCGACAAATTGATGTAGCCAGTCGCTTCTGTCTAGTGCGGATATATAAAGCAGCGGTATTTCACTGCACATTTTTATTTGACTTTTGCCTGGTTTTCACTTGAATATCAATTTTGCTGTAGGCTACGTTAACTGACATATTGAAATTTGATCGGATCATGTAATTTTCTCTCATTCACTCGGTCACTTTGAACAGGCACCGAGATAAAATATGAAAACTGATTCCAAGGTGTCACACGTAGAGTGGGTGTGTGTGGTTTGGAGGTTGTCCGAGTGTGATGTGTATTTCGGGTCTCTGATAGGCCTACTTCGACGATAACCTTGCCAGTCATAGTAGGCCGGATCGGTTTATTCTTACCAAGAGCTCTCGTGTGGGAGAGAGGGGGGAGGGGGTTGCACTTGTTCTAGACATATTCTGTTCACCCATCATTTACCTTTGGTTTAATTAAAACAACTGCATTTTGTTACATTTGAAGGCAAAAAAAGGAGGCCTACATTATGTCCTCCATCCTCCTCAGTGATCAATGGACAGGATGTACTGTGACCTCCTTCACGCCCTCGCTGCCCCCCGTCTCCGCCCCTCATTTGCGCTTCTGCTTTAAAGCCCGCTGGCACTGCCCTCTCTGCGGCCCGGTCCAGCACGAGAGAAGCATCTGGCGATGAACAGGGAAGATGCTGAGCCCATCGCGTCCTCGCTATCAGCGGAGGAGTCTCATCCTCGGCACCCGATGACCCATGCGTCATAATGCGGTTACTGGGAGTAAGCGCCTCGCCAGCTTATTTCCCCTTTAATTTGTGACATAACAGGGACTCTATAATCACCAACAGTGAACACATTTACACAAACTACAGATTAAAGAAGTGATGCGTCTAGTATGCCTTCAACAGGAGCACGATGTGCTCGTTACGTTGAAGTAGAATGAGAGCTTTCATCTGGTGCGCGCACCGTTAAACCGTAAAAAAAACATCCAGTTATATATATATATTAGTCATGCAAATGAATCAGAAGAGGCTGGTGGAAAAATACAGCGCTCCCGGAAAATGCCATGGTGCAGATGCGACTGCCGGTCAGAGCTATTGCGCAATTTCTGCTTCATCTCCATCCTGCGGAAGGAGTTGTCATTTTTAATCTCCGACTGCGGTATGTCTATTAAATGATGCGGTGGCATGACGCCGCAGACAAGGGGACATGCGGCGCGGAGAGCGGCTGTACGGGCAGATGTCATCGCAGTTACACAAGCATCTGAAATGCAGGCCCCATCTGCCGCGAGAGGCGTTCAAGATGAAGGATTCGGCTAACCCGGCAGCATTAGTGGGCACTGCGTCAAAAGCGATGTGAGTGCAAAGGGTGCTTACGCATGACGGTTATTGCTGTGTGCAATGGAATGCTGTGTCATTTCGGCAGATGCCGCAGCTCTCCAGAAATTGACATTGTAAAGCAGAAAATGAGCGTCAATGGCGATCCGCTGTTTCCTTGACTTTCACTCGATGACGGCTGAGGTCACCCTGAATGAAAAAGGGGATGGATGAATGAATGGATGGAGTGATGGGACCGATTTTGTCATCATGCGTTGCCGGTCGACTACACTTCCTTTCACGCTCTCTCCATCTTTTTTTTTTTTCTCCGCGGATCTTGCGTTGGCGCACTGTCCGATGGCATTGCCGGCTGTCCTTTCCCAAGGCCGCGGGGGGCATCGCATGCGACGTGCCTTCTGCGTCAAACCGGGGGTGGGGCCTCTGCTGTGGAAATTCCCTGCTAAGAGCTGTGATAGGCTGGCACAGGAGCACGCAGAAAGGACAGTGCTTAGAGACAGCAGCGATGCTATAGAGCAAAGCTTTGGCATGTGTCAGGGATACTAGAGAGGCAACTGGCACATTGTGTCTTGCACAGAGATGAATAGTCTTAATTTGGCAGAACATCTCTGAAGAAATGTATTTTCACTCACACACCCGCTCATCTTGCTCATTATTCTCCTCTCTGCATGGCTGATGCTGATGAGGCTGTAGGAGGAGATTTTCACCTTCAGGCACGTGATGCTGATGGGGGAAGGGTGCCTCTGCTGAGAGAGCAACAATGGCAAAGAGAGAGAGAGAGCCAGAGAGGGAGGAAGGGCAGATCAGTAGTGGCTGCTGTGCAGGTGTAGAGGGAGAAAGAGAGAGGGATTTAAAATGACGGAGGAGGCGTATGGTGGGGGAGGGCTGCCTGGCTGTATATCTTGTTACAGGATAATGACCTAAAGCTCACATTACCATGGCTCCTGTTTCCTCGTGCTGCACATTGTGGCATTGGTTATCAGGGCGACGGCAGACAGATGGGATAGGGAGATGAGGGATGTGGTTGGGTTGGATGATCTTCGTAGGACATTGTCTGTAGGGTGAGTGTGGTGTGGAGAGGTGTGGTGTCGGTGGCCTGGTTGCCCCAGGAGAAATGAAGGCGTAGTTGTAGCATTGAGGCTTTGACAGAAGGTCATATTGGTGACGAGGGGTGCGGTTGAGCTGCTCTGAATGCAGCGTGGATGAGGAGAAGCTCCTGATAGTGTTGAGATCCCTATAAGATCCCTGATTAGACTCACTAAGTACCTGTGTCAAGACGTAACGGTTTCTAGAACAGCCTGTACTTTCATATATGGCACTAGTGAGGCGTGGGCAGCGACAGAGAAGAAGTTAGAAGGTGTCGGTGGAAGGTAGTTCAGGAGTATGATGTGCGGTGTGGCCTCTGCAGAGGCCCAGCCCTCCGTTTGGTGCAGAGTACTGCACATCCCTCCCCACTGCACCTGGTGCCCAATGCAGATAGGCTGCACTGTACCACAGCGGATCTGTCCCACGTGTGGCAGGAACCAATAGAAACGCACGTCCATACAGGATCTGATCAACCGCGTGGTCTCTCTGACCGCACGGCCAGCCGGGATACCCTGTGGCCTAGGGGTCAATTAAGGTCAATATGGTGACCTTCGAAATGGCCCTTCATTGTCCCCTTCAAGTCTCTTGTAGGCTCCTGATCAATAGATATCCACTGTAATGAGGACATGTCCCCAGTGAGAGTACTGCTGAAGTCCGGATTTCTCTCATGGGTCAGCAAAAAAACAGTAGCTTGCCTCTCCGCTAGTGTTAGACTAATAGGACAAGAAGCTTGTGTAATGCTAATAAAATGTAAAGGTCAGTGCTGTCGTCTTCATAGATTAGTTTTAAACAGGATTACGGTAGACACGGTGATTGACGAACAGTTTTCCAACATTATTGTGTTGATTGTCTCCCATAAAGAGAGCGATTCAGAGGGGTATGGTTGCCTGACTACAACGACATGACTAATTCAGGGTGTTGTCCTGGAGATGTGTGTGTAAATGTGTGCGCATTCCCTGTGCGAATACACCAAAGCTCAAAGCACAACACTGGGCAGCCACAATGGACAAAGGGTTGTTCAAATCAAACACCTTGCTGTATTTGTTTAGTATTTTGTTACCACATAATGCTGCCGTTCAGTTAATAAGTTAGAAGTTGTTTTTTTTTACTGATTTTCAGTAATTATATTCCTGAATTGTGAATGATTTTCCATTCATTCAGACATACTCAACACAACAGGACCTGGTTTAGAATCACAAAGCGACACATGCTTGAAAATCTCAACCGTAAATGGGTATTTGGCTTAGTCTTGGTTTAGTGCAGTCAGCAGCTGTGTGTCTGGATGCGTGCACATCTGGACAAATCTATGTGACTAGCTGCCTGCTGAGGAGTCGTGAGGTGCCCTCTCTCACCCCATGGAGAGATGCCATGTTCTCTATAAGCACCAACCAACCAAGATTTACAATGCTAATCTAGACCAGTCCACATTCACACACGGCAAGACTCAAAAGCCACAGAGCAAACATATCCCTCAGAGCTCGCAGGGGTGTACAGTGCGTTATATAGAGCTAAAGATAAACAGTTACACAATTGTCTCTGTCAGATAAACAGATGAAGACAATAATGGGACGGACAGAGTGGAGGGGGACAGGGGGGATGGCAATTTAAATCGAAATTTTGAGTTTGGGTTGTTTGGTTGAGTTTCTTGCTTTTGTTTATTTTTATTTTTTAGAGAGAACACATTAAAAATGATTTGAGCGCTAAAGAGGGTTAATCTCTCTCTGTCTCTTTGTGTTCACGTGATTTAGAGATCAACATTTTTTTTTAGTGCTCTTAAGCGGCAACAATCTTTTTATTTCTCTATTTACGTATACCATTTAACTCCTTCTACTTGTACATGTTTTAATTTGAACTGCCACTCAGACGTAACAGAACGTCCCCTGGGACTGTTGCACTAGCAAAGTTTTACGCCATCTTTTCCCTTTCTTCTTCATGTCTGTTATCTGGAATCTCCTCCTTTTGATGCCTGTTCACTTTGTTAGGTAGAAAGATAAAAAGCCTCTCAAGGCTGATACAGATAAGCGAAACAAATATCTTAACGGTCTCTTTTACATGGCATTCAAATCCTAATCATCTCTTAAAAGTAACCATCTAATCCGTTCGTTTACTCAGTACTGTTGGAAGACATTCACCAAATTATTGTGCGCCGAGACCTAATGATAAATGTGGAGATTGCACGAATGCATTTGATTTTCCTGAGAGAGAATTGCAGAGAAAGAGGAGTGATAGAGAGACAAAGAGAGGATGAAGCACAGAGGGCTAATCCAGTGTAGTAATCAGACTAGCTAATCCTAACAGCTATGTCCCTCGGCCCACGGCCTGAGCCCCCCACTGTGGCCCAGAGCCCTGCCATCCTGCTGCAAGAAACAGCAGATGGCTTAATGACCTTGCGAGTTCACACACACAAACATACATGCAACAACACATATACACACCACACACATAGTTGCATGTGTACAGATGCAGAAATGTAATTACAAACCAGCACATATTTCACATGCATTATATGTTTATTCAATTAGTGTGTGTTCATACTTACATACAGACTTTTTGTTCTTTCTCCCTTTACTTAATAATTCATAGAGACGATAGAGAGGGGCAGCAAAGTGTAGTGGAGATCCAGTAATAAGTTGAGTTTAAAGGATGCCTTATTGCTTTAATAATAAATTACATGCAACACACTTTATAATCATTTCATTGTGAATGTGCTTAAGCTTCTCTACAAGACAGACCTATGCAGTTTCACAATGGCACTATATCAAGCTCTTTTTGTTGTGCACGAGCTAAGCAACTGGCCGGCCAGACTGAAGACAAAGGGCTTTCAACCGGCAGCCTCAATCATCTTACTGAACTACAATAGAAGATGACATGAGTCAGACCCAATATCTATTTGATGTTCCCTGTAATGACAGATAGAAATCTAATATGTATGTTGTGATACACCACCATCAGACATTTTGTAAAACAGTTCCCATGAGCTCAGAGCACAAGTGAAATGGTCAAATGAGTATTTCTTCAGCTCAGCTGTATATTCTACAGTCATGGTCATAGTGAAAAACACGCAGCAACGCCATGACGTGTAGCTCTCACATGCTCAGTGCAGATGAGCTAATGTGATCCATGCATGTGGCTGCTCTGTACAAAGAGGAAGTGTAGACTCGCATGAAACATGTGGTGGTGGTTAACAAATGATAAAATGGAGCAGGGTGGTATTTCTTACATCTGCAAACCACTTCCTTGTATTGTTTTCACATTAAGAGAAACATTTTTGTGTATGCACGTCACTGCTTCCTGTTACAGGATTCCTCGTGCGTGCAATTAAAGTGGAAGAAAAGAAGCTACATGCCAGTCCCAGTCAAACCCACCGTCGGTGGGCATGCCTCGACCCGTTGTCCTCAAGATGCCTGACATGATAAATCTCTCTGGTGCCACTCCTAATTTTAAGTCCATGATGTGAACAACATTACAGAGTAGTATTACTTGATTTCCATCTGCCAAAATAAATTACAACTGTGTAGGTTCAACGGTACACAAGAAGTCTCTCATTCAAGTTAGAAAATACACTCTCAACTGCCACTCCGCATGTATTCCTAGTAGACTGGTGTTGTGTCTTATCATTTTATACACAATCACTTTCTCTCTCTCGTTCACTCTACATCTCTCTTCCTCTCTGCCGCAATGCGTGTAGACGCTGCGCACAGGGACTGTGGCCAACACAGTGACTCACCTCCGCTCACACAAACACACACTAATTCCTTGAATCAATTACCCGCCGGTGTTATACAGCATTGAATACAGTGTCCAGTTACAAATGCATCTATTATTACTGGTCCTGGAGAACATCAGGGGATCCTACGAGCACTAGGCCACTGCTGAGCTTGGTCACCATGGTGACTTGTCCTCCACACACAGTCATTCATCAGAGGACAAAACGCAGGATTTATTTTGGTTAGCCGGAGCCGGCCTGTAGAATACTTTAAGATCAAATCAAATACACAAAAAGATACGTGGAGCAATTGGCTTTTTTGAATTTTGAATAAGCCAATATGTAACGGGATGTGAGTGATTGCACTATGTAATCCATAGAGGAGCATCCAATGTTTCCAATCCCTGACGGTGTCAGAGACGTGTCTTGTCCATCAGTCTGTTCGTCCGTGTGTGTTTGTGGGAGAGCGAGCGTCTGTAATTCCAGCCATGAGTCTCTGTTTCCTTCCTCAGGACAGAGGGGGCTCATTACATTACCCAGAGCTGTGTGAGACAGCCGGACACCCACACAGACGCACACAGGCAGGTGCACTTTGATGTCTTCTGCAAAATGCAAGGATACTCAAGTTATATTATGTATACACAATATGGACTCCATCTTTCTCTGCTGAATAATTCAAATCAAAGTGGTAATGACAGAGACAGATATACAGACAGATAGACCTGAAAACAGATGCGTCATCTAACTACAATAACAACAGATTTAAACGTAGACAGAAGTATAGTTTGAAGGCTTTTACTTGTAGGTGCAACAAAGATATATCTTATCAGGTAGTAGGGTGTGTGTGTGGAGGAGGGACGTGAGAGACTAACACACACACACACACACACAAAGCCAGGTGTGCACTTAAAATACTCCCCATACTGTAAACACGACACAAGATAAATCAGTGACCTCTCTTTTGTCTTTGAGTCATGCTGATAACTACTCATTCACATCCGCAAACACACACACACACAGACACCCGGAGTGAGAATATAAGCTATTAGCATATGTGAAGTAACACACACACACACACACCATAAGTAAGGTTTTGTAATCTATTAGAGTGGGGTCACTGCGGGCCAAACACTGACACAGAGCCAGCAGACAAAGATTGCTGGTCAATATCTAATTAGAAGCATGAGCGAAGGGTGTCAACAGCTCTTCTCTCTCTCTCTCTCTCTCTCTCTCCCTGCTTCTCACCTCCCACTGATGTATCCCTTTCCATGTGCCCAGTCGCGTCCGTCATCCACCCCCTCAACATCCATCTCTCCGTGTCCCTACTCTTCACCACGTACTGCTTTGTTTGGCACTCCTCTCCATCTCCATACCAAACACTTCTATTGTCCGGGCATATGTGTGTTTGTGATAGGAAGAAAGTGTGTGTCAAAGGTTTGTGCCAACACCCTCTATCTCAATCGGAGACACACACACACACACACACATACCGGTTGTGTCTCAGGGGGGATGAGCAGCAGTACTTTTCCACTGCATCAGTTAATTCTTCATGCAGCCTCGGCCTCACCAGGCCTGCCTGGTCTTGCTGCGGAAAGAGATTTGCTCACCTGCTCTTTTGTTGCAGACCTCTGTTGTGTTTGCATGTGTGTGTGTGTGTGTGTGTGTGTGTGTGTGTGTGTGTGTGTTTGCAGTTAGGTCAAACAGCTCCTTCCCACTGACATGCTACCCTCTGACTAGCATGCTCGAAAGAAGGGTTTAATTGTTTGCTTTGAATTCAGCAGCGGTCGTTGAGCAGCCCGCGCTGCACAATGAAGCGAGTGAGAGTCGTCATCCACATTCTGCTTCATGAAGCTGTTCTTTTTTCACGACGACAAACTAGAAAGACAGGTCTTTGTTACCGCATACAAACTCAATGCATGATTTCACAAGAGTTTCACACAACGGCAGTACAACTGCAGCTCCCACGGTGGGAATTGAAGGAGCAAGTTGTTCTAGTTGGCAAGTGTGTGTTTTGGTGGGGTTTGGGTGTGTGAGTCTTTGTGGAGGACGTGGGATCTCAATTCATACTTTCTCACTCCTGCTTTTGTAAATATGTACGTTTGGTACGTGATTGTTTTGCAGATTCATTTTAAAGTAAACATTAAGCATTAAGTCAAAGGAGACATCTGTTTGTAGTTCACATTGGTACTGTGATATCAGATGCGAAGAAGGAAGTCGAGCAGCAGTTACCTGGGCATGCTGCACCCCTGAAAATGTTACTGCCTGGTTGCACCACTAGAGGGTGCTAACTTTACTTCAGTTTGATTTCCTGTGAAGGAACACGCAGCCAGAGCCTCTTATCAATGGAATAGAAACCGTTAACCTCATTTTTGACATGCAAACCTGAATTAAGAGTTTTTTTGTCACTGACTATTAGTTATTGATGTTTCGGTCTGATTCAGGGTGAATTATGTCAGCTGGACTTTGCTACTCTGTCATACCATCAGTGTATATTAATTCGACTGCATTGATCATGACTTAGTTTTGTCAGTGAAGGGCCCGACCACTAGCACCCACTCACACCTCCTGGGAGGGATTTGTGCCTCTCCATGTCACCTCTGACCCTTGATGAAGAACATTTGTATTGAGGTGGCCCAGCAAGTCAAGCTGCTCTCCTTCCGGACGACAGGCTAGAGTTACAGTTATAGACCTAGAAAGACTCAAATGTGTAGTGCTGGAGAAGATCTGGGTTATTAATAGTCCTCTCACGTCTCGTTTAACAACATAAGCCAATTTCTGAGGGGATAATTATAGTTAGGCGAGTACCTGGAACAACAGGCAGCACAGTAAAGCAGGCGGAAGAGGACAAGGACATTTGATGTGTGTGTGTGCATGTACTTGAGACTTAATTTTCAATCTTTGACATCAAAGTGTCTCTATTGTATCTGGTCTAATAGTGTAGAACATACTAGAATCTAATCAGAAAGCCTTTGATGCTCTCTCTCTCTCTCTAATGTCCTTGCTGCTAGAAGCGATAAGTTAAAACCTACAGGTTAAACCATTTGCACTTGATTATGTCCATCAGGCTGTTGTGAAAATCTGCGCAACAATTACTTGATCATTGGAGGGATGACGTAGATGTGGCCGAGCAGACAGGAGTCGCATGCTTTAATGTGGCGATATTGCACGCTTAATGTGGAGGGTTTTGTTGGGAGAAAAACACCAGCTACCAAGGTGATGCATTTATCTTTCACGTCTTCAATTCTTAAGATATTGGGTTTTTAATATGCTCTTCATCTGACATCCTCCTCATAAATGAAATACAGGCTACTTCACAAGGCCACTTCACAAGGGTACAACATGTTTTACTGTGTCGTGAAAGAGAAACCTCAAGGGCAATTCAATGAAGCCCGCTGGCTCCTTCAGTCTTACTGGTAAATACTGATAGAATGCCAGACAATACAGTTCTCTGAATAATTAAAGCATTTAATGCATTTTCAGAGCGAAAGTGTAGTTTTTAGTAGTTTGTTAATATAATGTTCAAGCCAAGAGAACAGTTAAGATTATAAAGAAAGGCGCACAGGCTACTATCACCTTAATCTAGTCCGAAGGCATGTATAAAACATATGTGTGTGTCTGTAGTATGGCCGGTCAGACAGTTACCGCGTTGCCACCACACAGGACAAAGATGACCGATCCCCCAAGAAGAAGAAGGGGGCACCGACCAAGGACATGGATGACCTGAAGAAGGAAGTGCCCATTGTAAGTAAATCCTTCTCTTATCTGTGATGAATACTTGTGGAACTGAGTGTTGGCATAAAATATCTTTGAGACCAATTCACTTTTAATCCTGTCAGTCAAAAGCTGATTCGTTTGACACCTAAAATTCCCTCATCATTAATATTTGTTAATGCCATCCATGCATTTTTAGGATGCGTGTAAATGTTTTCAACTTTTGAAAAACATCTTTTTCGAGAATATAGTAAAGGAAAATGAATTGACGCCAACTCTGTTGGAGAGAAGGGAAATCTTTCTCATGCAGGCCAAAACAAAATGTATTTTTGCTAGTATGAGGGGTGACTTGTTATCAGGAGGTCGTCACTTTGATCCCGCATCCAAGCGAAACAGACACCTGGGCCGCCATATATCTGCCCCAATACTCTTATCTTTCAGGTGAACTGCATGCATGGAGTACATTTCCAATTACCTTGACTGCCATTAAGCTATTGGATGTTCTGAAAATGCAAAAAAAAAGAAGCTCAAAACTGGTTTTTTTATTACATATCAGCACAGTTCTTGATTCAATTTGGACTATTTTCTGTAAATTGTCCTTGCATGCAAAAAATGGCAGCTACTAAACATACTGAGCTACGCAGAGTATTGATTATCCATCTATTTTTTTTTCCAGACGGAACATAAGATGTCCATAGAGGAAACATGCAGGAAATACCAGACTGACATTGTTCAGGTGAGTTGATGATATTTGTTGTGAAAAGCAAGGCTGGAGGGGGAGCAGGAAGTGGGAGGAGCCTGGCTTGATCAAAGCCTATATATAGATATGTATATGTGATTGAGTTCAGGTGTGAGCCTTCTGCATTACCTGCAGCTTGTTTGTCTCAAATAGCATCTCCAACATATTTCCCTCTGTATGTACAGCTATGGTTTGAGACTGATTTTCCAGTTGGCCACTAGGTGGCATACTTCTCTTGTTTTATTACAGTTTTTGACAATCGACAATCCAACTCCAAAGTCATATGAATGAAATAGGAGATTGTAAACAAACTCAAACAAATGTGTGTTTTTCATTGTCTGTGTTTCTCCCTCCAGGGGTTGACCAATGCCAAGGCAGCAGAGTATCTGATCAGGGATGGTCCCAATGCTCTCACCCCTCCTCCCACCACCCCGGAGTGGGTCAAGTTCTGTCGCCAGCTGTTTGGTGGATTCTCCGTCCTGCTGTGGACCGGCGCCATCCTCTGCTTCTTGGCTTACGCCATCCAGGCAGCCACTGAGGACGATCCTGCAGGAGACAATGTGAGCATCTGCACACACATCCACACACTTACTCACATCTGACCCATCTACACCTCATTAACACATCCGTCACACTTCCCACTCTGAAGTACATGCATTAGCAACACCTTCACAGAGGGATTTTAGCATTACACACACTGTATCCAGTGCTTTTCCACAGACCACACTCACATATGTTTGACTGTTTGTCTCTCTGTCTCTCTCCAGTTGTACTTAGGTATTGTGCTCACAGCTGTCGTCGTCATCACTGGTTGCTTCTCATACTTTCAAGAAGCCAAAAGCTCCAAAATCATGGAGTCTTTCAAGAACATGGTGCCTCAGGTAAATATGTCTGAAAGCTTCTTTTGATTCCATCTGCCTGGAAATAGTTATTCATACTGTGCGTTGTGATTGAATGGATGAATTCTTTGCTAACAATATGTTTAGTCAGACAGTTCTTTCCACATGAAGACATGGAAAAGGTCTTTGCTTTTTTTTTGCTGTAACTCCACATTTTCTGAGACACCATGTTTCTCTAAATATTGTCCAACGCCTGTGTGTTTGTGTGTTTTCTAACCGTCACTGATATCTCCCTGCAGCAAGCGTTGGTGATCCGTGAGGGTGAGAAGGTACAGATCAACGCTGAAGAAGTGGTGGGTGGAGATCTGGTTGAAGTGAAGGGAGGAGACAGGATCCCTGCTGACATCAGGGTGGTTTCCGCTCATGGCTGCAAGGTACACACACACACACACACACACACACACATGGTACACACACACATGGTACACACACACACACACTCAATGTCTTGCTTCTTCTTGTATGCAATTTCATGTTTTACTTTCCCTGTTTCCCATTAGGTTGATAACTCCTCCCTCACAGGCGAGTCAGAACCTCAGAGCAGGTCACCTGACTGTACCCATGACAACCCCTTAGAGACCCGAAACATTGCTTTCTTCTCCACCAACTGTGTGGAAGGTATGGTCACCATGGCAATAGTATGACATGCTATTATTAACTTGTGTGCCTGTGGTTTGATTTAAAATCCCCCAAATTCAGCAGATGATTTAAAGTTTATACCTAACTTTACTCTCAGAGGCACTGATGCTTCAGATGATGTTTTACATCATTACGTGTGTGTTCTTTTTCCAAACCAGGCACAGCACGTGGCATTGTTATCTGCACCGGAGACCGCACAGTCATGGGGCGCATTGCTACTCTGACCTCTAACCTGGAGACCGGCAAAACCCCTATCGCGAAGGAGATCGAGCACTTCATCCACATCATCACAGGTGTGGCCGTGTTCTTGGGTGTCACCTTTTTCATCCTGGCCATCGCCCTGGGTTACTCCTGGCTGGAGGCTGTCATCTTCCTCATCGGCATCATTGTGGCTAACGTGCCTGAAGGGCTGCTGGCCACAGTCACTGTAAGTGGACAAATAATTACATATGTCTTCAAATTAGATATTTTGGTATCATATGGTATATTTTTCTTCAATCTGTTGTTATTGCTCATATTGGACCCGTAGCATTTTCTTCATTTTATTTCTTTGTTGGTACGTCTTTTATCAGTGCTTGTGGTTACATTTCATTAAATTTATTTTACTTGTTTCAGAATTACATTGCTTTGTATGTTATTTTTATTACATTTCTCTTTCATGCCATGACAACAAAAAAAATACTTATTTTATTTAATCTTACCGTGAGCTCACTTTATTTAGCATCAAGAAACAGGAAAAAATAATTCTGGAGATTCACAGATGATACATCCAATCCAAATAATAATTAACATTATACATGTATTTGTCTGCAGGTATGTCTGACCCTGACTGCCAAGCGTATGGCTAAGAAGAACTGCCTTGTGAAGAACTTGGAAGCTGTGGAAACCTTAGGCTCCACCTCCACCATCTGCTCTGACAAGACAGGCACCCTGACCCAGAACAGGATGACTGTGGCCCACATGTGGTTTGACAACCAGATCCACGAGGCCGACACCACTGAGGACCAGTCTGGTTAGTGACGATGGGGCGAAAACAGCCACCACTGATGAAATATGTAACAACTATGAAAGGGATAACTGACAACTAGAAATCATGAAGGTTAATAATACCCTCTCTCCTGTTCCCGCTCCAGGTGCCTCTTTTGACAAGAGCTCAGTGACGTGGCTGTCTCTGGCTCGTGTCGCTGGTCTGTGTAACCGCGCTCAGTTTAAAGCAGGACAAGACCAGCTGCCCATCCTGAAGCGTGACGTGGCCGGCGATGCCTCAGAGTCAGCCCTGCTGAAGTGTATCGAGCTGTGCTGCGGCTCAGTCAGAGCCACAAGGGATAGGAACAAGAAGGTGGCTGAGATCCCCTTTAACTCCACCAACAAATACCAGGTAAGTAACAGGTTTTATAACAGCTGTGTCAACAAGATAAAACCCGTATGCACAAACACCTTGCTCATTAAATTAACATTCTGCTCTCCTCTTCCAGCTCTCAGTGCACGAGACAGAGGATCTCAATGACAACCGCTACCTGCTGGTGATGAAGGGAGCCCCTGAGAGGATCCTGGACCGTTGCACCACCATCATGATGCAGGGGAAGGAGCAACCTATGGATGAAGAGTTGAAGGAATCTTTCCAGAATGCCTACATGGAGCTGGGAGGACTGGGAGAGAGAGTACTGGGTAGGTATAGATATATAACAGGAGAGATTCAAAGATACAGGGAGGGAGAGAGGGTGACAGTGTAAGTACAGTCTGACTAAGCCCTTAGGTTCAAACAGGGATTTTATTATGTCTTTTCCACTTTATTGAGATATTCCTCATACTACAACACTAAATCTCACACTTCTTTTCACTCCAGGTTTCTGCCACGTGATGCTGCCAGAAGACCAGTACCCCAAGGGCTTTGCCTTTGACACAGATGATGTCAACTTCCAAACAGACAACCTTTGCTTTATTGGCCTCATGTCCATGATCGACCCTCCCCGTGCTGCTGTGCCTGATGCTGTTGGCAAATGCAGATCTGCTGGTATCAAGGTGAGTTTTTTTTCTTGCAAGCCTAATATAAGATTTCTTTATTCCTTAAAGTCTTTTAAAATAAGGTTTTGTAACAAATAGTGTTTGTGATTATGGTATAAAATGTAATTTATGTTGCTTGTTAGGTCATTATGGTCACTGGAGATCACCCAATCACAGCCAAGGCCATTGCCAAGGGAGTGGGCATCATCTCAGAGGGCAACGAAACAGTGGAGGACATTGCAGCCCGTCTCAACATACCTGTCAGCCAGGTCAACCCCAGGTAAAGAATACTTACAGAAAAACACACACAAAAATCAAACACACAGTCATAAAAAAACAAAAATGGTAAATTACAAGAACCACATCAATGCTTCACCGTCCGTGTTCAGGGATGCCAAGGCCTGTGTGTGCCACGGTACAGACCTGAAGGATCTGTCTCAGGACCAGATGGACGACATCCTGAGGAATCACACAGAGATTGTCTTTGCAAGGACCTCCCCACAGCAGAAGCTCATCATCGTAGAAGGCTGCCAGAGACTGGTTTGAGCATTTTTAGATTCTTTTAGAGTAAAACGCCTTCTGGGTAATAAATACTTGGGACGACTTGAACAAGTAGAGGTTAAATCTCTAATCCAAGCAGTGTTCTCCGAATGCTTTCTGTAGATTACATTTGAGGACTTAATTTTTAAATTGCATTACACTTTTACAACAGCAGATGGCGCTAGTTATCTGTCGAATTTATTCCCTGACTAATACATAAAACATGTTGTTGTTTTTTTAAACTGTGAGTGGTTAGATTACATTTAAAAATATATATTTTTTTATTGAATTCAATTTAAATAAAATCAATTAATTCTAACATTTCAATTAATTTGATTGCCATTTAAAGGTAAAACATTTAGGTTGTTTTCTAATCAGGGTTGTTTTAAAATGACACCAAAACAGTTTACTTATGAATTATTGACTCGTTCAATAACCTTGGTCATCTGAATGAAGATTATTAATCTCTAGCTAAAATAAGTCGGTCTGTCTCAAGCTCAACATACATGGGTAACTAAAAGATAAATACATTTAACAAGTATAACTTCTTCTATAAATTCATGCTATACAACCTCATCCTCACCCTCCTGCGTCTCTCCCAGGGTGCCATTGTGGCTGTGACAGGTGATGGTGTGAATGACTCGCCCGCTCTGAAAAAGGCCGACATTGGTGTCGCCATGGGAATCTCTGGCTCAGATGTGTCCAAACAGGCCGCAGACATGATCTTGTTGGATGACAACTTCGCCTCTATTGTCACAGGAGTGGAAGAAGGTGAGAAGACCCAAAGGACAGAAGTGGAACATGTGATCCTTGAGGATGTACAGTACGAAGGGTTTCAGAGACCCAAACTGTAGGACTTAGTATGTGTAGTAACCTGTCTGTTTTTCCACATTCAGGCCGTTTGATCTTTGATAACCTTAAGAAGTCCATTGCCTACACCTTGACCAGCAACATCCCAGAGATCACCCCCTTCCTGCTGTTCATCATTGTCAACATCCCCCTGCCACTTGGAACCATCACCATCCTCTGTATTGACCTGGGAACAGACATGGTGAGATCTGATCAAACACTCACTGTCTTCTTACGACAAACGCAGCTTTCACTAAATCTCTATCTCATCACTGAAAACAGCTCCCGTTGATAGGACACATCTTAATGTACTAAAAGTTCCCATTTCTCCCTCGTCCCTCAGGTGCCAGCCATCTCACTGGCTTATGAAGCAGCAGAGAGCGACATCATGAAGCGTCAGCCCAGGAACCCATTCAGGGACAAGCTGGTGAATGAGAGGCTTATCAGCATTGCCTATGGACAAATTGGTAAGTGAAATGGAGATGGCTGCCGCTGATCCAAGCTCGGAATTGTCTTTGATCTGGATTGAAGTTTGATCCTAGTTGCCTGAAAGTCATTTTGTGTTTAAATCAATCTTTATCCACCTTTCATTGTTCACAAACAACAGCTGGATTATCTTTGGACCTATCTGTAATGTTTTTAGGGAAAACTAAATTAAAAAAAGTAAAAAACCTGTAACTTAATCTCTGTGTCTGTGTGTTTTGTCCTCAGGTATGATCCAGGCTCTTGGAGGCTTCTTCGCCTACTTTGTCATCTTGGCTGAAAATGGTTTCCTGCCCACTACACTAGTAGGCATCAGGCTCAATTGGGACGACCGCTCTTGCAACGACCTGGAAGACACCTACGGGCAGCAATGGGTTAGTGTGTAGTTTCTATGTGTTTAAGGGAACTTTTAGGTGTTTTCTTGTTTTGTTACTTTATCTTACTGGTTCTGCCCTCTCTTGCCCTCAGACATACGAGCAGAGGAAGATTGTAGAGTTCACATGCCACACAGCCTTCTTTGTCAGTATTGTAGTCGTGCAGTGGGCCGATGTCATCATCTGCAAGACCAGGCGTAACTCTGTGTTCCAGCAGGGCATGAGGTGAGTCCAAATTTACTGTGATACCGATATACTTAAATGTGTCCTTTCAGTAATTTGTCTTTTTATATGATCTGAATTAGAGTAACATGTATATAACATTTGTTGTGTGTCTCCACCCAGGAACAAGATCCTGATCTTTGGCCTGTTTGAAGAGACAGCCTTGGCTGCCTTCCTGTCCTATTGCCCAGGCATGGATGTGGCACTCAGGATGTATCCACTAAAGTGAGTGCCACATGTATCACATGGATACATATGCAGTCACTCTGGTTCCAAGACATATTGTGTCATATCTGTTTACTTGATTATTTTTAATCCTTGTTGTTCTCTTGTCTTGCCCACAGACCTAGCTGGTGGTTTTGTGCGTTCCCCTATAGTTTTCTCATCTTTGTCTATGATGAGGTCCGAAAACTTCTCATTCGTAGGAACCCTGGAGGTACGTTTATAGCATTTAGAGGATCTATTGGCATAAATGGAATCAAATATATAATGGTTTTGTTATCGTTGGACAGAGCAAGCCTAACTGTTTACCCGTTTCCAGTCTTTGTTCTAAGCTATGCTAACTGACTGCTGGCAGTACCTAGTCCTTTAACTAATGCTAATTCAATGGAAAATCTGCATAAAATATGACTTGAAAACACTGAATTGACTGTGAACTTGTCTGTGCTTTTCTTTCTCTCATTTACACTCCAGGTTGGGTCGAAAGGGAGACATACTATTGATCAATGGAGCATCTTTGCTCAAGCCCCCTACATGTTCCACTTATTTCTCCTCCCTGTCACTCCATCCTTGGCCAGACACACCGTCAGATGCCCCGCCCCCTTAAAGACAAAAAAACGCTTTGAAGCAATTTTCATCACAACCGCCCCAAAGATTAAAAACAGCAAAAGCACCTTTACAACTTTCTACATTGACCCACCCCCATTTCTCCCTATCTCCTATGATACTCTTTGCATGTGTTCTCTCACTGCTGTGTACATAAACAAATATATCTACTAAACGGCAGCTGCATATTGTGTATGTAGATTTGAATGAGCTAAGGATACGAAGGGCGTGTCCATGCTCTGCAAAAAAGGGCCATCCAGCTCCTTCCCCCTCCCTGTTCTCCCCCTGCTCTCTCCCCCCCTCGTCTGTCTCTGTACCTTCGTTCCCCTCTCTCTTTTCCCTCCTCGCCAACCCTTTGCTTGTCCTCCAATCACACAAAGATGTAAAGATCACACAGTGAGACCCCCGCCGCAGACACCACTTCGACTGCCACCTCTCGCCTCCGTCTCCTGTCTGTGGAGAACCAGCGGAGTGGTCATCTCCCTGTCGTTCTCGCTACGTCCATCTTCCTTCTATTCCGTTCTCAACGGCCACAGTGTTGTTGTTTTTTTAATATGTGGGGTACGGGGGGTTTCGATGATTTTACTTGTCTTTTTTATTTCCAAGACGGGAGGGGGGGTACGTGAGAGCTGCTTTTCCTCATTTAGGCCTAACAAAGCACACCCCATGGCGTCCTGTTCCCCCTCTCTTCCCCCCTCTGTCTCTCACACTCCTCCCCTCCCCTCCCTCCTGCCCCATTTGTCTCTGTTTGTGTGCACTGTGTGAACCATTGTCCTTGTTAATAACTATTACAGTACACCCCCCCTCCCCCCAAGTTGGTAAATACAACTCAATCTTTCTGTGTGCTCTAGGAAATCTATATAATTCTATACTGAATTTAAATGAAACAATAAAAAACATGTTGGAAAAACAGCTCGAGAGAGAAATTCATGAAGAATAACATCAACGATATTGGTGAAATAGGAAAAAGCGGGAGATATGTCTCTCTGTTTCTGTTTTTTATTTGGGTTCAGTTGTTTTTGCCGGTTTTTCAGGAGGCTATTCTAAAACTGTAACAGCAGAGCAGAGTTTTAAGATTGTGTTTTTACCAAAAGACACAAGACACCAACCAAGGCTTTCAAGTCCTCGCCACTGCGGGTGTGCCGATATGATATCATGTGGTGAGTGGTGATGATGAGACCATGCGCCTGCGGTCTGTTACCGGATCGGGTCCAACCCCGGTTCGGTCCAGGTCCTGGTATAGCTCGTTCTGGCCCGGATCTGTGTGCATGTATGTGTTGGAGACCAGTGAAGGGCCAGCGGTCTCAGGCGGGATCCATCTCAGATGGCTGCAAGAGTTGAAAGTCAAGAAGAAGAAGAAAAAAAACCACAACTATTAGAACATGTGTGTCAAATAAACAAAACCAACAACAATAAAACATCTAGAACATTTAATACAACCTAGACCTGTCTATGTGTCTTTCTGTCGAATGAAAAACTACACTTTACAAAACACTTTACTACAATAATGTGCTTATCTTTTATGTCCTTTAGTCATTATCTTTCTTTACTGCTCTTTCTCGAAAACAGCTTATGATATGCATCTCTCATGAAGGTGGCACATTCTGACTAAATAAAAATACTTTAATGCCATACCTTACTATAGACCTGCAACACGTACTCCCTTTAAAAGCCTGTTATATATTACATTTTTGCTAAATCTGCACCAAAGTAGCGTTGATCCTTAATTTATCCTCTTGTGTTGGGTCGATTGTAACATGCTAATGATATCGATATTAATTCAAGTTGACTGGAATACAGATGCACTATTATTCCAACACTTATTCAAATGTGATATTAAATAATCCTATTTTATATAACCAATAATACATTGTTTCATCACACTTCAGTGTGTACAATGCAGCAGAAAAATGATTGAGTAGAAATATGATGTTGGGATGCCACCTAGTGTTTAATTATATGCACTTCAACCTGCTAACTGCATAATGGTAAAGAGCTCCATAGGAGGAAGGGTTGGCAGCGACCCAGGGTAATGCACCAAACCACTCTGTAAATGTGTCAGCCGTGTCTGACATCAACATTCATGAGCTTCAGGATCACAGTCACTGTCAGAGTGTAGAGTCTAGTGTCCTACTATTTCCCCAAACTCATTTTTTCGAAACAATAAAAATCAGAAATAATACATGAATGATGTGTTCAGGAAGGAATAGCAACTTTTATGATTAATAAAAGCTATTTTCTAAAGGTTACATTACCGCAAGCAAAGCAAGGCAGTATATCTTTAATCTTAAGGGAACAGGCTGTAACTGTGCTACCTATCTGTGCCACAAGGGTCATCTATTTTGAATGAGCCCACCTAGTACACAAATAAAATAAAAATATACACAATTTACAGCTTTATATGAGAGATAAGCATTTGGGTCGTTTCGGAGGACACTTTGCCACATCCTGTGAACATTGACCACGTCTCTTTGAGTGACAACACAAAAACTTTCTGGCACCGCTCTACCACTGTCCAATGACAAATGCAGTGTCTCCTGCTCACCCACACACACACACACACGCACGCACACCCACTTTCTGTCATTCCCACTGACAAACACACTCACACTCTCACCCTCTCTCTAATTTCCCCTGTGTCTCTGCACTGAGCTCACTGCAGTGCGACTTTCCTCGCTCACCCCCCTCGCCACCCTCTGTATAATAGAATATCGATCGCTCGCCTTTGCCGCAGTGTGTGAGCGAGTGTGTCTGTGGACGAGTGTGTGTCTGGCTGGGGCCCCTCCAAGGTCATCGCCATGGCAACCCGAGCACGGGGGTCCTCTCGCTGTGCTGTCACGGAGCACAGGTCACAGGGGTCACATGAAAAGGGGGACAAGAGGGGGGACAAGAGGGGGTTGGTGAGTGCTGCAGTGTTTGGTGGACTAGAGATAGAGCAGAGGAGCCACGAGGGTTGGAACTGTCCGACTCCACTATGGATTCAGACCCGCCCAGAATAATGACAAAATGTACAGACTTAAGTACTGAGGGGCCACTGAGTTCACTGCAACTCCTTCGCCGCGGATGCAAAAAAAACAGGAGACAATTGTAGTTCTTGACCACATAGAACAAACTACCTGAAATAATCAGAGGCAAAATACCAAAGAAGTGGACATCAAGTCTTTACATCAGGGGTTTATTGCACTTCCAGAATTTAAATACAAAAACACCCAAATGACATCACAATGTAAACATATGAATAATGAATTTCAAAAAAAAGAAAGATTTAAGGTTTACGGAGTAGCCTTCAGATCTGAATGTTGCAAACAGTTCTGACAAATATGCATACAGACACCAAAGTACCATATTATCGCCAATAAAAAACACTATTACTATGTACTGACCTTTTAAGATGTCGTCTCATCAACCTATCTAGGTTAAGTACACTATCTGAGGTACCAAATTTGTTTTTGTAACCTTTATTTTTCTTTGTGCATGATCATCTTAAAGCTTTAAACGGCACTTTTCCTTTGGAAAATTAATCTTTTTTCATAACAGTTTAGAATTGCAAACAATGCATTTACTGTATACATTATCTTTACATAAGAAAGCAGCCATCTTGTCCGATGTTTTGGATATCTACAGCAGAGACTAATAAGTTGAAAGATATGTCAGTTGATATGAGACGTTGCAGGAAGCAAAAGAATATTTGAAACAAACCAGAGGCATCCGAGGTTTAACATATGTAGAGAAAGGCAAATCATGTGTATGGTAATGTGCTTCAATACTTATTAACAAATGAATCTTCTGTGCATATGGAAGGTAATGTGTAGGAATGAGTCTGTAACAAGAACTATTTAAGAGGCAAGAAAAGGTGAATTCTAATACAGGGAATACAGGACACACGCATAGCTAAGGAACAGATCTAGGAGCAGTCCTTCCTCAACCCCTCTGGGCTAACGTGATAACAGGGTAAAAGTGATGACTGAGGGTTCACGCTGCTCTTCATACGGGCTCCATGAAGAGCTCTTCCAGATCAGATGGCTCCAGCTCACGGAACGCAGCGTGAGAGCCAATCACAAACAGCGTCGCTCCTGACAGGAGGCGGGACAAATGGAAAAGAGGAATGTGAATGGGAAAACACAGCGAGTGTCCATATGCATTTAGTTATATTTAGATGACCCTCTTACACAGACACTTTCATTGAATGGAGCAGTAGAATAGGATTTAATACTGAAATAATATCACAGTGCTCTGATGAGCATTGCAACAAATATTCCTGCATGAATAAGAATGGATTGCAAAAATAACTCATGTGGTTTGGCTCTGTTAATACTGTTCTTGTCAACAACAGGTTTAACAATTTTAGTCCTATTTTACGTGTGTGTGTGTGTGTGTGTTTCTAAATGTGCATTGTTTGTCTGATGTTGAGGCCTTCTGATGTTTTGTGACAGATGATATAGTCTATCTTATCTTATCTTACCTAGAACCCAAAAGACTGCAGCTCCAGCTCCGGCCAACCAGAACACAGGTAGAGAAATGGCTCCAGCCAGACCCGCCTGGTGAGGGAGATTCAGCTCCTTGCCTGGTTGACAAGAAAATGACAGATGATGCCACTGATAAAAAGGTCGAGGATGCATTTGATTTTCTGATGCTAGCCACGGATATGCATTTAATCTATCCTTGAATAAATTAACTTGGTTTCTTTGCCTGTCAAAAAATCCTAGAGAGGCAACATGACAAAACAAATTTAGTTTCAAACATTTGACCTCATTAAGACACATATAAACACAAAGGTCCATATTACAGTACGGTGCCTGGTATTTAAAGAATACACTATATTTGGTCGGTACACAATATTAATGGCTTTCAAGCTTTACTCACCCAGGAGAACCAGTTTGGACTCCAGGGACTTGAGGTGAATTATGTAGAAGGCACCAGCAAACACAGCCAAGGCAATCAGTAGCATGGGAGAGCTGACACTAAGGGGAAGAAATATCAAATTAACAATCAATTTGGTGTTAACTTATTGCAGCATTTCCAGATTTAGTGATTGTATATTTTACTTTTGATTAAATCTCACGCATATAGTTCTGTTCCCTTTTCTAATATAACCACTGGCCAAAACCCTCCAAGGAAGTTCCCGTGTGAATTGGTGCGGACCGTGTGAGTAAGAGCAGGAAGAGTAAACACTCCCGCTGATAAGACAACACAAATGATTTCCTCTCTGTTGGCCTTACATGCAGTAGAGGATGAGACCCAGGAAGATGAAGGTGTAGTTGCTGTTGAAAGTGTCCACGTTTTTTACCACCCTCTGACAGAACTCTCCAAAGTTGCGGGGTTTCGAAAACTTGCGTTGGTCCACGAAGCTGGCCCACGGTCGAATGGACGCCCGACGCCTGTCAATCCACTCTTTAGCCATACTGGGTGAGAGGCCTTTGGGGAGCCAGAGCCTAGGAAATAAGACAAAGACATTAAGAACTGAATACATAGAGAAGTATTAAGGAATTCATAAACAAGCCCACCATGACTAGAGTGTAAGTACCCATGTAGGCCCTTATAGGAAGACATTTGTGCAACATAGAGTCACAAGCCCTCATGATGAAAGCATTCTCACTAAAAATAACAATGTAAAGGTCTTTACCGTGCCAAGATTCCAGCTCCACCCGTGCCCGTTGGATGAGCAGCCTCAGCAATGAACATATCTCCAGCCTTGCTGTCCATGTCGACAAGACAGTTCTCCCCCGTTGGCGCTCCAGAGGGCATCTACAGACTGTCTGCTGCAAGGCAATAACACAAACAAACAATAGAATGAATACTCTTTGAATTTGTCAAAAAATAATAATAATTTCAAACACACTTAGTAGATTAATCAGTTCCCTCTTTATCAGATAATGAATCAAGTAAAGTTCAGATAAATAACTCATCAATTAAGCTATTCATTAAATAAAAAACCCTGTCATTTGATGGTTATAGCTGGTTATTGCTTTAGACATTTCAAATAGTTAGAGAGTAACAGTTAATCAATTATGAATGCTTGTTAGGTTAATATTTCACAGTAAAAGTACAAATGCTAAATCAATGATCAAGTGTAAGTAGTTAGTAACTATTTGGTTATAACAGCAGTTCATATGCCTACACGTCACATACATGCAGAATACTAACTAGAGTTAAATTAGTTGAGTGACTGAGTGGAAAACTCTCGTCATCAAAGGGCTTGGTCTCTGCCACATCACCAACGAAGGATACAAAAGAATCACTTATTATTAATCATTTATGAAGTAACTTGCATAGCGTTACTAAATGCATGTGACCTGCTATGTAACTCATAACTAAATACAAAACTATGTGCATAAAAGACAACTTTACGAGTTCAATAAGATTGTCACAGCTAGCTTCTCCGCTAACGTTCATGTCAATAAGTATCTATCCAGGCTGATAGACAGCTACGTATTACAATGTTACACGTTGAAGGACGCTTCCACACAAACACAAAGACCAGACCTGATTGAAGTGGAAACTCTATAATAAAGTAACATTTTATACTTACAGCAGAACTTTGGTAGGAATGCCTCAGACCTTTTGTTGCTGTTGTGGTTCACGGATGTGATGTGGATGTTATTTAACTTCCTGCTTGCTAGGTGCTAAACATCGCCACCTAGCGGCAGCAGCGGGGACTGCTCATCCTCTGCTCCGAAAGGTTCCAGTTGATGGTTAACACATTGAACTCTGTTTCTAAGTCTTCATATGTGGAAGAAAACTGGTACGACTATGTTTGTTTGTTTTAGCGACACAGCTGTGACAATACAATCAATACAGCAGACTTGAGATCGGCCGTGTCTTTGTCAGTTGTGCCGTTGATGCGGAGCTAGTAGACGAATCATCTGATTCCAGATCAGTGGAACTAAAAACGCGACCGGACGTCATCTCGCAGGCGGAGAGCCGTGATTGGTCCGTTCCTCTGTGTTATTGTGCTGCTGTCAGGACTGCTCGGTGCTGTGGGAGTTGCCAGAGACCATCCAAACCTCAATCGACCCATCAAACTCTAATAACGAAGAACGTGCGTTGTGAGGTATATTACACGTTTAAATCTCGCTCAAACCCTTTTATATTTACGTTGTCATTGATATCAAACAGGGCACCGCCGCGTGTAACAAACAAAGTTCTTAACCAGGAAGTAATATCGGTTGATTTATCTTTCCATAGTGAACGGAACACCTGTTTTTATATATATATATATATATATATATATATATAGTTATGTTAATACACCATGTTTGATGCTCGTTATAATGTGCATTTGGTCATTTTTTATGTTTGCTTGTTGTGTTGTTCTTCCTCAGAGCAACGTGATGACGTAACGTGAGGGGGTAATTTGCTCCAACGGTTGTTGCTGCTGAGTGTTTGATGAACGCCGCGGCTCTGCGACTTAGTAGGACACTCTGTGAAACGACGACAACAAAGCACGTTCACAGCTGACAACACTTTGCCTTGCACCGTTTCAAGACAGCGTCGAGCTGACTTCGTAAACGGGTAGGACTGCAGAGCTTACTGAAAGGGGCGTTGAACTATAAAGCGTGCATGGCGCTGACATGTTACCTTGTAAAGTGCACACAGCTGGCTGCTGGTTTTTGCTAAGCTAACTGTTAGTTTACGAGGGATGTGGCTTGCTGGTTTTGGCTGCTATATGTGTAGTTCAACATGACATGAATCATATGCTGTTATTTCGAGTGTTACCTGTTGAATAACTTGTGTTTTTTTATCCTGAACAGTTTGACACAGGTGGGAAGGTGGAGAGGGGGCTGTAGGCAGACCCATGGCTGCCGTGCATCACCCAGGGTGCCCACTCAGGGACTCTCTTTACTGGGATGAAACCGAGTGTCTAAACTACTATGGGATGTTGTCACTCCATGAGGTCTTTGAAGTCGTTGGTTGTCAGCTGACAGAGACTGACGTTGAAGTGTTGTCATTCCTTCTGAATGAAACCTGTCCTGCGACGCACCCTCTTGACCCGACAGATTGGACAGTTAAGCCCTGCGGAGGCGATCCAGACGACTTGGGTGTTTCCCCGAGTCCCGAGCTGCTGAAGGCTTGGATGCGGTTAAAGTCTCGGGGCTCCCAGCGTCCCTTAGCGGCCTCGTATAAGCCCAAGAGTGGCCTTGAGCTGTTGTTGGAGCTGGATAGGCGAGGGTACCTCAGTGATGGTAACCTGGAGCCACTACTGCAACTACTTAGAGTCCTCACTCGTCATGACTTGCTGCCTTTAGTGTCCCACAAGAAAAGGAGAACAGGTGAGGATGAAAGAAGGGGGGGGGGCTCGTTATCAGATTTTGAGAACAGGTGCTTCTCTCTACGATGGCCTTCCTGTCCAAATAATCACAGCCTGATAATTACTAACGCATGTTTTTTTTTTTTCCAGTATCTCCAGAGAGAATTGGACAGAGGAACAGGATAGAGAACAACCAGTCGGTGTGTGCTTCTGGAATGCAGCACAGCTACAGACAGACAGAAATACCTCATCCATATTTCTCGCAGCAGTTTAGAACTGGTATGTGCATTGTAGTATGTTATTTAGCTCACTGAGAGTATAGGCTACACTGTTCCCACAAACCTTTTAATCAGTTCAGGAGGCAGAGTGTCCAAAACAGCATTTATCATTCCTTACAACAAGTAGCATTTTGAACTGCTCTTAAAGCCAGTACCTGTTGTTTGGTGATGAGACATCTTTTCTGACATGGAAATGTAGTTTGTTCCATCCTTCTTTTGTGCTCAGAATGTACATGTACATTATTTAAGTTGAAGCGGTTTGCCCCGGGTCAAAATGATAATACACTCGGTTATAGAATCAAATCTAGTCAGTGGTGCCTGGTAATATACCATACGCTTGTGGGGAAGCTTGCATAGAAAGGATGAACATGGAGCAATTATTAACAGAAACAGGGTAGGACAGGAACAGAAATGAAACAGGACGATGGCAATTAAAACACAAATGAACCCCATCCATGCTAATGTCTCATTGTCTGAATTCCACAAACTAATTCCATGCATGTCCTGTCAGGTATTTACCCTCCTATGCCTGGTACGTTTGCTCGGAGGAGGAAGAAGAAGAGGGGGAACGGCTGGAGTCGCAGGCCCAAGAAAACAAGCAGACAGGGTCCGCCACTGCCTCCACCACCACAACCACACAAAGCCTTCTGCAGTAAGTGTAGTCCCCGCATTCTTAACCTATCTCTGTTTCAGCTTCTTATCGCTTGCCTTCTTATCTTCATCCTGCCATGTTCTCTTCCACATCATTTCCCTGTCTGTTAGCCATATGAGCTTCAATTTCATTTTCAATCAATGAACACCACAGTTTCTGTTTTGTCTCCTTAATTCTGATGTTTGTTTATGCTGAACCTCAGCTCGAGTTAAGGAGTTTTCATACCAATTTTCCAAATATTTTTTTACGTTTGTCATTACAAAAACGCTCAACCACCTTTCACGTCCAATGTTTTTTTTGAACTCCTGGCGTAAATTTGCGTTACAATGCAATGATTCATTTGTGTTTATCCGCTCTTTAGTGTAAAGAACGGGGAGAAATACGCATCACTATCACATGTCCAACCACTACTATCCAGTTAACCGTAAACACCAGCTGGCTTTACACCAGCCACACTAACACTGTTTAGACTTGCAGAGAGTGGAGGGAGTTTGGCTGCTGAATGTCAGCATACTTTGACTGTTAAAAGGCATCTGAACTACACAGCATCAAAATGAAGGACACCTTTGCCAGGTGGGAAAGTGTCTTTAAATCCCATTGTCACATTCACTGAAACACATCCTGACAGCTTCAGAAGGTACAGGTACATAATTATTATATTAATACAGTATGAGGTCTTTGTATCTAGCATTTGTACCAGACTTACTTGTAGAGATGCTTCAGTTACGCTTTGGTTTGATAACTCAATTTACTGTCTCATGGCCCCAGAAAGTCAAAACCTTATGCGATGTCTGTTCAGCCGATGCTGAGTTTACATCTCAAACACTTTGTCTGATTCACAACTTCAGGAAAAACGCATTTCACAACAAAAAGAAAACGGCTTGTACTTTCCTTTCAGTTGGCTTACAGCGGTTTCATGTGCTATTTTTATTGTCACGCTCTACGTTTAGAATTGCATTATATCTCTTTAACTGTCTTAATTAAACATCGGGTGGGGGTTGGTGTCGCTCCCTCCATTGCTCCATCTTTACATTATTTTCCCCTCATTTCACCTTTTCTCTAACCCATCGGACTATTTTCTGCTGCTGCTATTGATTTTTGTCCCGTCGCCGCTCGATGCAACCCTTGTTCGGCTTTTATTGTCAAGCTTGAAACAAAGTTGTCAACTGTCAAACCTCACATAATATATTCCTGAAAAAAAACCCCACCTTTTGTGTAGTTGATGGAAACAATCTAACTCCGCTGTACTCCATTATCCTTGTCCTTTCCAAGTTTCAACTATTGCCTGCCTCTTAATCAATCAATGCTAGTTTCTCTCAACACAATACGATTGAGATAACACTAACATCAGTTGCCTTTGTGTGAAGTTTGCCTAGTCATTCACACAGACCTTCTCAAACATTAGTTTGAACTTGCCTGTTGGTCAGACATACGTGTTACAGCAAAGGACTGATGATTCTGACCTGGTTAAAAAGGACAGCCCTGCTTAGCTGTGCAGAATGCATGATGTGCCTGTATGACCATAAACATGTCGCTGTCTTGACTCCACATTTGATTCCACCAGGTTGTCTCAGGATTGTGACTCAGATCGAGTAACCTAAGACTCAATGGATCATGGAGACAGAGGGGGAGGCTGCGGAACAAAACAAAAAAAGTCTGTCACTCCACTCAGTCCATAGATACCACAGTGTTTGCTCTCTCACAAGTCTGGGCCGATGCCTAAGGTAAAAGAGCCCCCCCCCCCCTTGTTACTACAGGGGTTGGGCGGCCAATTTGCTCTTTCTGCTTGTGGTTCATAATCTAGCTGCCCCCTCCCCCCTCAGGCATCGTAGTTCGCTGCTGAAATGAATCATCCTGTAATGTTCTTTAGTGTTGTGCACTGTGGATGATTCCTCATCTGTTTCTGACGAGGCTTGTTGGTGTCAGTGTTTCACAGAACTCAGCAGTAAGCTTCAGATATTTCCTAAACGTTTTCAGCTGATTTTGAAACGAAAATCTCTGGACAACTCAAAGTTTATTGGATCTCACTAAAACCACAATAATGGGGATATATGTAGAGAAAGTCTGTTTTACATTCCCTGGTTTTCTCTACACATAATATTCGAACTTGACACAATTTCACAAACATGGCCAACTGCTCCAGTGTCTTGGCAGGGTAGTCCGTGTCTTCACTATAGATGTACATAGTACAGGTGTTGACACTCGTTTCAGCCGGGTTACATGACTGTAAAGTAAGTCGATGAACATTTTTGTTACCCCGTTAGCATTTGAGACACTCGAACAAACAGTTATAGCTGTGCAGTCATATCCAGTGATCATTTTGGAAACTATTTTATATTTAGTCTTAAGAAAAAAATGCTAATAAGTTTTATTGACATTTCAGTCATTTATATCCTTTATAGTTTAAGTCGGCGACATCTCAAAACACTTCAGTCGCCGAAATTTCATTTTAGTCATAACTTCTAGACTACATCCACACGACTATGTTTCCAATTTCAAACGCATAGCTTACGTTTACGCCGAGCGTCCACGCTACTCTGGAGCTTTCAAACTCCACAAACGGAGGGGGTTTGAAACGCGACCAAAGTCGTGTAAGTTTGAAAACTCCGGGGTTACACTGTAGAGTGGACAGGCGACACCGCAGACCTTTGAAAACGATTGCGTTAAAGTAAATGGAATGTTTGTGTGTGTGAGAGAGAGATGGAGCAAGACCGGCATCCTAGTAACTAAGTTTTCCACGAAATCTGTCTGTTTGAGTATATAGAGGAAGATCTTCAGTATCAAGCCCTACCTTATATTATTGGAGTACTACAACACTCTGGTTGCTTAGTTATAGAAAATAAAACCAATGTATTAGTGTACATTGCTGATAAAGATGAGAACCAACCTTTACCAGCCAGATTAAGGGATTCACAATACTTCAAACTGAGCGGCTAATTGTTAGTGTATTCTTTTCCAATTGGATCCATTCTATTTTCTTAATTACTGTCAAATACTTGGTTAAAATGACAGTGTACTCAATGTGACCTGCCCATGTTAGAGGGGGCGTGTGCAAGTTGACAACACAAGTTTTGATTTAGCTTCATGGTTTGGGTTTTTAGTGAGGGAGAATCAATGAATACATTTAAGAGCTTAACTCTGAACAATAAAGCCCCGATAATAACCTGCAAAGACGAAAGAAAAATATGTTGGACATGTTTGTGAAGGTGCCACCTTTTGCCGCTTGTGGGAAACCTTTTTGGGCCATCCTTTCCTCTCTCACTATCTTCATTACACATGGTTGTAAAGCATCTGCCTTAAGATTCAAATCAACTCCATTCATTTGGGCTAACAGAAACGTCATGTCGGCCAGCTCTGAAGGTCTCAAGTTAAAAGAACAATGCTTATTGAGCATAGATACTCGTCCTTTCATAAGGACCGGTCCCGTAATCCATTTCAGAGAATCTAAAATGGCTGCCAACAGACGGCTGTTTCAAAAAAAATGCCCCGTGTAACCTTTCTGCTGGAGCAGTTCTGAGGAAAATAACCCCAACAGTGCTCTGCCGGAGGAAGCTCCTGCTGTATCTTATCTCTGTGCCCGGTGTCAGCTCTGGGTGTGCGCTTGTCAAGAGGGAGCAGAGATGGATAGGGCGGTTCAGTCCAATGCTGGCCACTAGCTTTTAAACAGACCTCAAACACTCTTTCTTGTCATGATTCATCTCTCAGATCATTTTCAGTGAAGTGTCTCAATTACATTCAGACAATGACAACTGCTGTTACAAATGGCCTGAAGGTGTTTGTACCCCTCAGCTCGGTGGTGGTTTTGTGCCATCTAAATGGGGTGCTTGAGAAAAGGCCCTTACTTGGTTTAATGGACATATTCGATTAATGTGGTGGTTGGAGCTTAAATAATGGGTCGCTGAAGGTGAGGGTAAGGGGATTGGTCAAGGTAAGTGTAGTCCCAAGCATCCCACTTAGACGCTACCACGTTATATTGTAGAGCTACAGTAAAAGCTGAGCTGATTAACTTGTCAGTACCAACTATTGCCCTGACTTGGACCTCATTACAACTAAGAGTAGTGAGTGCTGTGCCATGTCTGCTTGATGTTGAAAAAAAAAAAAAAGAACGACCCAGTCGACACATGTCCAACCCACTTGTGCTTGTCTCTCTTTCTCTCTTTTCTCTCCTTTTCTCTGTGTTCACAGTTCTAAACAGACCAACCTGTGTCTCAGGAAAACAGTATCCTTACACACAATCAGAAGGAGAGAACGAGCTCTAAAAGATCAAACTACGCAAAATGGTACAGAGTGATTTTTGTCTATGGGAGGGGGGAAGAGAGAGTTCTGTCTGCCCGTCTCTCAATACGCCGCTAACTCTCCACTCTCTTGGTCAGTCATTCAGCAGAAAAGCGGATCGATAAAGAGTTGGAGCTCTCCGTGCCAAGTGACTCCTCGTAAATGGGTACTTAAACTTTTTATTTTTTTTTGGTGGGGGTGAGCTGGACGAAGCCGAACGGGCTTGGTGTTTAAAGGGAGAAGATGAAAGCTGTGCCTCCTAATGTCCTGTCTAAGTGGATGTCTCTGTGTCTGATGAAGCGTGAAGTGCTCTGTAACCCTAACAAAATGACTATCATGGTGTTCCTGTGCTTTTAAATGGCCTTCTCCTCAGTGCCGCTATCTCTACCTCCATCCTGCTCCGTATGAAATGGGGAGGCAGAAATGGAGGCCATCCATAAATACAGTAATTGCATGAAGGGCGGTTGTTTGTCATAGCCACAGCCCTCACACAGTATAATGATCCAAAAGGTCGAAACTGTTAACAGAGCTGTGACTTAATATTTCATACTGAATATTGTGTAAGAGTTCAAAGAGTTAGTTGACACGCAGGTATATAGACGCCCTATTAGACACTTTGTGATAAATAAGAGTACTGAAATACTTTTTAAAAAAGTCCAGAGTCTGCTGATTTGTCAATATTCTTGCACGGATATTGTACAACAAAATCTTGATTTGCAACATTGAATCACAATGTATGCATTTTTGACTCTGATTAAAGGATTAAGACTTTGTCAATGTGAAAACAAATCAGCACAAATTCACAGGTTATTATGCTGAAAGACTGTCACAGCTCTCCTGCAGACTGCAGCAGGTTGTTGCTCCAGTATTCAGTTTAATCTCTACGTTCTCAAGCAATACAGGGCCTGCTGCAGAGAAGCACCCCCGCAGCATGATGCCGCTACCATCACACTTGATTGTGAGGTTAGTTTATTTCTGTTGATGAGCTGTGGCTGGCATATGCCAAACACAGAGGGATGAGACATATCTTTTTAATGCTGATTTCTCTGCACCTGCCTTACGGGTTGTGTGCACAGTGTCTCCCATCTCACAGTTTTCATAAGCCTCTCGGGGGGGGCCATCTTTAACCAGTTGTTGTACCCTTCTTTAGACCGATGTTACCAATCAGGAACAGCCGCCATTTTGTTTGCAATGTTTGTCTTCATGGTGAAGTTTTTGCAATGAAGTAGACTTGCTGGCTGTCAGCAGTCCACTGTTAATCAATGTTGTAAAACAATAAAACGCCAAAAGAGGGGGATGAATACTTTTCTGAGGACAGGTGTTGATGTATGAGTATGACAAAATAATGTACTTGTATCTCTATGTATTGTCAATTGATTGACCTGAAGAAAGGTTCTTACAGACTAATATTAGTAATTTAAGACATTGTAATAGAGATGGGGTTTAATCATTTGTCAAGTAACAATCAAATGTCTGATTCCTGTAAAAAAGTGTTTCATATTGCCTCTATGAACAAAAACAATTTGCCTTTTTTTGTATGAGCTAATGTAAATTGAATGGTCTTCAAGTCTTCTCCCCAACCCTGCATGTTTTAAACATTTCCCAAACCCCATCGATTAAGCGTCCCTTTTGATCCAGTCCTCTGTTTTTATAGTAATCTAATTACAGCCTAATGAAGCTTGAATGCAAATGCCAATGTTTGGTCATCGGTCCTAGAAATGTTAAGACATGCAAGATCAATGCCTTAATTCAACACTTGCATTTCTAATGTTGACATTTTCCGAACTTTATCCCTCTGGAGTCTTGTGTCATTCTCCGTAGCGCCAAACAAAATATAAATGGGTAAACGTGACTTATGAGTTGAATCATGTATCAGTGGGTTCATCGGTACTTTGTAGTGAACCAGGCACAGACCTTGATGAGTAAAATGTATTCCCATCAGAGTCACAAGTATGAGCTTTAACCACATAACTCCTGGTCTGAGTGATGCAACTGAATACTCCTTCGCTCGCGCTAACGTGAGCTGTCGTTGTGCAAAATCGCGGCATCGTTCAGAGGCCACGCTGAACGCGATGACACTACTTCAGGAGTACAGGAAGTCAGATGGCGGCTGGCGGTAGCACGTTTCCGCACTCTGTGACTTACGTTACCGCAGTTTTCACAAGTGGTTCTGAGAATTACGGTAAAACGTAAAAACACGAATTGTCTCGCTAGAGCCAGTGTTTGGTTTGTCCCTTTTGGGCTGCTGTAGAAACATGGCGCTGCAACACGGCAGGGAAGGGCTCATTCTCAGCTCACGAAAACAATGATTTTTAGTTCCAGGTGATTAGACGCTAAATTAAATGAAAACACAGTTATGAATATTTAATTTAATTTGTGCTTTTAGAGCCCTTGAAATGCTGCACACTGGCCCCTTTTTAGTCCATTGTTTTCAAACGCTTGATGGAGAGCAGCCAAGAGGTTTGGGTTGGTTTTGGTTTTTCATACCAAGAGATGCAAATGTGGCTTTAAAACTGCTTGGAAAAAAAAAAATGCTCCTACACACCGTTGCAGTGAGACGTCGATGAGAATGTCTCCAGGGAAATAGATGTTCGTAGATACTGTTCACCTCTTCTAAAGGTGTTTGAGTGGGAGGGATGGATTTTTGTTGCAGCAAAAGTCGTCAGCCGCTGGTTTCCACTCGAAGCTCTGGAATAATGACACGGGGGACGATCTCAGCGGTTCTCTTACTCAGTACAGTATGTATGTATCCTCTGATCTTTCTCGCTGCGCTGTTGCATGACCACCAATCCTGTTACTGCCGAACTCCAGCACTGAACTGTTCTCTGCAATAAACATGTTGATAGGAATGAATCTGCTGGTTTTTAAACACCGGACTGGGAGCAGAAAGCCACTCCAGGGCTCGACACTGCTAAGTTGCTCTCATTGCTGCCACCACGATATTTGTTCAGGGGCGTGAAGTTAACCTCACTGAACTAATTACAACATGAGTTATGTAGAGCATGCAGGATGTCACACTGAAAATCCTCATGCATCAGTTTCTGTTGATCACTGGCAGCCGTCTAGTTAACAGCTGACATGGATTTTACCGAGGAAGAAAAGGGACTACACCACTTGTTCAGTTGCAAAGTATTTCTCTCAGTGCTCCAAAATATCAGACTTTCAAACCTGTTGCAGAAGTCTTTAGCACAGAAATGCACGCAGTCTGATTGATCGAGCTCCAGAGCCTCCCATAGTTAGTGTTGTGCCCTGCTGCCCCGTTATATTTGCACTTGTCAAAAACAAAGTATTTCAATGTACAATGTTTGCAGTCATTTTCTCTGGTCTACAATGTTTTTGTGGGAACTCTGTGCTCCTGAACCCTGTTTTTTTTTTTTTTTTTTTTTTTTTTTTAAATCCCTGCTTCATGTGATGCACTATAAACTAAATGAGGTGTCTGTTAATGATTTGTCTTGTCCGTTTCTCTTCCCTTTGTTTTCCTTTCATGACCCATCCCCTCCTGTCTGGTACTGTGCGTGGGCCTGTCTAATATGACACTTTTTCTGTAACCTTTCCTCAACCTCCACTACTCCTCCTTTTCCCTCCTTCCTCACTATACCTTTTGCCTTTCCCTCTTCATTCACTTCCTGGCCCTCTTCACTCCCTTTGACTATTTCACTCCTCAACTCTCCTCCACCACGCCGTCACCCTTATTTTTCCACCGCTACTTCCTCTTCCATTATCAGAAATCCGCCTGCGTGTCCGGGCCGAATACCTGGAGCATGATTCGGCACTCCGCGAGGGCGTCTCATCGGACAAGCGGCAGCCCCTGGAGCGTCAGTTCGAGTTGTTCAGCAAAGCCAACTCGCTGCTTCGTGCCAGAGACCTGGGTTCCATCGTCTGCGACATCAACTTCACAGAGCTGGAGAACCTCGAGGCCTTCTGGAGTGACTACCTGAGCGGAGCTCTGCTGGAGGCCCTGAAGGGAGTCTTCATCACGGACTCCCTGCGGATGGCAGCAGGCACGGAGGGCGTCCGCTTGCTGATCAGCGTGGACCAGGATGACTACGAGGAGGGCCGAATGCTGCTGAGAGCTAGGAGAATGTTGCTGTCTAGTACTGGTGGGAGCACAGAGACTCACTGGGCAGTATAGGCTGATAAGACTCTTTGGGGTGTATTCTATTAACTTTGCAGAATGGAATAGTTGGGAATCATATTTTGAAGGTTATGGTTACAAGGCCTCCTTTTGTAGTTGCAATCAATGTAATAACCACTAGATGGCAGCTTTCACCATCGGTTGTTTGTGTTCACAGCCAGCCTTACATTTTCAGAATTGTCTGTTTTTCGTTGAAACATTACCTTTTTTCTTTGTGAAAGGACACTGAATAATAACAGGTGCTACTGTGTAGGACCCCAGGATGAAACGGGATGTATCAAGATCTTTCTTCTTAGTCTCAGTGAGAACAGGAGCAAGCAAGCCTGTGCCAAAAGAAGTGGTAAGCCCCTCATAATATTATCAATCTTAAATAAATAAGGTTAAGACAACTGATGTGCCACAAATGATAGAAAATAACTCGATAGCTACATAGTGTTGACACCTGCTCCTGGTTACAGACACGTTTTAGACTACAATATACACAGGCATACATGCACACAGACTAAATGGGCCACAATCACAACTCGTCATCAAGCATTTGTCCACCTTTTATTTTGCCCACATTTATGCACAGATGTTGGGCATTCAGATTCCAAGACGGCTCTTGAAGCTCAAAATGGCAGCGGACCCCTTTACCCAACTAAACATGCCTCACCGATAGTTTGGTTTTCGTTAGTTTGTTGAACTTGAAGAATAACGACAATATTACCTGGCACTTCCTCTTTATGAAAACAAATTCAAAGGTCAAAGAAGGTCAAACAACTTTCTGATCTTTAAAGATGTGTGAGAGAACTGAGCACAGATGGAAAAGTGGGCTTCTCTCAGTACAGATTGACCTTTGTGTCCAACTTTGGAGAGCCTAGCCCACGCAGATACACCTAGATAACAAACACTGGGATTCTCAGCACTGTGTGCCACGATAACCCGACTTGTGATTGCAGTGGTCAGTGGATACGGCTGTTGCCAGTAGATGACAGCAGTGATTAGGGCTAGGCCTCAGCAGACCATGGAAGATTCATCATCCCAAGCTTGTCAACAGCGACCCGGATAATACAATGGTGGCTTGTGTCCGGGCTTCCAGCTAGGCCTCAGCAAGTGCTTCTCTCAGCAAGTAAAGCGCAGGACAGTGCGTCGGTCAATAGAAGTGATGTTGGGGAGATCAAAATCAAAAGTGCACATCCCAGCTCCACTCAGCCCTGCTATGTAGGCCCAGTAGAGTGGCTCACGGACAGCTGTCTACTCACCCTGCTGGAACTAATGCCTGGACTTCATTCGTGGAAGACGATCAATAGGGCCGCTCCTGTAAGTCCCCCCCCATACAGGCACGACTTAAGCAGGCAGACTTGCTACTGTCTGAAGTGTAGGGCTCTCTGAAGGGATAGGCAGAGGGAGCGATGATGTATTATTATCATTCTTATTCTTATTATTATTATTATTGTTATTATTACTATGACTGTATTAGTCATACCAGGGAAAAAACAACTGATTCAGGGGAACATCTTAGTTAAAGAAAAAAATATTTTTGTGGAAATGTTTATATATGAGATATTATTTGTGGTGAATAATAAAGGTTTGTTTGCCTAAAGCTGTTTTTGCACATTGACCTTTTATTGTATCATAATTAAAATTTCAAAAATGTTTAATCTTTGCTGCCAATGTATTGCAAGAGAAGAAAATTCTGGACGTGTATATGTGTGTGTGCGCTGCTCGTGATCTTCTGAAACGATGACGATGATAATACTTTATCGTCGAATCAAGTCTTGAGTTTCTTGCATCACAGCTGCTGTGTTTGCAACAAAGACGATCGTTTAAGACAAGAAAGAGGGACACGTACATTTAATATAACTCTTATCTCTTTGTCTCACGTTTTGTTGTTATTCTTGTTATTTTTTTCCTCAGTTTTCTGAATTGTCATTTTTCCCGGTCCTACACCCTCCGTACCTCCGAGTGTGCCCTCTTCCTGCCCCCAAACGGTCTGAAGAGGTCCATCGAATGCAGGTCACCGTGGATCAGATCCTTAATTATTTCTCCTTGCTCTAAAGCTGTCGGCATGTTGAAACCCAAGAATGGTGTGTGTGCTTCGAACATCTTGTCACATTACCCACTCTTGTGCTACATGGTCTCCCTTTTACCATTCACCGGCTTGAATGCTTAGTAATCACAGTGTACGTAATGGCTCTAAACTGCTGGTTTGACACTTTTTTTTGCCAGACAATTGGCTGCCGTTTTTATCCACACAATAACAGTGAAACATAGCCGAGTTGTCAACGACTCTTACCAAAACCAAAATGAGTGATGCCATAGTAAAATCTATTTTGTGGCTGCCTCCAGTGCAGTCTAGTAGATCTGAGATTGTGTGCTTCTCTGTCAACTTTTATGAGAAAATTGATGTTGTGCTTTCCTCGACATTATACGTTCATGTAGCTTTGTAGTACAAAGATTATGGCATCTCAGACTCTAATCATGGAGGGCAAAACTAAAATGGGAGCGTTTTGTGTTTTTGAGTTGAGGATGTTAAATTAATATTTACATCGGAAATATTGATACAAGATATAGCAGGGATGAGTTAATATGTAGATTGTTTCAATGTAACATTAAGAAATGCTTGTTTCTGGATACATACACGATAAGTCCTGATATTGAGTGGAGTCTTTGACTTATTGCTGGACCTCACATGATTAGGTCCTCTGATGTAGACCAACACAGTCCTCTAGCACATGAATAAATAATGTAAATGTCGGCGAAAGGGCACTTTGAAGAGTCGCCTCATTTCAGTTGGAAATCCGAGCGAGCACTCTGTACCGGCACAGTAATGAGTGACTTTCTTTAATTAGCTATTAATGGCATTTTAGCCGAGTGAATGCTCCTCAAAAAGATACATTAACTCTCAAAGACGCAGGGGAACAAACATATATGATTTATCATTTATTTATTGTAATCATTTATCTATTATGTTATATTTGTTTAATCCAATGTACACACAAACTGCAACCATCGATGCTAAATTAATTTAATTTTTTTATTGATATTTCAGGGCTCATTCTTGTTGATTAAGTTCTGCTCTTAGAGCTTTCATGTCCCTTTCATTTTAAATATTTAGTGCACTGTTCCTCACTTGTCACTTGCTGACTTAAAAACACCATTATTAGGTCAGTTAGGAGCACTCCGACCACACCCGCCCGTTAAAAATGCTGCAGAGGGTACAAGTGAAGTTTCATTATTGACTTGCCATCATGGAGAACAATAAGCGGGACCAACCCTCAGGGAAAAACCTGATAGGGCCGCTTCTACCCTGTTCAGAGCGGGCCTGTTTGATGGCCAGCTAAACTGCCCCAGGCCTGCCTTGGGGAAAAGTGAGATTTTTGTGAAAGCCCAGTTTTCACCACACCCAGCCTTAAAGCAAGACCAGCGATGTGATGCCCACAGGGAGACCCAGGCACTCTGTCTGAGAAGTCTGCAAAACTACAGAGATCCAACTCAAAGACTGCTGCCGTGTTGCTCCTCTGAACAATGACTCCCTCTTGGATGACCCTGCCACTATGAGAGATTTGTTTGTCAAAGAAATTGGGGCGCATATCTGGAGCACTCAGGAACATTATACTCACAAATATCCAAGGACAAGGCACAGGTCGAGCATCATGGACCAGTCCCTTCCTTCCGACAGACTGCCCTCTTCTAGAGGAATCGGATCTCTGGAGGTCTTCGCTGAGGTGACTTCATCAGACGAACCCAGCTCTACACCATACTGACATTTCTTATTTCATCTGGCTGTAAAACTTAAGAAATGATGCTGCGGCCACTGCATCACTTTCAGAAATGTGTCTCCTAGAACAGATCTGTGCAGAAAGCTTTCCACAATCTCCCAATCATGCTGGATGCCTAAAGGTATAGCAGCAAACAACTATTTGCTATGTAAAGATACAAGTGGAGTGATTTCTACGTGAGCAGAGAAGTCCCTCTCGGCCGGCCTTGCGTGCTTTTTAGTGCATGTAAGTGAGCCCCCTCACAAAATCTGCCTACCAGCAACTGTGAAGCAAACTAACTTAACATTCTGTATTGCGTTTGTTTAATCCATTCAAAAAGCGAAGTGTAAAAATTACAATTTGTGGTTTCCATGGGGGTTATAGGACCATTTCTTGGCCGGACGCAGTTAATTAGTAATATATGTTGGTGGATATTATAATCTTTGGACACAGCCAGGCTTACTGCTAACCCTTGTTTCCAGCCTTTATCCTAAGCGAAGATAACTTAATACCTACAGACATGATCAGAAAAGTATCAAAGTGTATTTAGGCTTTAAATAACCCCCTCATTGTCCAAAGTTACAATACTCAAGGTAGAACAAGCCACAGCCGAAGCGATGTTTCGAGTCCGTTGGGCACAGGGGACCCCATGGATCCGCCCATCTTCCCGGCCTGCTACTGACCCCATCACCACCGCCACAGTCGCCCCTCCTCTACGGCTTCAGCACAGCAGCAGCTTTCGGCCAATGGGCTCCCTTGATGCCTCGCTGATCTACATCCAGGTCAAAGATTCCACAGATGGGGTCAAAAGATCCCGTTGCTATGGTGACGGAGCCGGGGCAGGACAGTGGCGATGCAGTTGGCTGTGGACCAAACAACCAGGGGAAGCAATGGTGAGAGAGAAGACCTATGTTTGAGACAAAATTGCAAATAATAAAACCGTATTGTTTTTTTTTAATGAAGCGATCAGTTGTGTGTTTTCACTTTCTATTACCAGCAGTAGGAAATAACTTGGACTCAAATATAAAAAGCGGCCCTTATTTTTTATTTTCTTTACACCAGAGCACACTGAACATTTGGTGAGGTGACTGTTCGGTTTATTGCCTAAAACACTTCACAGAGACACCAGAGGTGGTCTTGTGTTCCATAGTGCAAATTGTATTGGGTGCAAAAAGCTAATGTAATGCTGGGTTGTGCGGCTGGACACCGGCCATCATCTTCCTGTAGACTTTATTCCACTGTCCGCAGGTGTTCTTCGCACCTCCTTGATTGGATGGAGACTCAAGTCATCTTGTGGCAGCTCAGGCCTAAATCAGTCTCCTATCGAAACGTGTCATCTAAAGCTGATAGACACTACAGCCGTCTGCCGGCCCACTGGGGCTGCCTTTATTATATGTATACCCTGCAGCATATGGTACATCTCTCTGATGGGGGACATTCTATGGCTTTTATTGAGGGGAGAAAATTAGATTAGGTGATCTTCTCGAAAAGCCTTCTTCCTTGGTTTACCTCTGCACCGTGTGGGGTTGTAAAGCTAGAAGTCGGTCGCAACAGATTTCAAAAGAGAGACAACACATGAGCACATTTTTCCCAAATATATATAAAAAAAATGAAATGGAATTAGTCAGGCCAATTGCTTAATTTGTAATGATTAAGCAAGAAATTCAAATGTATATGTCAGTGTATGTATTCCTTATCGAGTTATTCAATCAGATTATTTTCCATCCGTACAAAATCTGGTGGAACTGGCTTGGTTAAGTCAAATCAGACCCGTTGCATTGGTATCCAATTCACCATGCAATCCATGGTTACTAGAGAGCCACTGTTAGTTTGTGAGCATGCAGAAGGTCGGCTGGTTTCTTCTTGCTCACGCTGAGCAGGAAGGACTGTGTTTTCTATGGCCTGCAGGTGGCAGCATATTGAGGAATCACCAATTTGAGGAGGCCTCATATTCAAAACATCAGAGCCCCCTGCTGAATATCCACCATGTCATATCAGGACCATCTGCCATGTCATGAAGTTACTGAACTTGTAAAACCTCCCATGACACAGAGAGATTTTTAACTTTATGGTTTCTTTGTACACACTCAATGACATTATTATGCAAACAACCCAGGTCACACTGGGCCCTTTAAAACATCTTGTAACTAAGTCTAGAAATGAGCTCCATAAATATCACACTGGCAGACTGGGGACAACATAACATGAGGTCTGCGCAGTGATATTTAATCTTCGAAATGCCTCTAATTGCTAATTACCTCAGATGTGTCATGGTTCCCTCGTTGCACTTCAAACGACCGTCTCGCCTCGCTCCCTCCTTCCCTGTCATGCACGCGCCTCTTTCTCCTCAGCAGCAGCACCACAGCCACCGGGTCGCCATGGAAACCGCGGAGGGACACGCGTCGAGGGTGAGAGATGGCGAGAGAAAGAGGGACAACGATGGACAAGGAGAGAGAGAGAGAGAGAGAGAGAGAGAGAGAGAGAGAGAGAGAGAG
>NW_022280043.1:6189687-6204222 GCF_004355925.1 Anarrhichthys ocellatus
AGAGAGAGAGAGAGAGAGAGAGAGAGAGAGAGAGAGAGAGAGAGAGAAGGGGGACATGAAAGGTTGGGGTGTTGCCATATCCCTCCAAACTCCCCCCACCCTCACCTCTAACCCCTCAACCCCTCAGTTTAATGCTGAGCCCCCAACCCCGGATCAACCGCCCCACACACTGGCCCCTCTTACACACACCTCTGCCCCCCCTCCCGTACCCTCTCCCCCGTCTTTTTGCTCTCCATCCCTCTCTTGTCCAGACAGGCTGCTCGCATGGCGGGGATGGAGACGTTCACCGATGGAAGCACTGGTAAATTTCCACATCCACAAAAACAAAACAAAACAAGAAAATGATTCTAGGGGCGCGCGTGAGGGGTGGCTGAGATATGCATCCTGCAGACTTAACTTATTTTCCTCCATGTGTCTTTTCACCATTCCTCTCCTCAGCTGTATACACTCCCCCTTTCCCCTCCTCAAAGCACAATCTTTCTGTTCTGTGTCAATTCAAAAGGTGAAAGATTGTAGTCCACTTGCAGGGGAGTCCTCATGGCAGCGTCCTGGGGAAAGGCAGCGGAGAGAGGAGTGAGGGGCTAGAGAAATATCGGTCCTAATGATTTTTTTGTGCGGGGATGGTCTTTTTCTTTTGTATTGATTAGATAGAAATTAATTCACGGGGGCAACCCTCGTGTTCTGACTCTCCCACTCTCTCTCTACCCCTTCTCTCTCTATCCTCTCCTCCCTTGCGCCTTTGCTCCGTGGACGAATAGCGTTGTGTCTTCTTGCCTGCTCTGCATGTTGTATCATCGCGGGAATATTTGATTTGGAATATGCTCTGTGTTATGCATATATGCGGAAGTCACGCTGCAACTGTGCACCTGCAATGCTTTCTCATATCAGCTGTTAATGCCATGCACGTTATTTGCCTCATATAAACGACGTGAGTGAGTGTGTGGTTGCTGGATGCAGTGTTTTTATTATTTCGCGCGTAATGCCGCTCACATTTGAATTCATGCAATCATGGCAGAATGGAAGTTTGGATCCAGGAAGGAAATAATGTTGGAATAGAGACAGCTATTTACAGTCTTTAGACTCTTTGTTCCGTTGACTCCTCTACAGTCATCTTTTTTGTGTGCTTGATTCCTAATTGTGAGAGGCCACGGCTGATTTGAGAGCTCTGCACGCGCAGGTGGGGGTGCAGGCCAGTGTGTTAATGGGCAACCTGCGTCTTAATTTGAGCATAATGTAGCCTGTTACACAGTTTACGGCCAGATTAACCCGCGCCGTGAGGGTTTTAATCAGAGTGGTCGATATTAGCTCGTCGGTATCCCCGATGTCCGCAGATAGCACAATAACACCTCGACGCGGTGAGGGCTGATACGCCGCCGAAGGGAAATCGATGGACAGACTGAGTTAATTATGAGAAAATCAATTAAAAGGAGGGGATATGTGGGCTTTATAAGGCCGAGTGGGGAGCTCGCGCCGGCAGAGGAGAGGAGAGCTCGCAGCGGACACCTCCCTGCCGGTGCTCGCCTCTCCGCCTGCTGGCCGCTGAGCTCCCGCTGGCTGCTGGCTGCTCGCACGGTGCGCTGTGATCATTTAACAAGCAGCTCTTCAGCGACATTGTCAAAAAAAAAAACCGCCCGAATAAAGTCCTTGAATCCTGCCATCCAGCACACAGGATGCTAGAATATTTGAGATGTGGTGTCGTCAATGTGATGGTTTCCACTGATAAGACACGCACGCCTGGTCCTGAATGAGCAATGCTGTGGCTTTGGTTCAGATGTTTCCAAACATCTTTGACCTTTGCTCTCCATTAAAGTGATGCACACTGCGTGGTCATATTTACATGTGGGCTCTAAGGCCTCTAATAATCTCAACAGGCACACTGAGAACATTTGGGGAGGTGAAAACGTGTTGATGGGAATCATTTTGTTTATTTTGATAACGCTGTCACAAGGCCTGCGTGTCACAGGGTTGCATCTGCGACTGTGGCAGGTAGCTACACACGTCATCTACAGGTAGATTATACTGCCTGCTTTAGTGTAGGATTTATTTTTGCACATCGTCACGTGAGCTTGCCTATAAATTCCTAGTGAAAACTGTCACACGTGCCATTGCCAAACGTGTATTTCGTCTCGTGGTTATGCAGATTAATTTAGTTGTGCACGTGTGTGAAGAATACGCGAAGTGCGGACGATTTAGATTCACCATATGACACAGCAGCCCAACACGATAAGTGAAGCCCAGTGCACGTTTGACTTTGAATCCCAAGAGACCGAGACGCAGCACGTTTTTGTCAGCAGACAGCTCCAAGGAAAGAAAAAGAGAGGACTTTTGTCTTTTATTTAACAGTCACATATTCAGATAATTTATTTTCCCCCAATTTGCATCTATTACTATATACTTTTATTTAGCAAAGGACGTCTCATTAAAAGTCACTACTGTGTTTCATGGATGCTGCATTGAGAAACACATTAGGTTTGCTCTATATCTATGCGAGAGCCCTAAAGTCACCCCGACCGCGTCTTGTAGCCTCAAATAATATATCTTTATTTGTGTGTGTTAAAATGGGAAAGATGAAAATATTTGAGTTGATGTTCTCTCTTCGCGCCTCTTGTCCTGCACTAATATGAATCATTCTAATAAGGCTCGTCAGTAGGTGTTTTGAGTTGTAGCCCCGTCTTTACCTTATATTCCTAATTATTTCTCTTAGAACCATCAGTGTAATTCTAGTGTCAAAATGACAATATGTGTGTGTGCGAGTGTCTGTGTTATTAGTCTATTAGGCTATTCCAAATCATCTGCGTAATTTAACAGTAAATATAATTTACATGTTATTTGCAAATGGTTTAAAATGTGCTTTAAATAAAAACAAAACAGAATTTAAAGATAATTGAATTTGAATTGTGCTGCATTTGTGGTGAGAACTTTGAACGCTGTTGCTTTGCATATACAGTCTAAATCAGCGTCAAAGTTATTGGTCACATCAAACATTTTTTTAAATCTGTATTTCGCTTTTTAAATCGACAGTCTACAGCTGTCCATGTGTACGTTTTGTCACAAAATATGTAAATATTCATGCAGATGTTTTTTTTGCATATTTATATTTTAACCAAGACTATTCCGGTTTCTGATCGTTTTCAATATCGCTGCTTATCCTTTAGACGTTGTTACTCTAAGACGTCTTTATGTATGTATGTATGTATGCATGCATAATATTAAAATAAAAAGTCGATACTTATTATTTATTTCTGTATTTAAATCGGTATTCTGTCAAACTGAGAGTACAATCTACTGCCTTCAGTTTAGTGGTGTTCATCATTTCGATTTTAATTTTAGGAAAGTTAAAATCCTCTGAAAGAAACTTCAGGAATATTTCGAAACTCTGACTTTCATATTCAAACAGCGGCCTCGTATTTCACATGTGTGTTGGTCACTTTTATTGTTCTCATCATTTCAATGTATTACGGATTGTCAGGCTGGTGTTTACAGGAATAATTGTTAAAAAAAATGTGTCCTTCTGCAATTCTAAAACATAAGTGGAAGAGCAGACAGCATTGGCACGGTTTGAGTTGAGCGAGTTTATCGCATTAAATAGAACAGAAACGCGTACTGACGCGTTCATATTGGAAGCATTAGACATCAGACAATAAAATATAGCCTAGATTATTTAGACAATATTCAGGTCCACAAAAAACGTTTCTAGTTCTTTAGAGGTAAAATGGGAAAAGGTGTGTGTGTGTATATGTGTGTGTGTGTATAATATAAATAATTAAATTGAATCGCTTGTAAATGCATCCTAAGGACGATAATTGTAATTTTTATAAAGTTTCCATAATAATCTATTGAGGGAGTGAAATCCACAGGATATTAAAGGTTATCAAGTGATGACAACCACACATTTCGAAAGCTGAAATCCCGATATCTTCATAAAATTGTATTTATATAATCCTGCATGAATTGTAAAAGCAGCGTGTTCAGGGAGTGATTATTGATATTTTATAGATTATCCAAACAGGATTGACAGGCATGTTACAAAGAGAAGCCCTGTGTATGAGCTGGGGCTGACTGGACACTCTGTCCTGCACCTTATCAACTTGAAACAGACCACACAACCGAAACATTCAATTTTATGGTTTATGTTAAAGTCCATGCTGTCCGAGAGCTCATTTCATAAACGCTTTATTGTCTCAGGTTTGGTGTTTGATCCATATGCTTTTCTATACAGTTTTGTTACCGGCCACTTCCAGTCGGTATCAAGCACCACAGGCCATAGCCTACCAAATTAATCCATTTTCTGCGCACGACTCCCCTCCCAAATGGTGTTGCTGCTCTCCACAGCCCGACGCACAATGCGGTAATGACCCCCAGGTCAAAGGTCGCTTGGCCAGTTCCTCAATTAAGGCGGAGAGATTGCAGTTGCACAATTCATCGTTTTTGTGACAAGAAGTGGCCAGAAGTGACCGCTATATACAGAACATATTAATGCAGGATTTGCCTGAATAGACAATTTTTACTTCAAAATTATATACAAATGCCCTCCAAAGTGCATATGTGGTTGTTGTTTTTTAAAATCATTTCTGAAAGAATTTGTCTACTCACTGAAAATTATTTTTTTTAAATGGTGATGAATAATATTTAAAATATATATATTTTAGGTTATGGTTGGTGTGGACTTCATATATATTTCACATATACATTTATAAAGACACTGAGAAAACATCAAGGATAACCAAAAAGTCTTATTGTCACTGTGGTGCTCAATGTCATTTCCACCTGGGCTAGCTATTTAAAAAATTGAAGAAAATTGTGAAAACTCCTTTATTGAGATGTTCATTCTTTGGTTTGGGTGTTCGTGTGTGCAGGCTACCCCGGCTGTCTGTCTAGAAGAACGTGTTGTTTTCCCACATAATCGTGTATCAATTGTGGTTATTGAATGTAATCAATGGGCAGTTGACGATCATCGCCGCATCGATTAGCTGATAAATGGTGGTTGGATTAATCATCTGAGAAGATCCTGTTGTCGATGGCGTTGTGTTTCTTAACCTGACCACTCAACCGGTGCAGCGGCCGCACAGAGCGAGACTTCACCAGCACAGACAGGACTTCAATAAGTGCCAAAAGAGAAGTGATAAATTGATCAAAAATGACCACAATGAAACGGTCCTCTTGTGAGGCCACACATGTCCATTATGTGAGTGTGTCTGCGGGTTTGTGGTTGGAATACATCAAGGGCTCGGGGCCAAAGTTCAGCTTCATCGCAGACAGATGACCCTGCAGACAGACTGACCTTTGGGGGTCTAACAGCTGGGGGAGAATGTGGCGTACTGGACCGGTCGGGGAGAGGGGGAACAAGATGGAATCAGAGGAGGTGAAATTTCGGACAGAAGGGAGGAAAGTTAGAGCGAAGGGGAATCTAAAGAGGAAAACGGCAGGGGGAGAGACAGAGGTGTTACCACAGTGGACCTTGAATATATCCTTGTGGTTTTTGTCTATTCTACTGCGCTCTCCCCTGTTTTGGTGCTTGCCTCTGGTTTGAAGCAGTGAATTAACACCTGACCCCGGCATCTGACCCTACCCCCTTCCTCCAACTACCCCCTCCAGATTAGCAAATATGTGCTATCTAGCCTGGACACACGCACACACACACACACACACACACACACACATATATGGCAAACAAAGTCATACATGTACACACTTGGCTACTTAATGTATAGGGAGCAAAAATGGACAAAGCAGCGCATGTCCACACAACCTTTGCACATCCCATCGTCTGTCCACCATCTAATTCCCCCGAGTGAAGTCTCATTGTGTCACTGCTTGTCACCGTAACGGTCAGTCTGTAATGACTACCTCCCCCAACACAATGACCAGGGAGGAAAACTCCCCCCACACACACTGACCCTCATCCATTTTACCTGCAGGACGTAGCCCAGCGGCGTCCCCACTGCCACAGCCCTGCAACACCCGTAACCTCTAGCTATTGTCCGTACTAGTTCTTACACCTTAAACTGAAACCATACTTGAAGTGTGTTTATGCAGAGTGATGTGCACAACAATTAAAGAACGTTTTCTCTTTTAGGGGAGTTTGGTTTGAAGTGTCCAGGCCTGGAGTCTAGAAAATATTTGGAAACTAATATAAGGAAACAAACCAAAAATCATTGAAACCCTTCAACCATCTCGTGGAACCATTGGTTTATAGTTGCTGCAAGCAGCAATGGTGGCAGTTTGCCTTTCATAAAGGTGCACGGTATAGATGTGATCTGCGTTGATTCAAAAAGTTGAACAGGTATGATATTGCAAAAAATATATATATACCAACTACATTGGCAGAAATTTATAGTTATTATATAACCAAAAACAAACAACAACTGAAATTATCTTTACTAATATACCAAACGACATTAAGTCATGTAACAGAATCTGTAAAAGTTTTATTTATTTTTTGTGCAGCAGCAATTTCTCTAAATGTTTTGCACATTTGCAGCTAATGTTTGGTTCATTGTTCTTTCGTGATTTTATTTTATAATTCAATCTAGTTATCGTTTATTTTATTTTATAATGTAAAAAATAACGACCAACCACAAGTTTCCAGACTCCAAAATGATGTTACAATGTCGGTTATTTATTGTGATGTGTTGTAAAAAGAAAAAATCACATTCACATTTTACTAAATATGAAACAGAACTGAGGTCAAATTTTTGCATTTGTGAAGATGTAACCAGCTAATGTTTGGTATTTTTTTCTTGTTAACTGAAAATGATAAAAGATATTTGCACTTATTTTAATAACCAAAAGATTTTATTTTGATCAATTAATCAACCAAGTGTTTCAGCGCTATTGTTATAAGAGGTTCTAAAAGTGATTATTATGGCTATTCATCACATGAGCCCTTTTGTAAAAAACAACAATATTACCATTGCCAGACCATTCCCTACATTGATGGTGACGGATACCAGGCACCCACATATTTTTCTCACATGCCCAGCAGGAATTAAACTCCTAATTCTTGACAGTGTAAGTGCTGTCCGTTACCCGTCGAGCATCACAGGACCACATCCCTTTTCCTCACATCCCATCTCCCACAGCCTCCCTAAGGCTATTGTGCCGGATTGATGGCCGCTCCGGCCGAAAGGTGAGGGGGGTCTCGGTCGGGCTGGTCAGCAGAATTTGTAGTGGCCACCCTCCGCCTGTGAGTGTCAGCAGAGAGCAGCCGGTGTGTCTGGCTCGATTAGGTTTCCTACCTATCTTCCCACTGTGTCAGACAGAGGAGGAAGGCAGCAGAGAGGGGGAGAGCAGCGGGAAGTTGCCCAGAGGAGAGGGAGGACAACAGAGGAAGCAGGAAAAATACATCTTTTTATCCCTGCTCTCTCTCCGTCAAAAGCCCTGTACAGTTTCTCTTTCTGTGTCTCTGGCTCTCCTGTTCTCTCCGCCTCTCACTTTGTCCTTCTCTCACCCAAACCCCTAATCCTTCTCCTTTTACCCCACACTCGTTCCTTAATCCTAAATCTCTTCTACCCTCTCCACCGGCCCTTTTTCAATTGTTCTCCCTGTACCTCTCTGTTACCCACCTCCTCCCTCTTTTCCTTTCCGTCTATCGCATCTGAACATGCCACCTCTCAGCATAACCCTTTTACACACTCCAGATGACTGCAGCACCTTATTTTCTCTCCTTCATCTCTTGAACCTTGTTTTCTGATTTTTTTTCCTCCCTTGTTTTCTTTGTTATATCATCCACACATCCTCTTTGAGCCACTAAATAGCTGCCCAGCATCTCTTTTCATTGTGCTGCTTGATGTCCAATAGTGCCAGATTTCAAAGTCACTAATGTCACCATCACAGTTATTTCCAGAACACATTCATTAGTGCTTTTTCTAAAATCATTTTCCTATGTAGGAATGGTAGCCGTGCCGTTGTCACCATGCACCTGCTGGAGATTTTCTTTTCTGTCCCGAGCAAGCTCAAGCACACACCAATTTTAGTCACTGCCGCCATTTTGTTGGATGTGATCAATTTTCTGTGATTTGGCTTCAGTGATTTCCAGCCTGTCAGTCTCTCTGTTGTGTTCGGGTTCAGCGGTGTTGGCATGTATAGCTCAACGTGTTCAGCCGTACCTGAGGGCTAAAAGAGGAATAGGAAGTTGTTCATTGTGGTTATTGGAGCATAATTTATGGACGGAGTTTTTCATTATCAATGATATAACAAATTGACAGAATGTAAAGATTATTTTTCCCCTTGAAAGCTGATGAAGGAAACGGGAAAAAAAAATTGATGTTACGACAAACAAAACACCATGAAAAACTACTTTTGCTTCCACAATTCGACTTTTTTGTTGTGAGAGTGGGCTGTAATTTCACCCCTGACTTTAACCACACAATGTTTCACAAATAGTGTTTCTGTGCCACCTCAGCACTGCTCATATTATTCAGATAACAAGAAAGCCTCTGTCATGTCCGACAAAATAGGATATGTTTTCTTAATCTGTCAATGGCTCCGGCCTTGAAAGACTTCATTTTGGCTGAGCAATGAAAGGCTCAAAAACATCAATATGGCTGAGCAGGATAAGAAGAAAGAGCCATATTCCAAGTCTGTATCGCACTCCCTCCATATCCTCCTATTTGTATGGTGCAGATATTGGGTCTCAAGCGAGAAATCAGGATTGCGTTCTCTCAGAATGGCAGCATCCTTCTGTTGAAGTGGAATAGGAATGTTATATGGAACCAATGCATCCGGACTTGCCTGGACATCTCAACAATACCCCTTCACACTTTCTCTCTCTCCCGCTCTCTTCCTCCATGTCTCTCTCTCTCTCTCAATAACTTTTTCGCTTTCCATCTCCATCATAACCCACAACAGTGTGGAGGACGAGGTGTGGATTAGGCCTAAATGTAGAGTCGTGTCGACCAAGCCATGACTGGCTCTCATGCACCGGTCCACCATGGTAATAAAGTCTGTGAAGAGAGGAAAATGGAAAAAACAACAAAAAATCCACTCCTTCTCACTTCCATTCTCTTTGTGCGTTTAACGTGTGAAAAAGGATTGCTGAAAGGATGTCAAGAAGGAAGAGATAGGAAGAGACAGACAGTTATCCTTGCTTTGCCTCGCCTGTCACACTACAATGTGCATGGTTGATAACTAATTCAGAAAACATGCATGGGCCGGGTGTAGCTTTTCAAATAGCTTGTACGTCTGAATGCGATTTAAAGGGTGTTTTTTTTTATGCAGCTGCCTGTGGCTGATCAATGCTGTTCCTCTTGTCATGCTGTAAGTATATCACATTGGGGTACAGTAATTCAACACTGGGCATAGGCAGCGTTTAGTATTGCCTATGGAGAGGGTTTGGTTTGTAGAGTGTGATGTATATGGATGCGGTTGGGGGGGGGGGGGCTGTATTGTGGTCTGTATAACTCAGTGCAAAAAAAAGAGAGCAGTCTCAGCACCGCAGACAGTGATTTCACCGATGTACAGTGGTGGCTTTTGCCTCCTGTCTTTTCCCCCTCACTCATCCTATTTTCAGCCTTTCATTTTTTTTTTACACAAGGGGAAAATGAGGAAGAACAAAACCAACATATGAAAACTAAAACATGACAGAGATGGGAGGAGAGGGGGGGGGGAGGGAGGGGGAACAGAGGAAGGAGAGGCAATCTCAGAAAACAAGAGGGCTTTCAAAAGTAAGGGATGAAAGCTAGTCAGGCTGTTATTTTTGAAAAATGATCCTTGTGTAGTGCTCCTCTTAAGAGCCAGGTACATATTATTTTATCTTCCTGAGGAGAATCAGTGAGGTGTTTTGGCACAAAGAAAAAAACTTGGCAGTAGTTTCTTTGAAGTTGCACAGTTTATTGTCCTTAATGTGATTTTTGACAGGCATATTTTAAAGCATTTTTCAGCGAAATGTTCTTCAAATGTGGATCATATCAAAAGGCAACTCATGGAATCCTGAAATGTCAGCATGCATCTGCTGTTTATTACCACAATATATTGACAACCAGCTATTCAAAAAAATCTCTTTTATACGTCAAATTAATATATAGGTGCGAACCGAGTGCCACCATGTTACAAGCAAGCACTGCCTCTCCCTCTCTAACACAGACTCCCTCCAGCAGGCTGCTGCTGGCTGGCCGGTGGCTGAAACCTGAATTAGAGTGAAGCTGGCGTCCGCACAGAGTCATTTTGAGTCCCCCCCCCCCCCTTTGACCCTCAAAGCCAGGGGTCCCACAGAAAAGATGAGGCACGCGATTTGATGTGATGTGATGTCGGAGAAGAAAGGAGATGGAGGCAGAAAAAAAATCTAAATGGCTCAGAGGACATTGTTGAAGTCGATGGTCAGTCCAATAGTGAAACACCTTATCGCTACTGCTCGTGGGTGATGCTTCCTTAATCACATCCCCGGGCAAGACAGAGATGGCCATTATTGTTCTGTGAATATATATAATGTTACATGAGATATTTTGTCAGATTTACGGTGAAGGTTTCTGCTATTTAAACATGGCTTCAAAGAGCCTTTCAGTGTGTTTGTGTGCATCCAGATCTGAAGGAATGCCGCTCGCCGTTACAGCAGATGTTTGTATTGGAATGTGCGTCTGCGCGTGTGTGTTCAACACGTGTCCCCCGTATCAATAGGTTAATAGCTGAGATGTCAGTTTCAGTGACTGGCTGATTAGTTGTGTGTTCACTAATCCACACTGGGGCGGAGAACTATTGGCTTTCCCATTGATTTTAGCGTGGTGAGCAGGCAGAAGATAGAGAGAGAGGAGATCTATTGATTGACCCCAAATTAGCCCCCCACCACCACCCACCAACTCGTTCTGCCATTCCCTCACTCATCCCCGGCTTCCTCATTGGGTGCCCGTGCTGACAAACATTCGGTATGATTGGACACTTCAACGGGGAGAGAGATGTCTCCTTTTTGATGTCGTTGATTTGGCAATGTCAGCTGTCAGTTGATTTGCTGTCTGGTGAGGATGAGTGCTACACTTTGTCTGACCATAGGGAGCAGCTGCTTTGGATGCCTTTGATGAACCAAACAGCGCCACTTCCAGAGGGAGGGTTTTACTTTAGTGTTTTCTGATCACAAACCATAACCGTATTTGTAAGAACCAGCTCTGTTACATGTTTCGTTTTGAGCAAAAACCAGAATATTCATAAAAAAAAGTGTGGAGGACAAATCCGGCTCTGTCCTTCCGCCTACATCCTTCAACTTCTCCTTTTCTCCTCTGTTGTCCTTCATGACTGTCACACCACTGCATCATATTCTTCCTTTTAACTGTTCTTTATCTCCATTCCTGTCCCTCGCTCCCTGCCTTTCTCCGCCCCTCCCTCCAATCCTGCTTTCCTTGGGTCTAAGCTTTGAGCTTTTTCTCCTGAGCCTTTCCTTCCCATATATCACTCCATCTCATCCCTCTCTGTCTGCCTCTGATATTCCTCTTTAGGCCTCCGTCACTCTCTCCCCTCTCTCCCCTCTCTCCCCTGTGTCTATGTAAGCAAGAGAGAGGAGGTTGTTAAACATTTTTCTTCCCTCTTAATTGTTTTGACTGGGCCGATTGGCATCCCGATTAGGCCCATTGATTTCCTAGCACTAAGTGCATTGATTTTTAAATTTCTTATTGATCCCCGCTCTAAATCTCCTGCACACTCACTCACACAGGCTCACCGTTTGCAGGGGCAGAGACTGAGAAAAGGTTTGAAAGGAGAGGAGAGGAAGGGGGAAAAGGAAAGGGATTGGTGTTAGGTAAATACACTGACTGGTGACTAGTGTAGTGAATTAACAGAGTGAGAGGAGAAGAAGAGCAGGAGGTGATGAGGGAAAACAGAGTTATGAGCTGTGAGGGGAAGTCGGCTGAAAACGCTTCACCGCACAGCGTTGGTAGATACATGCAGAGAAGAAAGAAAAGAGCAAACAGCACTACTGTAAAAATGTAAAGAGAATCCATAATTTTGTAATCATAACAAGCACGAGGAAGGACTGGCAGCGAGTTGCCGGCCTAACCGCCCGGACGGAACATGTTCACACGTGAAGAATGAGTCACTTTATGGGTGAACAGAGGTTTATGAGGGATAGACAGATATTGGAAATGTCAGAGATGGAATGGAGTGTTTTGTCTTTGCCTTGCTATTTCACATGGTCTGCAGAGCCTACTGGAGACGTGTGTGTGTGTTATTTCTGGCTTATGACTGTGTTAGGCTTTAGAGGCCCGCTGGACTCCGAATCTTACATGCCCACTGGTGTTTCTCTGAAGGTGGTGGACCTAATTGGCTGTATCCGAGTCGCTGTGTGTGTGTGTGTGTGTGTGTGTGTGTGTGTGTGTGTGTGTGGTTGTGCACGCTTGAATGTGCATGCTTGAATGTGCATGCATGAGTGTGCATGTGAGCTAGACTTATGTGAACTGAACTATGTCTCCTCATGTGTGTGTACACAAGAACATATATGTTTTTACTGTTTGTATATTTGAGTGTGTGTGTGTGTGTGTGTGTATGCATGTGTGTGTGTGTGCGCGCGTCTGACCTTTTCTTGGCTTAAGTGTTGAGGCTCAAATTCAGACATTAAGTTGATAGCATTTTCTTTTTAAAGCCTCTGTTCTTGAGCACATTGTGCTAACCTTTCTCAAGTCATTTGCTGCTTTTCTGTCTCAGCGTGTAGTTGAGTGCCTTGCACAATACACAATATATGGGCCATATGTAGCATTACTGTGTTGCAATTACAATTTACTCTCTGTAGATCCACTTAAGATAAGTGCTTTCAAATGGCAAGCAAGGAAAGGCAACTTTTGTCAGCAACAACAAAAAACTTGAAAATCACTACCGTTGTCAGGGATAATGTATTGCTGCGCTGCAGTGACGTTAAATGTACGACGTTATGAAGAGTGCTCTTTAATGGCTGCATTATCATGGAGATGGTGAAGCTGGCAATGACAGTGAAGATGAGGACGGAGGAGATTGTTTTGCTTAAGTTCTCAGTGTTTACATTTTCTGCCAGCAGTTTGCAGAAAATGTAAAATAACATATTATTTCACAGCAGAGTGTGTGTTGGCTAGACAATGAGAGATAAAGTGTTTAAAATGCATACACTGGGCCGAGCTGCTGTTTGCTATGTAGCGATGGGGCCTGTGTTTGCTCTGGTGATAGGGATGGCCTTACCGCACGCGCTGCGTGCACTCACACACTCTCACACACACACACACGTGCTGGTTTGAAAACGCATGGATAAATCAAGAATATGTGTCTTTACTCATGTGAGATTGTGCATGTACAAACACACACACACTCCTATACACACACACGCAGACAATAACGCTCCAACTGCCCGATGGTCACTCTTTCTGACTGCTTTTTTAGATGAGAATTAGGAACCTGCAGACTCAGCACACAGACACACACACACACACGGCCATGTGCCTCTCAGCTCATGCAGATATACACATATGATCACGAGACAGACGTAAACTCACAACAGCACGACTGAAATTCAGTCGTACCCATAAACTGTCCTTGGACCCACAGACACCGCTCACATACTCACAGACACACACACACACACACACACACGCACACACACTCCGTCCAATACACACTCAAAACATAACCTTGACCTGTCGTACTCCTGCTCTGCCATACATACTTCATCCGTTCACTCCGAGATGTCGCACGCACTACGATACACTTTTGAACATATATTGATCACATGGATGTTTACAAACACAAACTCATCTCAATGTTCATGTTACGAGTTTTGTCAAGACGTGTGAGATTTGCCTCCAGCTCTAAGATGTATTACTCGGGTAAAGTAGGTGTTGTCTTGAATCATATAAATTAAGGATGGGATCATTTGAGCTTTCGAGTAAAGATCTTCTGTATTTTGAGAGTATTTGATAATGAAGAATGAATTGGCCGGCAACTAAATTATTTTCATTCTCAAGAATAATTTGTTATGGGTTGATCTGTAAAATTACAGAAAATGGTGAAGAATGAAATGAAGATGTGCAAGGTGACGTCGTCAAACATCTTGTTCTGTCCAACTCAGATACAACAGAGAAAAGCAGGAAATATTCACATGTGAGAAGTTGGAACCAGGAAATTTGGGCTTTTTTTCTTCTTAGAAAATTATTCAAAACGATATTAAAGTTTTGTGGATTAATTCAGTTGACTAATCAATTAATCCAATAATCGTTGCGGCTCTAGTGACGAATTTGAAGTATACATTTCTTACATAATGGAACCATGGCTCCTCGTATTCATCCAAACATGTCCGTAGAATTAGGGCAGATACAGGTCTACTCAGTGATGAATTTCACTGTCAAAGACAAATTCGAAATAAATCTCTCGCCATGGACTTCCAGCGTGTGTCGCACTCTGATAATTTCCACAATATCCTCTGCAACCCCCGGGGGCACATTTTTTTTTCCTGTTATTTCTCTCTCCATCTTCTCCTCTTTGTTTCTATCCCTGTAAAATGCTGGTTGCTTTGCTGAAATACTGCAGTGCTTTATCTGCCCTCTTTTTCCTCCCTTTAGTCCCCCTCCTATACTCTTTTTCCTCCCCTCTCTG
>NW_022280043.1:6204622-6206045 GCF_004355925.1 Anarrhichthys ocellatus
ATGAGCTGGGTCACACACACATTAAAACACAGACACACACACACACATGGAGAGAAAGGTTCACAAGAAAAAACTGCACACACACAAACATTTTTCACACACACATGCAGTCTGACAGATTTGCGCTGTTTCATGGAGGCAAAGGAATCATTTCTCTGTTAGAACCTGCTGCTTCTTTTGCATCGTTTACAATCAAAATCATTTTGTTCAATATTCAAACACTGTGTTTTTAACCATTCAAATAAATCATTCAAAATGAATTACAGGCAATTACCAAGAGTGCAATAAAGTATATGACTAATGCATGGTCCATGCTATGACTAATGTATAGCCTAAGGATACTTCTGGCTCTTTCTGATTGGATAAATATTTCATGCCACATTCTGACCTACAGCACATGACATGGAAAACATGTTGTGGTGAGGAATTGAACAAATTGCTTTCTATGAATAAATTTGTAACTAGTGTAGGACAGGAAAAAAAACAGTTAACCAAACAATCATTTGCAAATATTGTACTATATAGCAAACATGCTAACATGACTTTTGATTTTAAATTAAAGCATTACATTAATATTGCATCTGATCATCACTGAATAGCAATTGTCAGTATAAAATAAATATAAAGAATAATGAATAGTTTTTAATCATTGTGTCTGTTTGCAAACAATACAAAGAAAAGCAAAGAAATGCTGCAACATTTTAACTTTTTTGTTTAATGGTTACATTTCATATATTATTGATCGGGTGGAAGAATTGTAATAAAATACCTTAATATACCGGGTTTCCTTATATTAAATGGACCACCGACGAAAAGGACATTTGCCATCATGAGCAAATTTGTATAGTTCATATAGTTATAGTTTATCATTTTTGCAGAAGATAAATATTATACATTGTGACATTCTGACAAATTTAAAAATGCAAATGATTTTTAGTAAAAGTAGTAAATTGCAAAAGCACAGCATAGACACAATGTAATGCAATGCTGTATACAACCGGAAATCATTTTATAATTGATAGAAAAACAGTATGATCATTCATACAGAGTGGCGCTCCTGTATACATATTATATTTATTTATATTGTATTTCTGTGATGATGTAAAGTATCTATTTTACACCCAATATACAATAATCATCCATAATCACTGGATTTAACTGCCAGTATCCAGCATCCAATAATATATCCATTACATGTTTCTATCTGAAAAAATAGAGGTAAAGAGATAGAGAGAGAGACAATTTTGGAAGAGCATTTTTCAATACAGCAGGGGGAAGATACAGCCTAGAAAACAATGGAACCAGCTATATATCTCTCTGTATGGATTGGGAGGCTTGATAGGGAGGGAGGTGGGCAATCAGGACCCTGTGGGCCCCCGATGAGAGCGGTCCAGCAGGGGTTATTGGCTGGAGCGGCCCCCCC
>NW_022280043.1:6206055-6219421 GCF_004355925.1 Anarrhichthys ocellatus
AACTGTAGAGACCAAATCGCTGCAGGGTTCCTATAGGCACCAAGCATGAAACGCACACAGTCAGCTGAATATTAGGCGGTCGGTCGTAGACGCAGACAGACAGATGGACAGAATCAAAGATAAACGAGATAGAGGTCATCTCCAGGTATCTTTGTGTTCTGTGTTTGGACGTGTGTATTTTACTTGTCAATGTATACTTGTATGAGAGAGTGGTGGTGGAGGGGGAGCCAGTCAGAGGAATGAAAAGCGAGTTTTCTTCTCTGAAAAGTTTTTACTGCAGGTTGAGTCTGCGAGTTCATCTTAAATTCACGTGCAGGTGCTTCGTGGTGTCTTTTTACACGTGTGAATAGTTGATCGTTTTTCCGTTATGTTGTCTTTGCGGTCGTGTCAGAAGGAAGAAAAAGAAAGAGTTTGGTCTGAATAGTGCGTGGAGGACGAAGGGTTGGATGCGTAGGTGTTAGTATCCCTCCTCCCCCTCCTCCTCCTCACCTCCCCATCCTCCTCTACCCCTCCAACACCATCTTATTTTCCCCTCTTTCAATCTCACACACCCTCCCTCCATCCCTCTCTTCCACAGACGCGCACAACCACACTACATTCTGCAAGAAATAATTGCTTTTGTCTGGAAGGAGTGTAGGGAGGAGGGAAAGGGGGCGCGCATGGCTCCCTCTGTGGAGAGAAGGGGGTCTTTGAAGGACAACTAGTCACTTCTCCCTTCCCTCCTTCTTTCTCCTCTCTCCTCTTCTTGCCTCACCTCCCTTCCCCTCATTCTTTCTTATTTGCCTCGCCTTGCTCCTTTCTATCAGTTTTCCTCCTCTCCTTACCCACTTCCTTACTCTCCATCTCTCTCCTCCATCTCCCTTCCTTCTCTCCCCTCTTCCTCTCTCCTCTGTCCTCCTCTTGCTCCATTCCCTTCCTCTCCCTCATTGGACCTGCGGATGTCATCTGTCATACGTGAAGCGGAGGGAGAAGGACAATAAAACCTGGTTGTCTCCTACAGAGGATGACACATTTTTCATAATTAAGAATATGCCAGTTTAGTGTGCAGCGCACATGTCTTGACAACGTGGCTGTCTGTTGATGACAGAGACCATGACAAGTGTGGTGATGATAGAAAAATTATTTATTTTACGTGCAATTTCCATTAAAACAGACCTAATCACCCGAAGCATTAAGTGAGCAGGTATAAACAGTCCTGTGGGATGGGGCTTTCAGGAGCAAGAGCTCGCTCATTTCTATTGATTTGCCCGTATTGACTGCGATGTTTAAAGTATAGATTTTTCTATTTAAAAATCTATATCGACAATAATCTGGTGTGTAAGCGCCCGGCGTTGACTGGTGCTGGCCTGTAATTGACAACGTGTAACATGTCGGTGCCGGGGAAGGAGAGGGCAGGAGGCGATGAGAGGCATGCTGGGGAGGCCGGCATGCGTGGCCGGGACGGGGGAAACAAGATCCGGGAGCAGGAGGGAGGAGAGGGAGGTGGTGATCAACTCAATCATGGGGGAGCTCATCCCCCGACACCCAGGCTCTCTCAAGTATTTTTTATTCTTGAAGTGTGTGTTTTTTAAATTAAAAAAATAGTCCATGCATATGGTGCATTTATCTCACTTAGTTTAAGGTGGTTAGAAATTCCCCAAAATGTATTTTCAGGCTGCAAACTAGATATTTTCCATGCTCGGAGCAGTAGAGGTCGTCCTTGTCTTCCTTTATCTGAATAATAATGATACATCGTCCGCTGAGGAGGGCTTATTAAAAGATGAGATAACTTAATTGTGTGCATGCTGGGTATCCTGGTAGGGATTAGCGTTAAGCACCTATAGGTATCCATGGATTCTCTTATCTGGTCCTCATCCCTTCCAAAGCAGGCCGGTAGTAATGCACTGATCACCACTGGCATCATTATAGCCGGTATTATTAAGAGGGGGGAAAAAATCCAGAAATCAATACAGGATACCTTTTGCAGCGGTAGTGAAAACGAGGGAGATGGGGGTGGGTGGGAGGAGGGAGGGGATGGAGGGAGGGAGGTGCGGGGGTGGGGTGGTGATGTGTGAGTAGTAGCGGGTCCTCTCTCGCCTCAATGTTGCGGCCAGCCTAGTGGCAGATCGCTACAATCCTGGAGGGAGCCGGGTCGAATGAGCTATTGGGGTTCCCATATAATAACGGGGACAAACAGACAGACAAAAAAGACACACAGACGGACGGACGGAGATAGGCAAGTGTTCCGATAAAACGCGAGACCATAGCTGGAATCTATACGCTGTTTTATTGCCGTTTTTTTGTGTTTTGGTAGTTTTAATTATTTATTTATTCGCTTTATTTATTTATATATTTATCGATTGATTGCGTTTTAATTACTGTCTTGTGACAGAGAGCGAGGGAGGAGGAGCGTCAGGGCCAAGCGTGCGCGTGGTGTTTGAGTGTTCGTGTGTGTGTGTGTGTGTGTGTGTGTGTGTGTGTGTGTGTGTGTCCGTGCAGCCTCTGCCCCCACTTGTTTATTAATTTGTTGATGATAGCCTTTAATGAAGCTGTTTTAAATGTGCTCGCGACGCGATCCGCTGCTTTGCCCGAGCGGATGAATGTAGCCTTCATGCGAAGGAGAGAGGAGAAGGAGCGCGTGCAGCTAGAGACCAAATACAATAGATCAAACCAAATATTTCAGAAATCCAAATAAGACTTTCTAACTCCGCTGGCCTTTTACACGGTCTTGTCCGTTTCTATGTATCATCATTTATCGTGCTGTTTTAAATTGCAAAGCGAATACCAAAGCTAAGCCCGGTCGGGGATGCTACAGGAGGAGGCTAGCGACTGTTCTCATGCCTTTTTCACACCTACAGGAAACATTACTGGTGAGGAGTGAGAGGATCAAATAAGCTCCCGGGCCTCTATGTTTACTCAAGGAGAACGCTTTAGCTGTGCAAAGGTAACAGAGAGACGCAGGTGCATCAACGACAGGCAGGTGACACACAGCCTTTTATTATAAAGCCACAACAATAGGCCTGCAATTGTATCACAACTTTTTCCCGTAGCCTGTAAGAAGTGAGGTCGGATCTCCCCTCTGTCCGTCTGTGTGTTAGTCTGGACTGTAAGATAACTGCTGCACTCAAGGGACCATCCTACATATATGTTCTATGCACATTTACACCAAAACTAATGCCGGCCACCAGTCGACATCCACAAATGTAAATAAAAAAGGCGCAGCTGGGCTACATGTGTACACACCCAACGGCGAATGTTGTGAGCCCTCCATACCAAATATTTTCCCAAAGCCGTCTACCAGAGAAACGGACGAAGACACGGAAGCTTCACAAGAGGACAGAGCTTATTACAGCACTTCTGTAAGATTATTTGCATCAAAACAAGAAGCCGGAGGAAGACCATGTTTGTTCCCTTGCCGGTGCCGTTCGTGTTTCAGAGAACTGCCCCTGACCTCAACGCCTGGCGTCTCAAATCCCCTCTGGCTCTCCGCTCCAACTCCGGTAAGACATTTTTACTCTTCTCCCTGCTATACACATCCTCCATGTCGGTCAGACTCCTCCGCGCAGACCCGCCCCGCCTTGTTCGGTGCCGATGCACTTGCAGCGGGGAGACCTGTCGGCGCACACACCCACTTACACGGGCGCGCACACGCTCCTCCGGCTCCGTTTTGAAGGCTTAAACAGAGTCCTTTACACCTGCAGGCTGGTTGTTCAGATCAAAGAATCATTCCCGAGCGAGCTGGAGTGTCCGTGCGGATTGAAAATGAATTGCGTAAAATGTCCGTTTTTTGCTGTCCATTCTGTGAAGCGATGCGCCACTGTTCCTCCCGTGTGTTGCTTAATTTCCACGCCGAGTATGCCCCTTTCTCGGAGTGTATTTCTCTCATGTCTCCGTCTCCATCCTTTCCCTCTCCTCCACTGCCTGCGCCTGAGCCTGAACCTCCGTCTCTCCCCAACTAGACTCTCGGCAGGCAGGGAATATTCATGCCAACTTATCGATCCTGCGGAGATCGATTCCTGGGCCGGTGGAAGCAGGGAGAGGGGGAGATAGAAGGAGAGAGTAGGTGCACGGAGGAGTACGAACGTACGAGAGGAGAGATACAAAACACAGTTATTCATTCGTTTTATTCCATACTGTTTTGACATTGTGTTTTATTCAGGGGGATAATATATTTGTGACTTGGCTTTGAGCTTGCCGAACATCTCTGATTCCCCGCGGTGACTGCTTTTGCTCTGACTTGTGTTTGCTGGGTAAGGGACAGGGCTCGCATCTTTGTAAACACCACTGGAAATAGACTTCTTTAGTGACTACATCTCTCTGTCCTATCGCTGCTCGGCTGCTGCACGGTTGAAAGCAAAGGGAGTGTGGAGTCAGGGAGGGGGAGGGTGCCGGCTGGGGCGCCGTCTGCGTTTCATCTGCGCTGAAGCGGAATAAAAGGACGCATGGTGGGAGCAGCCAGGCTGGCTTCAGTGTGTCACTGGCTGTCGTTGTGAGAGAGCTCTAGCTCAGTCCAGCTTCGACTGTTTTTCAGACATGCAACAGCTGCTCGGCCCTTTTACCCCTACTACCTCTTTGGAGAGGGGAGGATGTGCTGGCTCTAGTGTATTTCTGCGCACTCTGAAGGACTGTAGAGCAGGCCCATAGGGGGAAGATCATTCACCAATGCATATACATACAGTAACTTGCGTATCAGTGCGTAATGGTGCGTAAATGTGGCTGGTGTGCACCTTATCCAATGGACAGGCTCTTAAAGGGCCAGGCACCCCCCCCCCCTTGCTCAGCTCCCCCTCTCATTTCCAGATCAGTTCAACCCCATATGATTTCAGAGATGCCAGGCTTCACCCTTACACCACATACTCAGTCAACAGTGCACAGCATGTGACAATGGAGGGATAGGTGATAGAAGGGGAGAGGAAAAGAGCAAAGAGGGATGAGAGGGACCTGTAACCTACCATATCTCCAGAGATATACACACAGAAATGAGGGGAGAGGGGTTGGAGGGAGGACGAGGGGAAGGAGCGGGGACCGGGGAGGAGGAGTTTCCGCGCTTTCGCACGTTGAAAAATGGCGAATGTCAGAATGAGATAAAAAAAAATGTGGAAAGAGAGAGGGAGAACTGGGTGAGAGTAAGAGTAGATGACAGAGTGAAAAACGAGGAGGGAGAGGAAAACCCAGTTTGAGCTTGAGAGGTGAGAGTAAACCACAGATGAGCCATTATGTTGCAGTGTCCCGGGCCAGGGCCTGCATCTGAATAAGCAGGCAAACTGATGGGATGTGTGCGCTGGATTCCTTAGATGGTCGGATAATAGTGATTCACAATGCTATGCTGATTTTATTCCGTTCTGATAACACAGTACAAGGTGCTGTCCTTTTCAAACTCAGAGGGTTTGTCGCTAAAAAGGGTGCATGGCCAGTTCAACAACTAAGGACTGAAACAGGCCTGTAACAGGACTGTAACAGGACTGTGCGGTTGTTTCTTCTAGAATTATGCATTGCCAACACACCACAGAAGTGTCTTTAGTGACTTGTCTAGTTTAGTGCCCTTGAGCTCTAATCTGATAGCTCACACAGGAAATGTTAATACCTCCACACACACACACACATACACACACACACAATGTTTTTTGGTTTTAGAGCTCTTGATTCAAGCCCTCAGTTAACTTGTTTCTTTGACTGCTAGCAGCTCCTTGACTCCTTTTGAGTTGAAGCTTTGTACGGGGTCAGAGGTCACAGCAGGAAGGTTTGATTTAGCCCCACCTGACCCTTCTCTGCCCCCTGTGTTTTCCTTCTCTTTCATGTTACAACAGGCCTCAAGCATTCATGCACAACCCCTGTGGGGGCTCACGCACACACACACATCGTCATGAAACAGGCGAACCATCATATAGCATAAAGTGAGGATGTTAGACCGTTTTCCACCTGGATGGCGAGCCGCTCTAACTGATCCAGGTTTTGTTCTATTTTTAATGGCATTGTGTCTGTGAAGGTGCAGGTCAGGGCCACTGCTATAGTGAACTCTGTGTGTGTACGTGTAGTAAAGTGGTTTGTGAAGCCATCAGCATTAACTGGTGTATGAAAGTTTAATGGGACATAGAGGAGGAACCGCAGGTCTCCCACACAGCGCATGGCTTGATATGATATGATATGATGGGGCATCAAGGTGACTGCTTTTTTTTTTTCCCCTCTCTCGCTCACATACACTTACACAAACACCTAGATTCAGTTCATCTCAGCTATGCACCTTCTGTCACACACCATTAACCACCATCTCCTACAACATACCGTCTAGCTCTCTCTCACACACACCCAATCAGATTTTAGACTCGCTTCATTTCTGTCTGACAGAGTAACATTAAGCGTACAGTTATTGATATTTGTATTCCTCATAACTTTCCTGATCATCTAGGTTTTTATTTCACACAGCGTGTTACAATTAAATGTTCAGTTTTAATCCATTAATCACAACATCTCCAGTTCTGTGTCTGTGCTTTCCCGGCTACTTTCGAGACATTTCTACATGTTTGTGGGGGTCTGGCACATGTCTTCGATGGTTGACGTGGGACCATGCATGTGCAAACCCATTTGCTCTGTGTCTGTCTGAGAAAGAGAGAGTGCGTATGTGTGTGTGTGCACAAGCACGAGCACACGTGCAAACTAGTGTGTGTAGGTATAGATCGGTTGGTGGAGGGGAGCGTGCAAGTCGCAGTGTTAACATGATTGCAAATGACAAAATGTCAACCTGGGTTTGTTAGCAACATAATGGGGAATCAATAGACACGAGAAAGATGTCAATACTACATGCTTTATTGCATTAAGCTACCTCTCTCCTTCTCTGTGGCCCTCTCTCTCCTCTTCTTCTCCCATTCCCTCCCACTCCCCCCTGCTCTCCGTCACAATACGATTCTCTCTCCCTCCTCTCGTCTCCCCGTGGTAGTAGAATTAGATTGCAGTATATGAGCCAGCCACGGGCTCCTAAATGCAGCAGGCTGATGGCAGAATGCTTCTGGAGCTAATGGGCTATCGGTTCGTCTATTTACCTATATTAGGCTCACGTAGATGTCCCAGACGCAGTTTGACAACATGACAGGGCCAAAGCAGCTGCGGCAATGACATCTTATGTTTAACTGTTGCATTAATGCAATGCGACTAACAGCATTTGAAATCCTGCTCCAAGAAAATGATTAAAAGTAATCATAAGATATTACTAGAAAATCATCTGGCAACAGAAAAAGGCTTGTTTATGACTGTATGGCATCATTTCTGAGCATGTAATCACCTGCTCATTTAGCGATGTACTCAAGGTCATGATACTCTGTTTAAATTGATACATTTGGGAATTAAACCTGTTACATGGTTTTGGAATTATCCACACGAATCCACGTGTCTCGTAATAACACTGCTAAGCTATAAATTAATTTCAATCCTATTAACTGTTCACCTTTTCTATGGATTTGCACAGGTGTGCATATGCGCCAGTAGGTTGTATTTATATACAGTGTGTGTATGTATGTGTGGGTTGGTTGAGACTAATGTAGTATTAATGCTGATGAGGTCCCAAAGCTCATTAGCAACAGTGAGTGGTATTGAGTTTCTCCCGGGGAACGCGGACCCGGACACACACATATATACAGTACATCCTCACCAGCCATTAGCGTATTAATAACCATTACCACACACACACACACATAAACACGCTAACGCAACCGCACTCTCACCAATCTGTGACCTTTACACATATGCTTTTAAATATGCATTCTTCAACACACACACTCAGAGCATACACAGCAGGACACAGCCATAAAATCATGCAAACATATTCATCTAAAGAGCTTGATGAGCAGCAGTTACTGGCCATCCATTATTCTTGAATGTGTCCACACTATATCATTTGATTCACACACACACACACACACACACTCAGAGGAATAATTTTGTGCACTTGGTCACTGTGTCCAGTGAAATACAGAGCAGCATTAGTCCTAATCAGAGGCCGGGTGAGCAGGCCACTTAATCAGACCTATCACCTGGAGAACACACACACAGAGGGATAGATGGTGTGTGCACGTGCAATTAATCAACACATCAGCAGGAATAAACACATACAAACCACCTGACTCCATTCTCGGTATTGATTTATACCTCTTTCTGTGTTTCTCGTTGCCTCTCCCTCTCTCTCTTTCAATAGCATACAGATGACGTATATACGGAGATTTCAAGCATTCTTGACCTCTACATGGGGGATGCAGTGAGTGTGTGTGTGTGTGTGTGTGTGTGTGTGGACGATCGGTCAGCGATGGCCTGGCTGTGATCAGGGTTGGAGTGGGCTTCGCCACATGCCGCCAATCACCCACGTCAGACTAGGCAGTCAAAACAAGCCTTTGAGCTCCCGCTGACCATATTGAACTCTTGATTATCTGATTTCACAACCAAGATTGACTGATTTATTCAAACGCCAGTGCAAAGGCTCAGCGGCATTTCTCTGGTCAGAGAGAGCGAAGCTTTATGCGTTTCTTTGTAACAGAACATGCAAAGGTTCGGACAGCCTATTTGCTGAGAGATGACTGTGTTCTCGTAAACACACCAACAATGAGTTTTCGCGCGCCGCTGTCTTTTTTGTTGTTGATTGCCGCAGGCTGTAACCTTTGCCACCCCGCTCATGCGTCGGTACATTTAGATAATAAAAAAGACCAATAAAATCCAAGGGTTTGATTGGGTGTCTCCCCTTAGCCCAGCAGAGCGAACGACTATATCAGAGGTCCTTCTCTCCATTTCATTTAGCTGATAAGATTTATGGTAATGAAGGGGTCCTATTAACCTTCGGGGTTCCACTGCTGTCCTTCAGAGTAAGGGTGGACGAGAGTGCTTACCGATCGGGTTTTGAGGCGGAGGCAGCGAACATGTCTGCTATAAGCAATGTCACATCGTAGCAACTGCTCCCTCTGGAGTGCACGTGCGCTCAGCTCACACACACACATGCACAACGGAGACTCTCCAAAAGGAGCGCTTTGAGAGACATGAATGTATGTTTAATCTTCCTCCTCTCTTCTCTGTTCTGCATTTTCCCTTTTCTTTAACCCCTCTATCCTTCCCCCTCGCTGTCCTTCTCTCGACAGTAGCGTTCTGTACTCCACCACCTCTTCTCCCTCTCATTCCCTTGTGCAATCTCTCTTACTTTGCCTTTCTTTTACAAGTGCACAGTCTCGCTCCTTTTCTCGTTGCATGTGAAAACAAGTGCCCCGGGGCATTCAAACATTCTCCAGAGTTAACAAAAACATTCTTGCGATTGATTCTAAACTTTCAAAAAAACATAACCCAATAGATTTTGGGATTTTTTTGTTTTTCATTAAAAATTAACATTTTAGATTTTGATACACTTCCAGTGTGTTTCTATCTACTCCCTTTCTTGCGTCTATCCATACCATTACCAACAATAATCACTGGGCGTCTATAAATATTAGGGGGCAGAAAGAAAGGGGGGGGGGGGTAAACCCCTCCTTCTCCTGTACAAGGGCTGCACCCCTCTGTCCCTTTGTCTGCTTGTAAAGGGGACGAAAGAGGAGGCGCAGAGTGGGGGGTGCCGAAGGAGTGACTAAGTGACCTCTCTCCCGTTTCTTTTGACGCTCCCATGTTCTGTCCATTTTGTCCTGCACGTCCCTCTCCCTCCCTCCTCTTTCATCCTCTTTCGTTCCCCCTTTTTTCAGCCTGGTTAAGTCGCCATGGCTGTTGGCCTCATACGTCCTCTCCTCTCTCCCCCCCCCTCTCTCTCTCTACCCACATCTCCGACAGCAGCAGCCCGGTTGCCAAAGTGTCTGTAGGACACATTAAGGCCCATAAAAGCCTAGTCTGCGGTCGCACTCTTAACCACCAGTCAGAGGTAGTGTACAAAAGTGACTTTAAATGAGGCTGTGATTACCCTGGAACATGGAGAGATACTGAAGTGGCCAAGAGAGTGTGAGACAAGGCCGAAGCGTCGGGAAGAGGAGAAGAAAGAGCTGCTCTTGGACATTTCTTGACTCTCTTAGGGAAAATTGAACAGAAACGAATATTTGTTTCTCCCTCAGCTAAGAGCTAAAAAGGCTACCCGAGTGGAACAAGCGATGAAAAGTTGTAACACAAATTTCCTGCCGCCCACCCCCATCATCGCAAACTCCCCTCGCCTTGCCCCTCCCCTCCCCGTTACCCCTTTTCCTAATTGGCCACATGCTGCCTTGAGTGACAAGTGTAATCATCAGTCAAATTATGATGGGGGAGAGAGGTGGAGGCCAGGGAGGTGGAGGAGGAAGAGTGGAACAGCAGAAGGTGGTGGTGGTGGTGGGTTGGGGGGTTGAAAGGAAGTGCTTTGATCAAAGGTAGAGAGGGGGTGAGCGGGCAAACAGACAGAGCTACATGGAAACCTGCTGTCCACACACCTGCTGCTTCATAGATGGGCGACATTAACACCCCCAGACCTCAGTGTATTATAGAACATCACAGAAGAGCTTTGCAACAGCCCTCTGTAACCACAGTTAATTAGAAAAATGTGTATTGATTGGCGTTACAGTGTAAACTTTGTTTTGAACTTGGACTCTTTGTCTGCTTTCTCATTTCAACCTGAATAGCAGCAAACCTCCTCTGCTGTCATTACAATTGCAACACAGACTAGAACAATGAAATCCCAGGGTGTGGTAGCAGCGCGCTCTTTGATTCTCACTTGGACGCACCAGGCCAGGCCCGCGTTATATATTTGGATGTACTTTGTTAGCGAGAGCAGATGTTGCTCTCCCGCCAGCTAATGAGGTTTACAGTAATTAGGAGTGCTGATGAAGCGCTTTGATTCTCCGGCTGTGGCGGCTCTCTCATTAGCGGCTAGCTAGCTAGCGCTGCAGCAGGCGCTCCAGTCACATCCTATTAGGCGGCTCAATGTACACTCTGAATTAGGAGCGGGAGATTAAGTGGAGATGAAAACTGTCTGCGTACGCACATACACACACACACACACACACACACACACACACACACAGAGACACATACACACATAAATTCAGACTATTAAAAAAAAAAAAAAAGACTAGCAAAGTTCACATACACTCACTGTTATAATGACGTTAATAGAAGAAAATTCCTCCCAAAATTCAAGAAGGTACTAATTAGAGGCGGTGTTGCACTGAACATGACGCATACCTCAAACTTATGCATGTGTCAAGTGCAAGTTTTCATAAATTAAGGGTGCTCGTCAGAGAAAAGAACAAATGCAACAGGGAGAGGAACAGATTTTTAAGACATAAAACAAGTTTCTTTATGTGTGTATGCATGCACCCTCCGGTGTCTAATCCAGGTGGTGGGATATTTCCCTGTTTTTCCTACAATTTGAGGGAAACAAAAAGTCAACCTTGAAAATACATCCCTTTTTTTCCCCTTCTGTTCTTCTCCCCGCTAGTCGTCAATACTCTCTACATGCTCCTCTCCGCTCACTCCTCTCCCGCTCTCTCCTCGTCTTTTGTGTGATGGAGTGATTATCGAGGACGTGGCTCCTGTGTTTAACGCTGGTTGATGAAGTCTGCCTTTGTCTGTCTGCGCTAACCTGTCGCAACCGGGACACCGCTTATAGCAAAATCAATACACAGAGTAGAAGAGGGAGAGAGAGGCCTGGCAAGGGAGGTAGAGAAAAGAAAAGAGAGGGAGGGGTGTTCAAAGGTAGATGAAGGCAACGAGACAGAGCGAGGATAGAACGGCAAGTCATTGGAAGGAAAAAGGAGTACGAAATTTGAATACTTTACTCCAACGCTGTAGAAATGTAGTGACATTGAATGGCTTGGGTCGCTCATAGTGCCTGTGTGTGTGTGTTTGTGTGTTTAAATCAGTGCATTTATATGTGTGTGTTTGTTTTGCCTGCACGTGGTTTTGACCGAGGAGCGGTTGTATGTCTTGAGGCACCTGAGCATGTGATTGTTTAAGTGCTCGTATGCCCGCAGAATGGGACGGACCCTATCTGTGTGAGAGCTTCGTTTGCTTCCACTCCCCAGAGTCCAAGTCGATGTGAAGTGGAGAGGGGAGCGACAGAGGGACGAGGAGAAGAACAGAGGAGGAGAGAAGGACAGGATGGGGAGAAGGAGAGGTGTATGGGGTGAGGAGAAGGAGGAGGAGGAGAGGGGGGGAGCAGTTGTGTGAGAGAGGCACAGCTGGGAAATGAGAAATGCAACCCCCCTCCCCGTATACCACCACCTTACACTCACACATACGGCGCGCACACACATATATGATCCCCATCTCTTTATCCTCCCCTCAGGAAAGAAGGGGCTGAGGTGGAGGGGGTGAAGGGAAGGGAGAGGCAGGGGGGGGATAGGAAGAGATGGAGAAGGGGACAGATAGGGGCATTAAAATTCATGGCCTTTTTTTTTTTTTTTCTGCTGAAAATCAATAGTGTTTACTATGAATGAGTGGAACAGTGGACAACAGTGGTGCCGGGGGGACAGAGAGAGACAGAGAGGAGGAGGACGAAGAGACAGAGGGAGAGAGAGGGAGAGGTAAAGGGGAGGAGGGGTGACTTTATTGCGTTAGGCAGAAGCACCAGAGGCCAAGGTTAAAGACCAGCAGGGTTAGAGAGACACAGAGATAGAAGCACCAAGTAAAATCAGTTGTCTTCTAAAACAGACATACTACTCGATAAATGCATAGTTACTGCTGGCTATCATAAGAATGTAATGTAAAGTAAGACATTATCTGCCCAGCTGTAATGCTCCCTGCTGTAATATCAACTGTTCCACCGTCTTTACTTTTCTAACTTTCCATTCCTCATTCCTCGCTTCGGCTTCCTCTACCTTTCAAAAACTGTGTGTGTGTGTTAATTGGCAGCCAGCAAACACCACTGACATGGTCTTTCACAAACAAACAGACCCACACCCATGCACACACAAACCCCTTCACATACACATGAACACACAAACACACAAACTCCAGACCAGTTCACACTGAGTTGTTCTGCAACCCTGACCCTGTTTCCTGCTGCTGAAAGCCTAGAAGTTCAGGATGGCTTACCAGTGTTCTGATTAAGCGCTGCCTGTGTGTCTCACGCCACTTGATCAAAGAAGAAACACAGTGTTTGAATCTCTTTTTACTGGATGCGGCTGCTACATGTTCCATAGCAATCAAAGCTTTTTAAAACATTTATGTTGTTCTTGTGTCTGCAAAATACTGTCAGTAAATAGAGAATATATTTAAGGGTGCCAAACAATACTTTAAATTCCCAGCAAAGTTTGTTTTTTTCTCCTTTTTCTTTTTTTCCTCTGAGACCAAATTGCCATTTCTTTTCTTTTTCTGTGTTTCTCTCTTTTCTGCATGTATGGTATCAGATTCTCACCATGGAGTCTGCGTCTTCAGGTTGTCTTGTGTGCAGCTGTGGTGGACTGCG
>NW_022280043.1:6219431-6220986 GCF_004355925.1 Anarrhichthys ocellatus
GTGTGTGTGTGTGTGTGTGTGTGTGTGTGTGTGTGTGTGTGTGTCAGCATGTAGGTGTGCATGGCTATGTCGTGCATGTACTGTAAGCCCCCGTCATGGTGCACACACTGGTGTGTCCCTGCATTGTTGTAGTCTGTGTGTGCGAGAGAAAGAGAGCTGTACAAGCGGTGATATATATTCAGGCAGCTCATGCATTATGGAGAGTACAGGTTAGAGCGTCTAAATGTGAACTTCTGGTATGAGGAGGGTTCAGGGCCAATCTCACCAAAGCCTTTGGTATTAGCATAGTATCTCCATTTCAAATCGGCCTGTCAAAAGCCAGCAGCATGTTTTATTCAGCAGTAGATATTGATCACTGGTATTATGCATACATACCAGATCTATATTACATACCAAATCTGAGCCTTTGATATGTATATGATACTGCTTTGCGAATATGCTGCATGCTGGATGTAGGTGTTTGCTATGTGCATAAACTCTGCAACTCTTTGGTGATGCAAAAAATATACTTTTTCTTTTTTTTTGTGGCTGGAGTTATTTGATGTGGTGATAGTATGCAGGAATGTTGATCGGGCGGTAAAGTTGGGAGCTGACTTGTTTACTAGTCAAAGGAGAGGACAGAGGCAGACAAAGTGCATCCGTTGAGCTCATGAGAGTGTGGACACGGCATCGTCTGCGGGGATGTGGAAAGTTTGCCGAGGTCAGAATGGCACAAAGGTTCTTTCCTGTGGGCTCGGGCTTGTGTGTTCATTACTCCGACGCCTCAAAAGACCAAAGTGGATGTTGTGTGCTAACTACAATTTCTCAATCCACTTACTGAGCTTCTAGCTTCTTGGTTGAAATGACCTCCAAGCACCCATATACATTAACAGCCAACATTTCACTGTACCAGCGTCTCTTTGTCCATCAACATGTTTTTCCATCAATAGTTCTCCATGTGTTAAACCGGAGACCAGAGGCCATCTCTGCCTCTCTATCATGTGCCGGGTCTGACCATCACGCTGCATCGGTGCTGCACTAAATCTCCCCTCTCTAAATGACTGGAGTGGATGAAAGGTCACAGTATATGGGGGAGGAGGACAATGCAGGCTGTAGTTGTGATGGAGCTTGTTTTTCACCCTATATGAGCAGAGGTGGCCCATTTGCTGAATGGGACATTAGGAAGGTTTGTGAGGGAATTAACTTTTTTTTCCCTGACCACATGACTTTGCTCTTACTGAGGTAGAATTCAGTGTTACATTAGATTTTTGTCTTTTTCCGCTTGTTTTTTCCCCAACCATCTTGTACACCCCTTCCTCTCTCTCTCTCTCTCTCTCTCTCTCTCTCTCTCTCTCTCTCTCTCTCTCTCAGTACTCTGTTCCCTTAGCGACCGTTTCCAAGGTGCCCATTCCCAAGGGCTGGAGGAGGGGTCCAGTGATGTCATGCATGCATAACTCCACACCTGTAATTCATGTCCTGTTCTCCCTTCCTCTCTGTCTTTGTCACATTTTTTCTTTCCTTACTTTCTGTTTTTTTTCTTCTTCATTTTTTTCTATACTACTCTATGTCTCTTTTT
>NW_022280043.1:6221086-6234162 GCF_004355925.1 Anarrhichthys ocellatus
CTCAAATGCTTTCGTACACTGTCCCCCTCTCTTTTTGTCCCTTCCTCCGTGGCTTTATTTCACATCCTAAATGGCTTTTTCCATCTTGTTCCCGCTCAAATAAAATTCACTTTTGATTTAGGAATCACTTCGGTTTGTTCCAAATTTTGATTTAAACTTGTAGCACTGCCTTTCATTTTAACAGTGACGCTCATCTTTTCACTTGCCGTTAAAAGACAGACAGTTGTGCTGCCCTCTTTCCACAGTGTACATGACTCTCTACATCTGCTCCATGTTTAAAAGGTCATTTGTCAAACCTGACATTTTCTGCCCTTACGAAAGGTTTCCTCAATATCCAGCCCGGCTCCCCCATTCAAAGTTTATGTTTTTTCATCTATTTGTTTGCTTTTGTATAAACCTTTTCTGACAATACATTCCTCTTCAGTGTCAATAAATATGAAGAGAAGGAGGCTGAATTCTATCATCTTGTAATGTTCAATAAATTAAGGCATGACAGATGCAGTCCCCTGTGTTGGTGTGTGTGTGTGTGTGTGTGTGTATGTGTGTGTGTGTGTGTGTGTGTGTGTGTGTGTGTGCGTGTGTGCGTGCCAACAGGATGTTTTTACTCAGCACAGGTTGTCACTCTCCTGTTTCCCTCCATGTACCTTTTGTTCCACCCCTATTCCACCATTTTGGTTTTTGTTCCGGACAAAAAGAGGCCCCACATCAAGGCCCCCCTACCTGAGCACCGCCTCCCTTCTGATATTTACCAAAGCTCCCCCTCCGACACACACTCTCCCCCCACCTCTCATCTCAAAGCCGTTCTCTCTTCACCTCTCTCTCTCAAATTCAAATGTACAAGTTTTACAATGCAAGTATAATAAATCCAGAAAAAAAACAAATGGTGTGAACATGAGTACACAAAAACACAGTAACAGTAAAAAAAAAAAAAAATGATATATATATACAACACACATATATATATACAAACAAATATATATATATGTGATAAAATATATAACAATAGGAGCACAGAATTTTCATGCGTTTCTTCGCTGACTTTCGCTCAGTTTGATGCATCATTGACATTGTCAGGTTCTGTTTCCCAAGAAAAGAAAGAAAATATTGACATTTTTTGGGTCTGAACGCTTGGTATTTTGGAAACCGTTGAAGTTGTATTTTGGTAAAGAACTTGGTCCTTATGTCTGCATACAGGCTGCTGCAGGTTGCAGGAACAGCAGGAACAGCTACTAATGGGCACACTCTGTATTGGAGGTCACATGACACAAACTGGAACCAAAAAGACTCATTCACCATTGGATACATACAGTATACATACTTAGTCAATATTTTCATGTTTTCATGTCTGCTGGGAGCTGGTAAAGGACTCCTATGCACAAGCCTCTGTGGGGCCTGAAAAACGCTTCCAGCGTCCGTGCCCACAGCAACTTACATTGTAATACTTTGGACATCCAGTTCTCTTAATTCATACAAGGTCTCTACCTTTTGTTGCTGGCAGAACCGACACAGTCACCAAAAGTTTCCTCTGGTTTGCCGGGTTTGTCTGTGTCAACCAGTTTCAATGGTCAGACAACAATCCACAAAAGGATCATGCCGTTTTTGCGGCCGCTTAACCTGAACAAATGAGACAAAAAGAAACCGTGTAACTCTCAAAACACCTGTGAAGGATAAAATAGCTTCATGGTGCTCGTGTGCGATTTGCATATATTTAAATGAGGTAACATGCATACATTTGGCTCAAAATTGGCCTCTTGCTATGCAATTGAGCTTTATTGCAAAAACCAAGTCCAATTCACAGAAATCAGCGCTAAAAGCCACATGCAGTTACAGTAAAATGAATAATGTCTTGGTTGGTGGTGTCGCCCATACTTTCCAGTGATCGTGGTATGATATTTTTTCTTTTTTCCTCAAAAACAAAAAACATGGGCACTCAGCTGCAAAACTTGATGGGCTTGTTTGCGCTGTAATGTCATTGGCGCAATATCTTTTGTGAATCGAACCTTAGATGGGGCAAATAGCCGTTTCAAGTGATGTGTAATTCATGGTGCTGTCCGCGGCCGCAGTCCATTCTTTGTGAATTCGCCCATCAGCGTGTGTTTAGTTAATGTCTTTTTCAGTCTCCCTCCCTCTCTCTTTCTGCTTAGCTGTGTGCTGTGGTGATGGGAGGGCTCTGGTGGGCTTGTTGAATGAACTTTGTGGTCGTGCTGACAAATCAATGATAAAGAGTAATGACATCAACAATGTAATGTATCTACTTGTGCTTTCATTGACTCTCCCTGTCTCCCCCCAACTCCCCTCCTATTATGCCACCTTGGGTCTTTGACTTCGCTTTGCACCATAAACTATGTTTCTGTCTCTTAATGTTTGGCATTATATGTATCTTTTATCTCTGTCGTTTGTTTCTCTCTATTGGTCTGTCTATCCGCTAACTCCCTCTCTCTCCCTCTCTCTCTCCCTCTCTCTCTATTGATCCAGTCATAGTTTTCTCAGTCTTCACAGTACTGGGCCACTCTAATCAATACAGATAATTGTCTGCTCTCTCTCGATGCCAAACATAGTCTCCCCTTCTCCCCTCTCCCTCCCTCTCTCGCTTTTTATCAATGAACCCCGGTCTTCCCTCACCCCTCCTCACCCGCCCCGCCCTCCTCCACCTCCAGACGGGGATTCCCCCTCCCCTAATCACGGGAGATAACCTGCTTTCTTTACCGATTTTCTCCCACCCGCCCTCCCCCACACACATCCCCGCCTCGCCCGCTGCCTCCCTTTCCTCCCCCGTTCATCGATTACCGTGAGAGCCGGCGCCCGGCCCGCCCGCCCTACAGATGTAAACACACACAGTGCTCAGGTTGTGGTTTAGTTGCCATTCGACCGCTCCTTGTGTGTGGGCCTTTTGGTTAATCAGTGGGATCCAGCGGTTTTTACCGGGTTACGGCGTCTTTCTATGATGACTCGGACCCATGATTGTCAGGAGGATGCCGTTATACATTCACCATCTAGCCTGTGACCTGTCATCTCCAAAATATGATCTCTCATTTGTGACGTCAAAAGCAGACATCCTTGACTAGTAGAAAGCTCCAATCTATATTAGAATTGATCCGTTTCCTTATCAGAGTTATAAGGTGAATTAGAGCCTTTAGTAAAGCAGGACAAGTCACATCAAGTCCATTTTATTTATAGTGCCTAAAATCAGAAATTAGTCTCAGAGAGCTTTAAAATCAACACCCTCGCAATAACATTCGACACCTTATATCCTTAGACCCTTGATTCGGATAAAGAAAACCTCCACTAAGCAATCTTTTAAAGCTGGGGTAGGCAGTTTTCTGGAAAAGGCAACGAAAATGCCGGAATTTGGAAATACAACCCTCCTCCTGCCGCTGTCCACTCACTTTCCTAAGCCCCTCCCATCAGACGAGCACGGACATATGCCCGTGCTTCATGCAGTAACCTGTACGAGTACTTGTCATTTATTTCAAACATTATCCCAATAGTGACTGTGATCTTGATGCTGAGAGTGGCAAATAATATTGAGATTTACCATCTTGTTTTCTTTACAAACGTGTGTTCCCATAAAGCCCTTTGAGATGACATACCAGGATTAGAGGCTTCGGTTAGCAGAAGGTTAAACGATCAGCGACATTTTCTCTCCATCTCTGACACGCTTTGCCGATATTGACATGTGTTTTGTTGCGTTTATTGTCAGACTGCTGTTAAGACTCTTTTTGATAAGTAAGTCTTCCTTTTTTGGGATACTTTACAGTTGTTGCCAATGCTGGAATAGCAACTTTTTCTGCAGGATTTTCCACCATTGAATTGGGCTTTGTGCGCATCTGCATTTGTAGAACATCCAATCGTCTCCTGTCATGAGAGGAGGTGCAGAAGTCTAGCTTTCTCTCAGTCCACTTGAATTACAATATGCTGAAAGGTTATTATAGAATTTGTGCCCAATGATGTCCCAAAAAACTACCTGCCTCAGCCTTTACAGAAAAAAGGGAGAAACCTCAGGAAGAGCAACAGAAGAAGGATCCCTCTTCCAGCACGGACAGAGGTACAAAAAGTGTTAGCATAATAACATGCAATAAGAATTACACTATGGACAAACAGAATGAGGATGTTAAGTCAATATTAAGTGTAATAAGTTAAAGAGTTTCAAGAAAAAGAGTGAAGACTGGAGTGAACAAACAAATGCCCACAGTTGGACCCAGTACAGCATTCATATTCTGTTTCTACATATGAAATCCTGCGTGTTTAATAATGCATCAACCCATCCAGCCAACAAGACAGGTTACAGGCCTGCAGGTTATTGTGCTGTGTGTGCAAGTGCGTGTACACAAATGTGTGCGTGTTGGTGCATGTGTAGGTGCGTGCATGCTTGCGCACATGCATGTGTGTGTGGGTATTCTTCTATGAATCAGACGTGGAGCATCCAGCAGAAGTCTCTGATGTATACTGAATCTGGTGCTGCACGTAAACCACACAAGCAATATCAATGACAATATATAAACAGTATATGTATCCAATGTTTACACAAATATCTCATATCCACTCACATCTGCTGCTACTGATAGCTGCGGCAGTGCCGTGCTTCTGTTTGGTCTTTACCACAAGAGGAGTAAGTGAGATGGAGTTTGGAAAGGAAATAATCCGTTTCAATCATGATGTAGGTCAAAAATAAAATGAGTTGCCGGGAAAACAGAAGATAGCGAGAGCATTTGTATTTGAATAGTAAGTGTGCATTGGAGTTTTATGAATATGTTTGTGCATCGGTGAGTTATCTGTACGATTGAATGTGTGTGTTTGTTTATTAGCAGGCCCGCACGTGCGCGTGCATGTGCACATCTGAGACAAATGGAGAGAGTCTGGAGGCTAGGCTCAGGTTTACACGTGTGTGATCAGACTAAGCAGGGCTTAAAAGGGCCAGCAGCGTGATGGAGAGGAGAAAAGGAGGGAGGTGAAGCAGTGGGGTTATATTGTCCTGGAGGAGGTTTAGGGGGGGGGGAGGGTTGGGGTCGGACGGGAGACAGCAGGGATCCTCCTCGCCCCTTGGGAGTTGAACCTACAACCCCCTAACCTTCCTCTAGCCCTCTGGTCATGGACTTGAACCATGTAACCCTCTGATGGACAATCTGTTCTTCTCCCTAGTCTCGCTGCAGCAATGTGCATGCCATTAACGGATAAATAGGCTGTCTGTGTGTGTGTGTGTGTGTGTGTGTGTGTGTGTGTGTGCGCGTGCGTGTGCGTGCGTGCGTGCGTGCGTGCGTGCGTGCGTGTGTGCGTGCGTGTGTGCGTGCGTGTATACTTAAGGACACTTCCATGTATGAGTCAAGTGTTTGGTCAGTTGGCTTTGACGTTGGGTCTTGCCCCCTTTTTATTTAATGCTTGTCAAACAGAAGAGGTGAAAAAGGAAGCCTGAAGCGCGGTGATTTGTTATTTTGATTCTTGACTCTGCTTTGTTGAGATTTCTGTTTTGCAAGCCGGAGTGAGAGGTGATTTTTTTTATTGTATTTTGCACTCATTGAAATAGATAAATAGAGCATTATGTGTGATCCACAAGGGCTCTTTCTGTCTCCCGTGGATCCCAGCTCTCCTAGTGTCTCTCTAACGAGGACAGTAGCGGAGAGGTTTATGCACGCCTGGACCCGACTCATTCTTCACCTGTCAACAAAATCATTCACACCTCGGGAAAAAAATGGAGACACAGTGGAGAGGAGGACAGGACGGGGGGGCAGTTACTGAGAGGGGAAAGGCTATGAGGAAGTAAAGGAGGTGGCTGATGTATTCCTCTTGGCAATTGTATTTTCTCTTTCCTTTATTTTTCTATTTCTTCCATTGTTTGTGTTTGTGGGCTCTTATCAGATCCCGGCTCCATTCAGGGCCTCTGTCAGGGGAAGAAGCCAGACGCCTCCGTCTCTCTTTCATTCAATCTCTCTGACTCTCTTGCTTTCTGGTGCTCTTCCTCTCCTAACCTTTGAGAATAAGAGCCATGAATTTGAATTTCAGAGCGAGCTAGCAAGCAAGAGAAGGGTTTGCAAGGAGGAGGAGGCGGATGGGCAGGAAAAGAGGGGAGGCTTGGGCAGCTCGAGGGGGGGGGCAGGTTGTTTGCGCCACGGTCGTTGAGAAAGGGCCTGCTCAGCGCGTCCCCCGGCCTCCCCCCTTTGAGGGGCCCCGATCGATACAAACTCGGAGCAATAAAGCTTTCCCCCTGTCATCTCTGCAGAATACAAAGCAGAATAGAGAGAGGGAGAGAGAAAGAGAGGGAGAGAGAGAAAAAGAGAGGGAGAGAGAGAGGTGAAAAGCTGTTCCGCTAGCCAGACCAATTTCCTAACCCCCCTCCTCCTCCTCGCTCGCTTCACCACCACCTCCCCAACACACCATCACCATCACCACCACCTCTATCAACCCCTTTTCTTACCACCGTCTTTTTATCTATTGCTCTTTCACCTTCTTTTTCCCAAATGCACAATATATCCCCCCGACTGTATAGCTGAACAGCTATCTCTCCATAATAAATACAGCATGAATAAAGTATACAATAGATTCCCTGCTTCCCCAACTATCTGGGAGAAAGGTAGAAAGAGGCAGATGAGGGAGGAAAAGTGGCAAGAACTGTGGCTTGATGGGGGAGAAAGTAAAACAGTCAGGGAGCAGGACGGACGGAAAACAGGAAGGAAGAATAGTTATATCTGGGGATAAAGTGTGTGAGTGTGTGCAGAGGGGGGAGAATAGGGATAAGGTAGAGAAAAAGGAGAGAGGGAAAGGGGGGAGAGGGATTGCACTCAGAGAAAGATGGATGTAGCGATACAGGTACAGAGGAGGCGGAGGAATATTGATGAGGAGGAGGAGGAGGGTAGAGGAAGAGGTAAAATGTGTGGGGATGGGTGAGGGAGTGAGCGAGAGAGAGAGAGAGAGAGAGAGAGGTGAGGGGGTCAAACAGCAATCCCTTGAATTGAGAGCCAATTACTGTAATTGTAATCTGGATTCAAAGCATAGAGACACAGCAGTGACAAGCTCATGCAGGCAAACGCACACATGCACGCACAAAACAGACAAAAGAGAGAATGTGTGTGTGTATATGTCTCTACATGCTGTGTTGATTGTTCTGTGAAACTGCAGATGTGCATGCATTGTGTGTGTGTGGTGTGAGTGTATATATATATATATATATATATATATATGTGTGTGTGTGTGTGTGTGAGTCCCTGTCTCCATTCTTCTTCACTGAATGGCAGTGCAGGAGTCAGCCTGCCAATCAACTATTGTACTCTTGTCAATTTAATAATATTTCTGAGCGTTGACCTGCACAGCGCTACAGCCATGGCTCTATATTTTTGTGTGTGTGTGTTTTCCTATATAATTCTCTGTCTCTCTCCCTCTTTCACCTCAGTCTAACCCTCACCACTCCCTCCCCCTCTATCTCCCTCCCCCGGTCCCTGTCTCTCATTCTCTCCTTTATTAGAAGAAGATAGTGCGAATCCTTCATCTCTCCTCCACTAATTCTCTCCGTTATTGTCCCTCCGCTCGGCCCTCTGTGTCTTTGCACTCCTTCGCTTGTGTCCTCCTTTCTTTCCTTGCCGTGATTTATATTGCTCGCTTTTTCTTTGGGTTTTTTTCTGTTTTGCTCCGGCCGTCCTTTCCTGTTATACTTTAGCTTTTCTCTCATTCTTTTTTCTATCTCTGTTGCCCCACACAGATGTCACATCCCTTTCTTTCCTGTTCTCTTTTCCCTCTCGGACCTCCTCCCTCCATCAACATACCTCAACTTCCCCGCTCTCACACTCTTCTCCCTTCTAACCCGCTGATGTCCCTTTTCCAGGCCAGCTCATATTCAACATTGTCCCTTTTTGCTTTTTCATCATCATAGGCTCATTTTGTCAACTCTATGTCCCCCTCTCATTCCTCAACCTCCCACCCTCCGTCCATCCTTCCTTCCTTCCTTCCTCATCCCTCTCTCTCTCCCTCCACCCTGTTCGTTCCCTGGGGAGGTCAGTAATAATGGTAGTGATGGAGTGAGAGAGGGAGGTGCGATTATTGTCTTGTCGGGAGTCAGAGGAATCGATCGGCCCAGAAATATGAGGCGCGAGAAAGAGCCGCTGTGTCAGATACAATAACCACCCGCTCCCGGGGGCTTACACACATACATACACACACATTTAGACACACACATAGACACACACATTTAGACACACACACACAGACATACAGACACATACCCGTATTAGACACGAACACACACATTTATTTGGTTCGACGCAAGACACTGACACGCCCGCACACTCGTACCATCTTTCTTTTTCATTAACGCAATGCACACACATCCTTCTTCTTCTGTGGTGGATGAGAGTGGCGAGGCAGCCCAATCATCTACATGCTTTGATCTGAGATAAAGCAGAGAAGTAGATCTGTTCTGATCATTCTTCATGCACAGATAAAGGGCAAGGCGAGGAAAATCGCTCACACACCTTTCACTCACGTAGCTATAAACAGACATAAACACACGCATACACGCGCACGCCACACACACACGCTCACACTGAGACCTTTCACTGCTGTTGCCTGGCAACGTGGCCGAGTGTCCAATCCGAGGCGAGAACAGTGGCCGGTGATGTCACAGCTGCTGCTGACCAGCAGGTCTGAGAGAGAGAGAGAAAGAGAGGCGGAGGAGGAGAAGAGAAAGTTTGAATTGGAGAAAGAAAAGGGGGGAGGTCGCAAGAAAAGAGTGGGATGATGATGATGAGAGGGTTTGAAGGAAAGGAGGCAAAGCAGTTGAAGAACAAGCCGAGGTGAAAGAGGGGTAGGTCGAAGGAGCACACATAGACGAATGGTTGCCATAACTAAACACCCATTTTTTTGTATTTTAATTGGGGGAATATCAAGGCCTATTCTGCACAACAGCGTGCTTTGTCAGTGTAAGTGAACAGCTTGGTGTAAAGTGGCCTAAATGCTCCTTGAGCCGGCGATGAAGGCCACAAGTCCCGCTCTTGTGGTGAGACAGGCAAAAGATTTGAGCATCAACCTTGGTAGCGCCGTGGGAGAGAGCGGTGTCTGTCTAGACAAGCCCGGCTCCCTATGGGCTGCGGAGATGATACAGAGAGGAGGGGAATGGTGTGAGAGAAGGATTGAGGGGCCGGAGGAAAAGGAACGATTGAGAGGTATTAGGACAGGAGAGGAATAGGTGTTGTAAAGGTGTAGGCGGTGTGTATGTGTGTGTGAGATGGCGCATGTCCCATGGTAGCCAACAGTGTGAGTGTGTTTTAGCCCCTGCTGCTTCTCATACAAAACCTCAACCTCTGTAGTCTCCACACTGCTAGACCTACTGTTTATAATCCTGCAACTCCTCATGGGGCTGCACATACACCTACACCAGACTAGATTTTAAATCTCTCACCTTGTAGAATGGAGTCTTGCGGTCGGACTGTGAATAGGACTTGGTGGGTCCATCACTGAGCCGGGCTCTGTCCCCTCTTCAAGAAGAGGAATATGATGGATTATATGAATTAGAGCCAGTGTGTGCACCAGGCCTGAGGCTGCAGTAGATATAGGAGGACCGAGCCGTAGAGGGATACTGAACTGGTTTGGAGACCTCTCAATTGTCCCTGCAATGACCCATTATACACACACAGCATCCTCACCCCCAGCTAACATCCTCTCTACGATCTTTTGATTTCTGTCTCTCCATCCCTCACCTTCATTCCCATCACTCTCTCTTCTCCTTCATCTCCTTCCTTTCTTTTTCTTTACTATTCCTCTATTTCCCCCCTCTCAGTAACCCCCAACCCTCCCTACCTGCCTCTCCCTCTCCCTCTCTGACAGTGGAGTGATTGATGGCGCTCTAGAGGCCTCAGCTTCCCCCCATCCTCCTCCCTGGGGTCCCACTATCAGATTGTGTGTGTGTGTGCGTATGTATGTGTGGGTGTATTTATTATCTTAGGAACGTAACTTCTTGCGGTGACCAAAACACACTCTGCGGTAACATAACTCATATTCCCTGAAAGAAATCATCAAAATAAATACTCATTTATAATTACATATTTATGTATTTACTATATTTTCCAAGTTAACAGTATCACAATTTCTTATGGGGAAGTGTTAATATGTCGTCTTCGATTGAGACCATTTGCAGTCACCCCAATATCATCTAAGTGGAGTGTTGCTAGGTCTGGTCTCCATGGTAACCAAGGCTCAGACCTCCTTGGGGCAGGAAGGCCCCCCATGGCCATGAACACACACACACACACACACACACACACATACACACACAGAGCACACTTACATTCACCAGCCACCTATTAGAGCCACTCAAACAAAAATGCACATACACACACACAGAGCACGCATGTACAAAAACACACCCTCTGTTAGGTGGGTAGATTGGAGTTTGAACAAAGGTCACGGCCAATGCTAGGCTGCCCAGACGACCTCTGACCCAGAGAAACGCCCCCTCCCCAACATGCAGTCTGTCACAGTCGTTGGACAGGCCTGGCAGTCTGCCCGTTCACGTCCTAATGAAGGCCCCAAACATTCTCACAGAAACAAGGGGTCCAAACAGATTAGTGAAACTGAAGATTAGTCTCAGGGCCTTAAGTCTGCTTGGTGTCCAACCTGCATCTTAAGATGAATGGACTGGGGGGGGGGCACAATCACTGCTCTGACTGTAACTGACCATTTTCATTAATCTGCCGATTATTTTCTAGATTAATCAATAAATCATTTGTCTAAAAGCGTCAAATTCCTTGTTTTATCCGATCATCGGCCAAATAAAAGCAGCAAATCCTCAAATTTCAGAAGTTAGGCCAATTTAGGCCAATAGGCGGTTCGTTTTCTGTTGGTTGACCGATCATTAATCGAATAAGCGTCTCAGCTGTAAATCCAGCTATTTACCCAAAGACATTGTGCTTCTGTGAGTTTTTTTAAGAAGGCAATGTACCCAAGTGTACTATGATATTGTCTGCATAGTACATATAAACGTATCCCAGAACACCAGTATTTGTCTGTATTTTAGGACAGATGTAAAAAGATGTCTCTGTATATCAGAGAGCACCTCCAGCGCCATATGCACTTGTGAGTGTCTATCCAGCAGTACATTGGGCGGTTGTAAATCACCACATAAAGTATTTATAAGGTTAAACTTGGGAACTCTGCTGCCGTTAGCTTTTGAATTAGTGAACTCGGACCAAGGGACAAGGAAGGGGAGGGAGGGGGGTGATCAGTGGTCTGCCTTGTCCCCTCTGTAGATGGAGTTTATTTCTTCATCAGGATTAGAGAATCAAGAGTGCCACCTTGTGGTTGGTTCGTCCTGCTGCCAGAGCAGCACTTTTGGCTCTCTCAGATTTAAAAATCTAGGCAATATTTCTGCTGAAACATGCTCGTCTGCTTCCTTGATCTCATTCTCTGATGACAGATTTTCACTAATTTCGCATCTTCTTGGTCGGTTAATCCTTGTGGGCGGCACTTCTGGTGGCTCATATCTAGTTAATCTGCAATGTTCCACTTTCATGTCACATCTATTCGTCACATGAACAGATTTTGCGGCGTGACTTTTTTTTTTGCGGCGTGGCGTGCATCACTGTGTGCAGCCTATACAGTGTGGGTTGGTCAGTGGTACAGTGAGTGTTGTGACAGAGTTTTTCCTTCCGCTCGGGGTTAGAGTGGAGCTGTGGCTGGCAAACTTAGCCGAGGATGTCTCACATCTTCTCTTGTTGGTGTCGACCTCCCTCGACAGACCACCTTACCTCCCACTGATGTGCTCGCTCGCAACAACCCCACAGTCTCACACGAACGACCAAGTAGAGATGGTCATGACTCATGGTGGACAAAACAGACTACGAGAGCTTGTTAGAACAGCTTGGAGTTGAGGAAAAACTGCTCAGTTTGACTTATCGTTAAGGTTTTGAAGCAACACTGGGTCACATATCGTGCATACATATCATACACTCTTCGGTCACAATGTCAAGCCTGCTGTTTTTCTCTTGCGTGTGTGTGTGAGTGGCTGTTTCCAGCCGCGCCATCACTTTCCGTCGGCACCCGTCATCCCCCTCTTTTTCACCTCATCTATCTCTTCGATCTCCTCGCTCACTCACTCTCCCACTCTCTAACCTCTTTCGTGTCCCCCTTTCTTTCTCTTTTTTCTTTTGTCTTGTGTTTTTCTCTCTTCTGTGCCGAGTTCCTACTCTTTTGAGGCTTACTTCCTGTTGTGTTGCAGGATGTGGGGAGGAGGTGGGGCTTGGGGGGTGTGGACTAGAGAGAGAGAGAGAGAGTAATTCTCTCAACCATATAATTTAATACACTCCTCCTTTTGGTTTGAGAGAGAGGGGTAGAGTGAGAGTTTTTCTTTACGTAGCGTGCACACACGCTCTCACACAGACACAGATATGACCAAGACAGCAGCAATAGCAGCAAAGGACTTCTTCAATATGTGGTTGCCAGGTGAGTGACTGTCTGTGCAGCCTTCTCTCTCTGATGGCCTTCATTTACCAAGACCAATTAAGCTTTGCGTGAGTGAGAAGGCACTGTGTGTGTGTTTGTGTGTGTGTGTGTGTTTGTGTGAGGCAGAAAGAAAACTGTGTCTATGCTGTTGATTAATGCCACTGGGTCTAACAAGTTCTGCTAATTAGAGAACATCAAAGAGCAAGAGGTGGTAGAGAGATGGATGGATGGATGGAGATGGATGGATGGATGGATGGAGAGATGGATGGATGGATGGACGGGCGCCTGTCGCAGGCACAGGGAAAGGTCAGACACCTCGCCAGTCCATAGCATGCCTCTGTGTGTGTTAGAATGTGTTTATACTATGAATGGGGAAAACAAAATTAAAAATAATACAGCAGGAAAATACAGTGAAAAAGTTTTTCAAAATGTCTAATGAAAGGTAAACCAGGGTTGGAGCCGGTGTTTGGGAATATTGGGATTATTTTTCATTTGTCAAACATTTTTTCTCTTTATTGTCTCTGCAGCAGCGTTGCATTTGTTTTTAGGTTATAGATTTGTAGCAACCTCGGCACCGGTGTTAACTTTCTGTGTGTGTGTGTGTGTGTGTGCGTGTGTGTGTGTGTGTGTGTGTGTGTGTGTGTGTGTGTGTGTGT
>NW_022280043.1:6234172-6244095 GCF_004355925.1 Anarrhichthys ocellatus
GTGTGTGTGTGTGTGTGTGTGTGTGTGTGTGTGTGTGTGTGTGTTGCACTGATTATTGTTTTGTCCCTTTTAAAGTTTAACTGTATGTCAATTACTTCTAAAGACATTTTTTAAGGACTCATACAAAGATACTTGTTTTTTAGTTTTTTAAAGAAGAACGATAATCAAAAGAGGAAATGCCTTAAATAACTGTCATTCTCAGTATTTGAAAATTGATTAAACAAAACAGAAGGATGGGACTCTTCTTGCCCCTCGGCCTTGTTTTGGTGGTCCGCTCAGGCTGATAGACGTACCAGAGTCTCAGTTGACCGACAACGTGTCTCAGCAAAAAGTACAGCAGGCGGTTAGCTTACTCACCTATTACCAGAAATACATTTTTAAATGTCAATTAGCTCATAATTTTCAGTCTTTGATGTCCTGATATGATTCTTGACAATTACAAGTGTCTTTGACGCCATACGTTGTTTATTAAGGAGTGATTCATGGATTAAAAATCATAGAGTCACATCTCAACCTGATGTGGTCACAGCTGGGACCTTCGGTACGTTGCTCTGACCCGAGTGAAACCTCCTGAGCACCAAACTGCGACAAGCAAGAATATATCACAACGCAAAAAAACAGAGTTAGTGTAAATAGTACAACAGGTTCATGCAAAACAAACTAGTTATTATTATTCGATATTCATTTTTATTAGTTAAAAATTATGGGGCATTTTCTACAATTATTTAGGTTGATTAAACTGTTATGCGGTTATGCTACTTTTTCCCAGAATTATATGTGAATAAATAAGTAATTTACCCAATTTAAAAATTTTCAATATAGTCTTCTTGCCACCTGCTTTTACAACCTCACTCATCTGCTCAAAGTGCATCAATGCAGGGAAAAAATATTTCGCTGTAAATGAGCATAAGTCTGCAAACTGGTGAACTGAGGTTCTCAGTGATAAAGGCCCTCCACAGTGACATCAGTCTATATTTCAGCCGCATTTGCTTTTATTCATAAGCTGTTTTACCAGTTGATATTTTGCATTTTTAGTCATTAGTCATTCCTCTGTGTTATTGATACAAACACCAACTTAGCAACCGACAATGTCACATCTCAGGTTTTCCTTTAGCTTCTTACTTTTGTTAGATTTTTCCTCTTCAATTCCATCTTTCATTCTCCCATTCTGTCTTCATCCACTTACTCAATCTTGTTTTTTTTCTTCAGCACCTTATTTCATTCTCAAATTGTGACGTCAGCTTATGTCTTCATCCTCATGTGCAAAAGCTGTTGAGCTGGATGGCCGACTCTTTGATGCTCAGTTTTAAATGGAAAATATCTATTTTGCAATCAAAATCGTTACCTCTCAGCGCTTCTTGGTTTTTTAAATCCGTAGTTAATAGGTGTGTAGGTGTGATGACTTTAGTTCCCAGACATCCTCCTTGGCGCTGGGGTTGCGTCCTGAATCAGGAAGTACGGGTAATTGTAGGTGGGGGGTATTGGGGTAGTTACAGCAGAGTTTCGTCTCAGCCAAAATACCCAGAGGAGAATAACAGAAACAGTCCTGCCTGAGCAAGGACACTGTTGTTCCTTGTTCATTTTCTATTGCATCATTTATTTATGACACAGGATTATAGCACATTAAATTTGCTCCGTTTAAGATACAGAGAGCTGCAGCTCTGGTCTCAATGGGTCAAAGTTAAACCCTGAGCTTTGCTGTAAGATTAGTACATCTTAATGAGGGACGAAATAGACATAATAATCTAACCTTGTTCTTTGTAAAATGCTTCTTAACACTTCTATAAATTAAGTTTTTACCACATATAGGTAGAAAAAAACAAGGAGCCGCTGCCTCTTATTCTCAAACTTATTTAAACAAATTCACTAAAATTGTAAAAACATTGCCAACATGTAACTCTGCCCCGTGTCAAGCTAAATTAGTAGTGTGTGTGCAGCAATGTGTTGTAAAAGAGAGGGCAGGTTTTCAAAAGATAGAGTGAAAGAGAGGGAGAGAGCAGGCTAATATTAATAGCCTCGCTGACAGTAAGTGTTGGGTTTAGCACTCTGTGTTCAACCCGGTACAAGGGGAAGTCGGGAGGGGAAGTGAGAAAAAGACACAGCATCTTGATATACTGTCCCACTACTGTATTACTGACCATATTATCCACCATGCTACTGTCTGTAGGCCATTTTGAACCATGAATCAATACACACCTTGCCCGGGTGTCCTGCGAGCGAGCAGTACAGGACAAGAGGCAGCACTTTGGTAACTTCACATTACAGCTGTTTTATGAGCTGGACAATCATGTTAAATGGTGGATTTGGCTTTGGAATATTGTACACTGCACGTGTTGATGATTGGAGCACAAGATAGTCCACTGTAGTGACACAAAATACATAGTTTCGCATTACAATTTGTCAAAGACTTAATTTTGTGCATCTTGAGAGGATTATATTTTCAACAGAAACTACCCAGAAATAACCACAAGTCAACCCTAATATTAGATTCACCAGATGTTTGCATCCATATGGCCAAATTAGCTTTTTTTTTGCAGAAGTCTGTTCATTTGAGGGAAACCCTGCTGTGTGTGTGTGTGTGTGTGCGTGTGCGTATGTGTGTGTGTGTGTGTGTGTGTGTGTGTGTGTGTGTGTACTGACCCCAAGTTATAACCAATGTGGCGGGAGAGTGGAGATTTTCTAGCTCACAGACACTTCCCCCTTCCCCTAAAAACACTGCCTGTATCAAAGTCCACTTATTTTTGATCAGGAAGTGGCTCATTTTATCTATAAGTTCTTGTCTTTATAAAGATTGGACTGATGATTCGCCTTTTAAAAATGGCATCAGGTCAGTGATGGTCAGCGGAGCAGTCATCCTCTCCATGTGTCACTGCTGCCCCCCGATGGTGAAAACCGAGCCTGACCACTTGCTTGTTGGAATTGCACTATAGGTCGAATAAAAGTATTTGGTGCGTTATAATGATAAAAGCTCAGCAATACGCATATGGGGAAATTAAAATGTGTTATAGTGTCAGTCAGCGCCTTCTTATCTGGAACGTGAGAAAAAAACAGGACGAAGAGAGGAGAGATAAGAGGAGAGGAAGGGGTGAAAGGGGAGAGAGAAAAAGGAGGAGGGAGACTGAGAGTTTATTATGCAGGTGGCAGATATAATTAGTTGGTCGTTGGGCAGATTTGCATGTTTTCACAAAAGGGAAGTAGCTCTGCGAGTGTGTGTGTGTGTGTGTGTGTGTGTGTGTGTGTGTGTGTGTGTGTGTGTGTGTGTGAGCTTGTCAAGAAAGGGGGGAACAAGAGAGAAAAAAAAGGTTTCAAATGGACACAACAAAAAGTAGTCTTTCAGTTTGTGGTTTCAGAGAAATAAAAAGTTCTGTAGTCAGATGATGCCATTGGGTGATTAATATAACAAAACTACTACACACACTATACAGACATTCAAACCACAAACTCACACATACACACACACACACACACACATTCAACACTCTTCTTGGATCATCCTCATCCCCATCTTTCCCAAACTCTGTGCCAAAATGCTCCACCTTTTGCAATAGATACATTTTAAAGACTTGCATTTCTTGCCTCCCTCCCTTCACTCCTGTTGCCAAAGGGACTGTCCCAATACAGTATCAGAAGTGATGTGACAACACACACAAAAAGATGACACACAAAGTGTTGAGTTGCTCCCACGTAAACACCTCAAGCTAAATTTAGAACAAGCTCACTCAGATCAACCCACTCTTTTGTTAAACCACTAATTGGAAAGAATGAATGAATGTGGGCTGGATTCAACTTGTGAATGATTCAGCCACATTGTTTGTTGTACAGTGTGTAGGCTTGGTCTGTGACCTGAAAACACTCTAACCTATCTAAACTCGACGCCCTGGACAACCTCTTTCCCATTTCGTCATCGAGATTGTGATCGCCTGCTTCGTAAATGTGTTCTGCTTCTGTCTGCATTTATTTCTCTGACGCATATTTAAGAATGAGCCTCGCTGACTTATTTATCGGAGCGTCTTCCTGTTACAGATATCAGGATGTCAAAGGCAGTAGAGGTCGAGAAAATCGGGGCTGACTCACCGTTGGAGGGAACAGGTAAGACGTGCTGCTGTTAGTGGCAGCAAATATTCACAAGCACATACATATATTTTATATAAACAGTAATACATACATGATGTCGTATGCCATAGTTGTCTGTACGTTGGAGCTCAACACAGAATCAATTTCTCACTTTTTCCTTTCCCTCCCACGCAGATTCAGAGCGGAATGGACCTGAATCAAATCACCAGGTACGTCTGACTGGTGTGCTCATAATCAACCATTATCTCCCACTTCTGTCACCCACATAATTAATGCAAAAAAAGACAACACTGCCAGTCAGACAGTTTGTACTGCTGGCTTTTTACACTATCGATTACTTTGGCCAGTCTTTTCAATTTAATCCTTTAATTGACCGTGAAATAAAGCAGAAGTTAGCAACAAATCCTTACATTTAAGCAGTTGGATGCAGCTTGATAAATCACTAAAATTAGTTATAAAATTAATAAAAAATATATTTTCTGTTAATAAATCCACTATTTATTTTAGCAAATAAAATAGATTAAATAAAATATGATGCATTTTGGCAGTAATTTTTGATATGAGGTCTGTTTTGTCTCCTCTAGGCACAGTCAATGAAAGTCAATCCCTTTCCCCTTTCACCGACCCTGAGCAGCAGCAAGGTGAGTGTATGTGTGTGTGTGTGTGTGTGTGTGTGTGGGTGTGTGTGTGTGTGTGTGTGTGTGTGTGTGTCCATGTCACTGAACTGCCTGTGCATATGTCTGGACTTATGTTTGTGCATCTTTTGTGTTTTAACCTCCAACAATGGGTTTATAGACAGTATAGCTGCCTCAGCTTTGTATTCATTGCTTCGCAATTGTTATTTTGTCGCGTTTGACGTTGGGGTTCATAATGTGTCGACTCTCCACCCAGTCCTAAATCTAAACAAACTCACTGAGAGTATGATGGGACTCTCCCTACACAAAGTGCCTTGGGAATCGAAATATATCCATAATGCTGCGACTTTCACTGAAAGGGTAAATTGACCTGATTTGCATATGTAAATTATTAAGCTGGAAGAGTGCCCCTCTGCCAGTTCAAACATGCCTGATCCTGTGAGGAAAGTTGATCCCTTTGTGCAAGAAAGAAACAAACTGGTGGACTCTTATTGTCTGAGACAGACTGGACACGCACTTCTCATTAGTTCACTTGGGACTGATTATGAGCGATCATCTGAAATTACTCCGAATTTAAACAGTCAATGCCGTCTATCATGATCTTGAATAGCCAGGTAAGCTTATGCAGTTGTACGTTTCTTATGAACCTTTTTGACCAATTCTAAGTTCTGGAACATGGTGGTTCCCTACCTTGTGTTTCGTTTTTTTATATATTTGCTCTGTCTTTTTAGTGCAAGGATGCTTTTAACAGTTACCATTCATGCTGGAAAGGAGAGGCGTAATTGCTGGTTTCAGCAATGGGATAATGGGAATGTTCTGGGGGCATAAAGGGCATTTTATGATTTATGTTTTGGATACATGTATGCTTTTTTAAAATTAATGTTCTATTACATTTGCCACTCTGTTTTCTGTCTTCCACACAGAATAAGATGGAGGAGTGTGAGATGTCCCTGGCTCTTCCTCTCTCTCACGGCCCGACCCCCTCACAGACGGCCATGCAACATACACAGCTCATGCTGACCGGCTCCCAACTAGCAGGGGTAAGACAGACAGACTTATATTACCTGCTCACAGACACACACTGTGCTTTGCTTTTACCCTGCTTCCTTCTCTTGTGCTGCTTTTTGAACACTTTGTTTCCTTCTTTGTCTCCCTGTGTCCATTTCTTCTCCTCTCCTCTCCTCTCCTTCCTCTCCCTCTTCGCCAGTTGACAGCTCTGTTGCCAGCACAGCAGCAGCTGTTGCTGCAGCAGGCTCAGGCGCAGCTCCTGGCTGCAGCTGTGCAGCAGTCCAGTGCAGCCCACGCTGCTCATGCTGCCCACGCGGCCGCCCAAGCCAATCAGCAAGCTCAGGCAGCCGCAGCAGCAAATCAGCAAGCCCATCAGCAGCAGGCGGGACAAACAGGGCAGCAGGCCCAGTCGCAGTCCCAGGGACAGGGACAGAGCACACAGGAACAGACAGCCCAGATTGTCCCTGTCCCGCCTCCTCCACCCCAGCTCACCCTCTCCCAGCCAATCCAACTCACCGCCCAGGTACTGACTGCCAATCTAAGCCTGATCCTGGTGATCGGCTTGATTGAGGAACCAGTATCAAGCCACGGAACAATTCTTCTTACATGTCAATTGCTTATTTCATGAGTCACAGTTTCGATCTTGCACGAATGCACACATTTTCCATTTCTAAGTTTCTCCTCCTACTTCTATGTTTTTTTTGTACGTCCAAATCTGCTGATAACAACACATTTTTGTGTGACTGCGCGGTCTATCTGTCTCTCGTAAAGTCATGCATTCTTGTTCTCTCTCTAATCTGTCCGTCACTCTCTCTCTCTTGATTGAACAGGACATCCAGCAGCTGCTGCAGCTTCAGCAGTTGGTGTTGGTGCCCGGCCACTCGCTCCCATCCCCTGCCCAGTTCCTCCTCCCACAGGCACAGCAGGGCCAGCAAGGTGGGAAGGCCTCTTACTGGGATAGCGTTTTGTGTTATTGGCAGAAATAAGTTGTGAACATAAATTCTGATTTGTTTGTTTTTGGTCATAATTAAAGGTGATTTTTCCCCTCAGGACTCTTATCGACACCAAATCTCATTTCGCTACCTCAGCAAAACCAAGGGAGCCTGCTGTCTGCTTCAAATAGAATGGGACTCCAAGCACATGTATGAGGAAACTCTCAAGCTTTAGTCAGTGGAAATCGAAAACCAGCCTCTGCACCAGCAATAAACTAACACCTTTGTCTCTATCTCCCTTCCTTCTCCTTCTCACTTTCGTTCCTCTGACGTCATACCCGCCACAGCGAGATAAGAGTATGGAGGTGAGCGGTGTGACCACGGTGTCCTCAGTGACCTCTCACCCCGAGGAGCCAAGTGACCTGGAGGAGCTGGAACAGTTCGCCCGCTCTTTCAAACAGAGACGCATCAAACTGGGCTTCACACAGGTGGGGGAGAGACACCTACTGTGCATGTGTGCATTGGCAGGTTACATTAGCAGTTTCTTAGTCGTTGATGTATTTTGACTGTTCTTCTTTTATCCCTCCTACAGGGAGATGTTGGTATGGCCATGGGGAAGCTGTATGGCAACGACTTCAGTCAGACCACAATCTCTCGCTTTGAAGCCCTCAACCTGAGCTTTAAGAACATGTGCAAGCTGAAGCCACTGCTGGAGAAGTGGCTCAATGATGCAGGTGAGCTCTCATCAAACAGTACTTTACATATTAACATATGTTTTTTAAAAAAAGTGCTTTTAGAGTCAGACACTCATCTGTTTTTATGTTTGCTCTCCTTCATCAGAGACCATGTCCATAGACTGTACCTTGCCCAGCCCCAGCTCCCTGTCCTCTTCCTCTATGGGCTTTGACGGGCTTCCTGGTCGCCGCAGAAAGAAGAGAACCAGCATCGAGACAAATGTACGCGTGGCCCTGGAGCGCGCATTCATGACGGTAAGACGATTAACCTTATTATTTAACTCAAAAAAAGAAGAAATTGAAATTCATCGATTTTTTTTCCCTGTTGATTGTGTAACAGAAGAAAAGTGTGTTATGAGTTCAATTTGTTAAGTTATTATTTTTCCGCTGAGCTCTTAAATGTCAGATTGTGCTCTTTGTGTTAATATAAACATCATGTGGTGGAAATATAGCACTGCTGAAATGATCTGAATTCCTGTCTGTCCCTTCCCGCAGAACCAGAAGCCTACCTCAGAGGAGATCCTAATGATCGCAGAGCAGCTCAACATGGAGAAGGAGGTGATCCGGGTCTGGTTCTGCAACCGCCGGCAGAAAGAGAAACGCATCAATCCCTCCAGTGCCACCCCTCCCCTGCCCAGCCAGCCCCCCACTGCCCCACAAGCGCACAAACAGCCCTGCTACAGCCCTCACATGGTAGATATCCAACATTGTTGTGTATTTTTGAAGAATATTTAGTGATAAACATGACCCTGTTTTTCAGCTATCTGAAGTTTCAGAACTCTGAATTTGCCTTTTTCTTTCCCTGTACCAGATGTCCAGCCAGCTGTCGCAGGCCGTGACCAGTCTCAGCACAGCAGTGACCACCATGTCCCCCGTCTGCTCCCTGACTTCCAGCCTCACCTCCACCCACCCCTCTCTCAGCTCCGCACCCTCCCCGGTGACTCCTCCTCCCCGAAGCACGGCCAGCCCAGCCACTCCCAGCCACAGCACACTCAACCTTAACACAGGGTAAGAGACCATGACCCGTTCACAATGCACCACCTGGGATTCCCCCATCAGTTACTTGACAGCAGTTATTGTCTTGGCAACTTTGGGTTTTCCACTTACCTTTCGGGATAGGTGTTCTCCAAAGTGATTCACAAGGCAGAATCTGGAAAAGCGTGTTTCACGGACGTGAGGCTTCCAGTTCCCTCGTCTCTAGAATAATGAGATGTTTTGTTCTATGACATAAAATATGTCAGTAAATATCCCCCTTGTGAATTCTGAAGCTTTTACGTGTCTTACAAAAGGCAGCCGCTAAACGTCATCTCGCCAAACACTAGTCCGCCTTTAGCTTAGTGGTGGTGACGCTGAAGTCATGTGACCGTGTTGTTGTTCATTTACAGCCTTACGTTAGCTTCATGGTGCTCATATTGTGAAGCTTATCTTGCTGATGGAATGGAAAAATCCCTTTGGTTTTCTGTCGAGGAAACCATGATAGCTTCTGGGTTGGCCTAGAAAAATGCGTCATCTCTAAAACACTATATATTTGGTCGTCAGCAAAAATGTCAACATGACGGCTATTGAGAGAAGGACATTGCAAAAGCTGATTAAGTCAAATAACTACCTGTCAATATACCACTAAAGTTGAGGAAGTAGCTTTTTTGTCATTTGTGGGGACTGATCCTTTAAGTATTAGGTCTCTGTTTGGTTTTCTTTTGAACTAATCTAAAATACAATATTTTTTTATAGCTTCCACAACTGAATGCATTCAGGCAAATTGTTTCAGTGCCACTACATGCAACCACACATTTCCATAAACACGCTCACCTTGAATACTGTACCGGGCCATGCTCGGTTCACCTGCAGTCTGTAGTTAAATAGTTGACACTCTACAGACACACAGGGATTGTTTGGGCACACACCCACACACACACACACACACTAATATCCCAACATGCCATTGGGCACCACTGCTTCCGCTGTGCTACAGTGCACTCTAATCCTGTGTGTGTGTTTGTGTGTGTGGTTCTTGTGTTCACAGCTTATGGCGTATGGGTAAAAAGAACGGTGACGTGTCTAACTACATCACCGATTTTGCTGCAAACTTGAGGTGAATGCGACCGAGACACACACATGCCGATGACGCAGCACAACACACTTTTGTTTGGTGCAGAATGCTGTGTTCTTGTATTGAATCACTTCTCATATAAATGCATAGTTAATGAGAGTTTTGGTGTTTTATAACATGTTCCAAGATGTTCTGTTCCTTCTGCATTTCTAACCTCTTGTTTATTGGCTGTACAGCCAACTGTCAGCAAACTACTGCTCTTTATATGTGCAGGGCTGCATTTGCCCTCCGCTTGTCCTTGCTTCTAAACCTGCTTTTTTTCTCACCTTTTCTCCTCTGTCTGTCTGGGTTCGTATATATGCTTGCACATGTATGGTGCTGCGTGCGTGCTTGTGTGTTTGTGTGTGTGTGTGTGTGTGTGTGTGTGTGTGTGCTTGTGTGTTTGTGTGTGTGTGTGTGTGTGTGTGTGTGTGTGTGTGTGTGTGTGTGT